>NC_139252.1:33836302-34290600 GCF_977018435.1 Lepisma saccharinum | reverse complement strand
TCTCTTTTTTTCTTCTTTGCTTTCCTTCCTCTCCCTTCGTTTTATTTTTCTCTCTCTCTCTTTCTTTCTTCGTCTCCTTTTACAACTATTTCTTCTCTTATGTCATGTTGTAAAAAAGGTCTTCAACCTTTAAATCTGGACAGTTGCAAGTATACGATATATCGACAGGCCATTTTCGATCGATTGTTGTCTCTCACGGCCAGACAGACAGACCTGCTACTTTGAGCCATTATTTGAGCTATCAGTGCACTAGATTTTGTCTTCATGGCCCTTGTAATTTCCAAAATATCGATAGTTGACACAGACGTACCTATTGGAGGGTTTCTCTTCAGTTTCTTGCTAACTGCCAATACACGAGGAGCATATCGCCGTTACTCCGTAATCGAAGCTCCAACTCTCATTAACTTCGATATAGCGAACACGTTCCCTCATTACGGCAATCATGGATCGCTCCTGCTCCACATATCATCATCCCTTAACACAGATGTGTGTGGATGTGTCTCTACAACTCTCTACACATTTAACACCACGCGAGCTCGATGGTGTCGGAATTAATCTTGTATCGGTGACAGTGTGACAACCGTTAAATGACGTGGAAGAAAATTACATTCTCATCATGCGACACCAGTGCTCGGCGGTTTAAAGCAGAAGCAGTTTCATTGTCCATTTCGCGTGAGCAGAAATTTAAAGCCAGACACAATTGGTCAGAAGAAGGTTCAAATCTTCACACATTCGAAATTAACTGGAATAGAACTACTAATTATGATGTAGTGTGACGCGTGGCGGCCATATTGGAAGAAAGTGATAATATGGGTAATTTTTTGTATATATTGCACTGAGAAATTTGTAAATTCATGCAGGTGTTGCGCAGTTTCTACCATGAAGGTCTTGTTTCAAAACTACGAGCCCTCGAAAACTGATATTATCATCCTATACATATACAGTCCCGTACTATAGATTTCTCGTTTGCGACTGACATCATCACTCATTGCGCCTTTTTCTCATTCTCTTCTGCTATGACTCTTTCTCTCTTTCTTTCTTTCTAACTCTCTTCCTTTGTGCCTGTCTTTCCCCTTTCTCTCTTTCTCTGTCTCTTCCTCTATTACTCCCCCTGGTCTCTTTTTCTTTCAAGCTCTATTCCTTTGTATCTGGCTCTTCCTCTTTCTCTCCTCTTTGTATCGCTTTCTTTCTAACTCTCTTCCTTTGTGTCTGTCTTCTTCTCTTTCTTTATCTTTCCTTTTGTCTTTTTCTGTAGATTTCTTCCTTTGTGCCTGTCTTTCCCCTTTCTCTCTTTCTCTGTCTCTTCCTCTATTACTCCCACTGGTCTCGTTTTCTTTCAAGCTCTCTTCCTCTGTATCTGACTCTTCCTCTTTCCCTCCTTCTTTGTCTCTTTCTATCCTCTTTGTCTCTCTTTCGTTCTCTCTTCCTTTGTGTCTGTCTTCTTCTCATTCCCGATCTCTCCTTTTGTCTTTTTCTGTAGATTTCTTCCTTTGTGTCTTACTATCAACTTTCTCTCATTCTTTGTCTCTTTCTCTATCCCTCCCTTTGTCCTTCTTTCTCTGCAGCTCTCATCCTTTGTGTCTCTTTCTATCCTTTTTCTCTTTTCTCTATACCTCCCTTTGTCTCTCTTTCTCTGTAGCTCTCTTCCTTTGTTGCTGTCTCTTTTTCTTCTTCTCTGTATCTATCTTTATGCCTTTATCTTTTGTCCTCTGTATTTGGGTATATTTGTTTCTTTCTATGTACCTCTCTCGATTGTTTCATCACAGTATCACTTTGTTTTCTCCCTCCGTTGTTTTGTCTTTACGTCTCTGTTTATTCACAATATATATATCGCGTGCGCGTGTGTGTATCCCTGTCTGATTTTCTGTAGCCGATGTACTATATAGATATTTTAACGAATATCTATATAACACCCTTAATGCATGTCTCTTTATTTATTTCTCTTTAACTTATTCTCCACTGCTGTGCCTCTCTCTTCTCCCTCTCTGTGAAGTTTCTGTCTTTTTTTTCTTCTCGTCTATCTTTATTCACTGAATCTCTTGCACCTTTCCGCCGTACTATCGCTTTACATTTCACCACACATTCTCACACATTTCTCTGCCTCATTCTCTCTCTGGATGTGGTGTTCTCTCGTAATACTTCTATCTTTCCGCCCATACCGTACGTAAGACACACATAAATTACAAATTCATGTACAGATTAAAGCATAAGGCCCATTTCAACACGAGGAAGACGAGATTAGGGACGGACGATTGTAAGAAAAACACGGAAACTAATGTAAAATAGGTTGAGTGCAAATGAAGGAAGGGCAGTATATTTCCATCCGGTAAAGATAACCACTTTACTTTCTCCTAACGTAATGTGCCCAATTAGGCATTTTATGTCCGAACTTTTGTGAGCACACGCACACATGCACGAGCACCCCCCAGGAGGGACAAAGGTGGTCACGATCCTCCTCTTCTTTATATTTGTAATTTTCTTCTTTCCCTTCCGTTGTATTTTCATTCTAGCTGTTGTAGTTTTAGCATATCTTTCTTCGTTATCACTTCCTCACTTGATTCCTTTTGCTACTTCTCCTCTTGTACGCTGTCTCACTTTCTTCTTTATTGTCTCTATTCCTTTCTATGTATCTTTATCTCTTTCCTTTCATTCCTTCGTTTCTTTATGTGACCTTCTTTTCCTCTCCGTGGTGCGTCTTGTACTTCTCTCTCTATCAAAGTCTTACTTCTTTAATTCACTTGCTTTCTCTCATTCCATACACTTGTTTCATATCTCCTCTTTATATCCTCACAAAAAAATACTTGCGAATTCTTGAATTGTCGCTGCCTTACATTCTGTACAGTGCATCTCCCTATTTCTTCCAGCCATCTGCTGAGATCTCCATATCTCTGTATCTCTCACAGTTTATATCCTTTGTGACTTGTTTGACGTACTACATCCTTTGTCAACAAATGGTTTCATTAGCCCTTCATGAACGCTTGTCTAATCCAAAACTTTTTCAAAAATTATTTTCCTTTCGAAAAACTACTATGATGTTTCAAATTCTGAGAAAATACATGTTTAGAATTCCTTCTAGAGCATTCATGTGAATTTTAGTGTGGTTTGCTTTTGCTGCCTTCCAAATGTGGTGCCACCATGGTCGTCCGGAGGAATCACAACCATCGCCTGAAAAATGAATGTCATACTAAAATTATATATTCCTCACATATAAATTTCATATCAGTCACATTATATTAGCTTAATCATTGTAAATGCTATATGGACATACCTAGGTAGATATGCAATATATGGACAAAAAGTACTTGTTTCAGAACCAAATTTGATTTTTTTTATTTTGAAGTTAAAATTTTGGGAGCGTCAGCACTTAGGCTATTTTGCTCCCGTCACATTATACGGGGGCCAGCCCCTTATCATTATAAATAACAACTCTAGCGTTGCATAACTAAAAATGTTAAAATGTTCTGACTTCTGTTAAAAGCTGAGGCCGTAAACGGGCACTCAGCACACACAAGGACAACAAACAGGACAAGACACACAAAATTATACTGGCCATAGTGCCAGTCGCCAGAGCCTCGTTAGTCTTTAGTCCAGGGTGCACTACGTGGAAGTGAGGTTGACTTTTGGGCGCCTACGTGGAAGGTCACCCCTTACACCCCTTGTTTCAGAACCAAATAGAATGAAAGTAGAAGAAGCCATTAATAGCCTTATGAATAATAAAGCGCCAGGGGAAGGACGTATTCAATCGAAATTAATAAAACAAGGTGTGTATATATATTAAGAGAACAAATATACATAGTGCAAGTATCGTAAGAGGAAGTAATGTCATCAGATTGAAATGTAGTAGTAATATGCCCGATCCACAAGAAAGAAAATAAAATGGAATTCAGAAACTACAGAGGAATATCTCTATTAAGCACAGCATACAAAGTGTTATCAAAGCTACTTGCAAAAAGACTGGAACCCTATGCAGGGGAGATCATAAGAGATTATCTATGTGGCTTTCATCAGAACAGATCCACTACAGATAATATGTTCACAGTCCGATGCCTTTTGGAGAAGTGTTACGAGTTCAGTATTAATGTACATCAACTTTTCGTAGATTACAAACAAGCATATGATACCATATTGTTGACTTGTAGGTAAAATATTAGAAGGTGTACTTGAAACGAAACATTACGGAGACAGGATGTTCTCGTCGGTTTGGAATGCAGACCTTACAAATTCCATTACTTGCCTCGTCCGTGGAAAGGTACCAGCCTGACAGACGGATATGAATCGACAGGTATTGGAATTTGTATAGCGAAGCAACCGAACCGATCTGAGAAGATCGGAAGGGAATTTCGTAATCAGTATTGGATTTGGTTTCGGTGAGTGAACATCAAGGAAGACAGCGCAGGTATGTACCTGGAGGACGGAGGCGTCTCTCCGAACATAGCATGGTCTGAGCCTTGTTACTAAACCTCTCGCTAGTACCTTTTCTTACTTACACCCCGGTAATAAAATAATGAAATAAGGGAAGGAGGAAACATGGTAGAGGTACGGGCCTTTTTTTTGTAACTTTTAGTTGTAGGTGCGAGTTCCTTATAGGAAATATGTGCTTCAAAACGCGGGTTAGGAATGCTAAGGAAAAATGAACACGAATTAGAGTTATCTTTAACGAGGACTCAACAGCTGGCGGAACAAACGGTTCCGATTTCACCGTCTCGTCCAGTCACCAGGGCAAGGTCGCGATACATACAGCAATTTTCCACTAACACTGCACATTCCACGGACTGTGTTGCCATTATTCCTTCCACCGTTGTCAAGAATACTGAAGTCATGGCATTGAACATACCAAATTTTATTCAACCGGAAAAGTTTTCAGGGGCAAAACCCTTAGAAGTTGATCAATTTTTCACAACTTTTGAAAATATGGCGGATGCATTAACTTGGACCCCTGCAAAAAGAAAAGATTTCTTGCCTTTATTCCTCACTGGAATCGCTTTAGATTTAATAACGGGAATAAAATCTCAACCAGATTATGCAAATAAGGAGTATCAAACGCTCAAAACAGAAATTACCAACACTTTTAGGGACATTGGTCAATCTCTCCTGGTTGAAGATTTCTTAAAGGAACAAGTCCAACAAATTCAGGAAACCCCGCAAGCTTACATTTTGCGTAAGCATGCCTTGATTCAGAAATATCTCCCCCAAGCATCCGTGGATCAGGTAATTTATTACATTGTGAGGGGACTGCGTACGCAGTACCTTCAGGTAGCTTCCGACAAGAATTTTAATTCGGTGAACGAACTTCTACGGTTCATCAACAACTTGCAAAGAAAGCAAACCCTTTTGGAAGAGCAAGCGTACAGAGAAGCTAGGGAATTAGCGGCGCTTAGATATACTCAAGGTCTAGTTGCATCAACAAATCAGATAGGATTGCAAAACATAGTAACCCAACCTCCCATAAAAGAACCTCAAACTAGCTCAAATAATCAACAAGAAATAAACAGTCAACTGCAAACAGAAAAAAACTTTGTAACACAAGATCAATTAAAAGATTTGGAAATTAAAATGAATGAACTCCAAATTAATCATTTTCAGAATGGTGCACAAACGTTCAGAAATAGATCACAGCCTACTAGAACTAATAATAGATTTCCTGCACGCCAAAGATATAACGGTAGGAATAGTTCACATTCCCAAAGAAGTAACAATTTTTATAGATCAAATAATTCAAACAATGGTTACCAACGTGGGAACAGGGGACGTTCAAATTGCCGTAGAGGAGGTTATAGGCCATTCCAGAGACAACACCCTCAACAAGCTCAGAGATGGCAACCCTGTCAAAACTGTTGCCCTCAACGTGAACAAAATACAGCCCAGCAATATAATCAACAAGTATATTACAATCAGACAGGTTCATCGGAACAACAATCACCTAATGCCTCTTTAAACTATTGAAACCCTATGAACGTGGGAACGGTCGTCAGGGGAAAAGTTCGCATACAGTTCCCATAATTAAACAGAATAATCTTAGTTTTCTAGAAGCAACAGTAAATAGGAAACCTTGTAAAGTACTTGTAGACATAGGTGCAAATTGTAGTATAATAAATGACAACTTGGTTCCAACAAATGCAAAAAGAATAAACATAAATTCAACCATAGCAGGAATAAGTGGAAATTCCATAACTGTCAGACAAATTGCCTTCATACGATTCCGAATCGGTGGGAAATTTTACTGTCACCCGTTCAGAATAGCTAATACAAAATTCCAGTATGCAATTTTGGGCACAGATTTTTTAAATCTACATAAAGCAAACATATCGTTAGGAGATAATACGATCTCATTGCAGAGATTAGGGTATTCACCAAAATGGCAATTTTCCAGTGACGAAAGCAAAGTACACACCATTCCTGATCAAATATTTCAAATGTTAGATTTAAATCAAAGTTCAACATTTGTAACAAAACATAAAATAACATTACAACCGAAATCCTCAACTTATGTAAAACTACGGCTAGAAAACATCCAGATTGGGACTAAATATAACACATTTGAACCGAATAAAGAATTGTTGGACTCATTAGATATTTTAGCACCTTATGCATTAGTTAATGAAGAAGAACCCCACATTTTGCTAACAAACACAAAAAATCATCCGTAGAAATCAACTGTATATCATTATGGCAAGTTTCGGAATACCAAAGAGACTTGTAAAGCTAGTAAAGATGACACTTTCTCAAACAAAAAATAAAGTTAGAATCGCACTAAAATCACAAGATTTTAGTGTTAATAGAGGGCTGAGGCAAGGTGACATACTTTCGACAATCCAATTCAATATATGCCTGGAACATGTAATCCGAAACATGGAAATAAACCCAGGAAGCACGTTACTGAATAGAACACTCCAATTTTTAGCATATGCAGACGACATAGATCTGATTAACAGAACCACAAGAGACCTTGTAGGAGGGTTCAGACAACCAGAAAGTGCAGGGAGAAAAGTTGGTTTAGAAATTAACCAAAGAAAGACCAAATATATGAAGGGCTCGGTGCAAGAAGGAGCTAACCTTCAAAAAGTTGTTTTCGAGATATTAGCATTTCAAAGTTTGAAAAAAATCCATAAATCTGAATTTTGTTTGTATTGTCGTATAGTTGATTTCAAAAGCATGTCTGAAGTTTCCAGTTTACATGGACACATTCAAATGTGGTACAATTATTGCAAAGATGATTAAATTAGTTTTTTTTCAGTTCATTGTTTCCCATTGTTGGTTAGATCCTTATTACATCACAATCTTCGGTGTCAGTTCCGTGGAATAGCAACAAACAGGAATGCATGACCATTATATTGTGAACAAAAAAATATACATAAGAATGAAAAATCAAAGTTAATTTTGTAGGGAGAGAAAGATGACATATAAGTTTAATTCACATGCAGTATCAGCCAAAATATTCTCAGCACTGACACCAAATAGTGGCATATGAATGCAGGTCGCACAAACTATTCTGAATTCAACTGATCCAGGCCCTCCTAATGTATCAGTCATCAAGTCCACCCAGAATTTCTGCATTCTCCTCGGCAGCTACTTCCGTCGGAACAAGGCTGAGATAAAAATTATGGTATATATATCCATTCCAACAGGGACATTATGTCTGAATATTTCCGGGCATCTATGGGAATCTGATCCTTGTACTTGCATGGCAAATCACTTAGGGGTACCTCTGGCAGTGGTAAAAAGGTAAAAAAAAGGTAAAGTGCTCCCCTGTGCATAGCACCACGCCATGAAGGCGTATAGGGGGTGCGGGGGTAACGCCCCACACTTTCTTGATCCGGTCGTGAGTGGGGGTGATGTGATCAGCATCACGCCCCTGACCGCCTTTACCCCCCAGGGTTTCCCCCAGGTACCCATGTTATTCGACGCTGGGTGGGCGCCGGGGCCGCTTCCATCGTTAGAAAAGTTCCCGGATTTGAACCGGCCGGGGATCGAACCCGGGACCTTTAGCATGGTAGTCAGACGCGTTACCGACTGAGCCACCGCGGACGGCCTCTTATCTTTAGGGTGCACCTAGCTCATACTGGCGCTTCTTTCTGGTATGAATAACTCTCATGCAGAATATGGCGAGTAGCGGATTCAATCATGAACACCGCAGCCTCTTTAAACTTGAGGGGCTCCTTACCATCTGTGGTTGTTTTCTTGGTAATTGATGCCACAAGTGGTGTGAGACCCTTGAAGTCGGTTTGCTGCATGCGTGTTACATGAAATTTCTTCTTTCTGTTTGCACTGCTGATCACATCTGCCGATTCATCTGTTGTATATTGTATATTATAGGAAAATGTGAATTACCTCCTGGAAGATTGTCCCTTTGTGTAGGAACGTTTCGTATTCTGAATTCTAATATTTTGCATGAGGTATGTGTTCGGTGTTGCATAATCAGCCAAGTCCTAGAATGTGTGAAAAATGAACTCTGCATCCCCCTTAATTTTGTTCCAGCATTTCTTTGGACAAGTACATGGCTCACCTATCTTCCTGGCTGGAACAACATCCTTTGTGTGTCCGGATGTGTACTGCTCCCCTTTATTTCTTCTTCTCTTACGTTTCACTCTCTCCCAGTTATCTTGGTCGCATCGTCTCTTTCTGGCTGGAGGACGTTTCACAGGAGATCGCTCTGTTGTCCTTGTGATGTGAAGGTCATTCTGAAATGGATCAGAGTAACACATTTATTTGAAAATGTAAAATAGCACGAAGCAATAACAGTCCAATCCACTCGACAAACAGAAATTTCCGAAACACATCACTTTTGCAAATGACAAAACAATTCTGATTATTTATCTTTACATTATTTCTACAATACCTTTCCTGTTGATCGACTGATTGATTTGTTGGTTTAAGTCTACTTTATGCACAGTAAGGCTAATCGGGACTGGACCTACAGTTTAAAATGGAATCCGAACCACTATGTGCCTCCACCGTGAATTGCACCCTGGACCCCTTGATTACAAGGCGACGACGCTACACTGCGCCATCCGGGAGGCCACCTTTCCTATTCTATACGATTTATCGCAATGTCCTTGATGGTACGTTGTCAGAATTTGTTATTATTAGGGAACCATGTACGTGTGTCATGTCGATTTCTTCGTGATTAATCATTTCAGCAATATGGTGCTAACCTACATTCATTATGTTATCAGCAGTTGTCATCAGAATAAGTTCATGATTTTACTGTACCAACTTGCAAGAGGCCTGACGAATGCATAGTGAGCTGATTTGCGCATTAACATGCACATCACGACGCACACTTACCAACCGATTTCACCGTGCCCATGTCTGAGACAATAAGGTGTTAACCGACATTTTCAAAAAATACCAAAAATAAAAACTTCTTTCTTACCTCAGAGTCGGTGCTTTCGCTGCTCGACACTCCACACACATAGTCTGGGTCATCAAAGCTGTTGTCACCGCACAGAGGGCCATTTTCCTCATCAGAATCACAAATATATGAGGAGGTGCTTTGCAGACCTTCCTCGTTATCCGACATTTTCTTCTGGCTTGACACCTTGTTGCACAGAACTTTCCGTTCGTACGTTCCTTTCGAAGAAGGGTACCGCGTGATTGCACGCGAATGTGACACAGCACCAGCACCACCTCTTGGTGAATGCAGCAGACGTTCATGCCGCACGTACTGCACGGTGTATCTCAATTTTGACAGAAGTGAGGGTTAGCTCCTTATTGCACCGAGACCTTCATATGCTTATGTCAAGGACTAGACAACCAGAAAATGAAATTCTTGTAATAGATGATCGCCAGTTTGAGATAGTGCCAGAATTTAAATAACTACGATCACGGAAAGAAATGAACAAGAAATAGAAATTACTAAAGTCATCATTAATATCAAGCAAACTGAAGATAAGGATGTATCAGATAATCATACGGCCAGTAGTACTTTACGGACATGACAAAGAAAGATGAGATGGTACTAAACACCTGGGAAAGAAAAGTTCTGAGGAAGATTTTTGAAGCTGTAATGCAGAATCCCAATTAAGAATAAATGCAGAACTAATGAGTCTATATGGAAAACCTGACTTAGTAACCGAAACTAAAATAAGACGGTTAAAGTGGCTCGGACACAGGATGGACGAGAACAGAGCGGCGAAGAAAGTTTTCTATGTGAGACCAGGGGGTAGAAGAATGGCGATCCAGGAAGAGGTGGCTGGAGGATGCAGAGGCAGATCTAAGGCAGCTGGGAGTGAGGCGATGGAGACAAAAGGCTGCAAACAGAGAAGAATGGACTAAGGTTATTATGGAGGCCAAGGCCCTACAAGGGCTGTAGCGACTTGGGGTAAGGTAAGCATCGTAAATGCGTTGTAGGAACATGCTAACTTCAAACTGATGTTGTGCTTTTTGAGGAGGCAACGTTATTACCGCGGGAGAGATGCCCCCCCTGGAAACACCCCGCTTGCACCTCCTTGAAAAAAATCCTGAGGGGTGACCATGGGCACCAAATTTCTATTTGCTATCACAGATATACACCAATGCGAAAACAAACCATGAGAAAATTCAAATGAATATCTTAGGATGAAGCCTAAATAGATGTAACTGCTCAGAATTTTGAATTTCGTAGCTGTTTTTCGACATGAAGTACATTTTTTGAAAGAGTATTTTGTCCTGAGGCAGGCAAGCACCATCGTTAGCTCCTTCATCTTTTTTGGACAATCAATTTCCACACACACACACGAAGCCAGTGTTGTCTGTGATAGAAAATATGCTTACGCAGGAACGAAACTATTGCGAATATATAAACAACAATGAAAGCAAACCACACGAATATTCACATAAATGTTCTTGTAGAAGTGTTATATACTGGCTGAATCTGTGCATTATCTTTCATCTATCTTCTCCTTTTTCCTAAGTCTTGTTTTCTGATGTAAAATGTCAAACTGTATCGTCCTTCTGGATTGAAAAGGAGATGTGCATGTGAAATTGTAGAGATATTTTATAACGAAAAATATTGTTTTCTTTGACTCCAGGTCGTAAGTTACAGCAATTATTATTATTATTTATTTTATTATTATTATTATTTTAAGTAGGGTTACATTTAAGCTTGCAGTCTGTTTTACACTGATTATCTAACTATAAGAAACATCTTTTTGTCCTACATGAATTGAAGTTAAGTATACCGTTATGCAAATTGTATATTAGGTAGATATACAGAATATGGAAATTACAAATGTATGCATTTTTTTTAAAAAAAACATAAGCAATAGCAGTAGTAATAGTAATGTAATAATAATAACAATAAAAAATAAAAACAACAATAATAACAAAATTAAAAACAATAATAGCCGTAATAATAGCAATAATAATAATAAAGTTTCTGTTACTCTGCCCCCCTGAGAAAAGATCCTGCGGATGCCCTTGGACATGTACAATCTGTTTTATAATGTAAGTAGTTTACACTATAGACCTTTTCGAGCAAGCCTCATCTCCAGGAAGCTATCAACTCGGGGCAAGCCCTGGCACCTAACGACCTGTTGGGCGAGATGAGTCAAGGCAAGGGTACTATAAACCATTTGCTGCTCCCTCAAAAATAGGCAATGGTTAAGCTGGATAGTTCTATGAACTAACCGATCTCTAACTATGCATTTTAAACGACTCTCAACTTCTTACATTATGTTGATTAGTTTGTAAATTATAAACTCTTGCAAAAGATCTTCAATCGAGTTATATGTTTACCTACGCAGTCCGCACTCTATGATACTGAAGAACCCGCACTCAACAAGAGGAAATTCTTAACAGATGTAATTTTTCACAGTTTAGATTGCCATAGCGGTTGTTTGAAGAGAGAGAATTTTTTAGAACAACATGGCTGAAGTCGGCCAAAGTTACAGCGCCATCTTAACGAGAAATAATTGTTCCCTTGTTTCAGTGTAGTGCTTTCAGTTCTTAAAAAGTGTTCACTTTTCTCTGTCATTTTTTGTGTTTCTCTTCCCTTCTGTTTCTCTCTCTGTTTCTGTACATTTCTTTCTATTTCTCTTTCTTATCACTCTTTCTAGTGCTGTGTTACCCTATTCCATAAGGGGGACCTAATCTGAATTCTTAAAAATCCATACTCTTTAATAGATGGCTACACTGCCTACGTGACATCCTGACACATGCTAGCTGCGGGTGGGTGGGGTCCAGAGACGGGCTATCACTGCCTTCACTATAAAGCGATGGACATATTTTAATTATCCGGCATAAACATAACAGTCAGGTTGTCCGTACCTGGTTATTAAATGCTCCCCTCCTCCTCCTCCCCCAAAACTTGCATCAACTCAATTAATCAGCTGAGTGGAAGCAAGGGGGCGCTGGTGGAGTAAGTATATAGGAGTTACTAACAGATGCCAATCCAATGGAGAAGCCTTGTAGTACGCTAGGCAAGATGCGTGAAAGGACTTGTGGGAAAACTATTCTTTATCCATGTTAAGAACGTAGCTTATGCAGAAATCATAACTCATACAAGTTCAACGATTTCACTGTAGGGCTTGATTCAGGGTATATGTCTTTATCTTCTGATATATAAAAATGAATGTATGTATGTGTGTATGTTCCTTCCGGCATAACTCTCGAACGCCTGGAGCGATTTCAACCAAACTTGGTACGCGTATCACTTGCAACTTGGAAAGAAATGCTGTTGGAGTAAGACTCCCGTGGCACCCCGGGGGGTGGGGGTTGTAAGGGGTTACATGTAAAAATAATCGAAAACGACCAATATTAGTGTGGAATCCATAGTTTTCGGGGTTGCTAAGATGAATAGTGAGACTCCCAATGCCTTTCAACTCCAAGACACCCCTGGCACCCCTGGGGGTGGGGGTGGGAAGGGGTGAAATGTAAAAATGATCGCAAACGACCGATATTAGTGTGGAATCCATAGTTTTCGGGGTTGCTAAGATGAATAGTGACACCCCCAATGCCTTTCAACTCCAAGACACCCCTGGCACCCCTGGCACCCCTGGGGGTGGGGTGGGAAGGGGTGAAATGTAAAAATGATCGAAAACGACCGATATTAGTGTGGAATCCATAGTTTTCGGGGTTGCTAAGATGAATAGTGACACTCCCAATGCCTTTCAACTTCAAGACACCCCTGGCACCGCTAGGGGTGGGGGTGGGAAGGGGTGAAACGTAAAAATGATCGAAAACGACCGATATTAGTGTGGAATCCATAGGTTTCGGAGTCGCTTTGATGAATAGTGACACTCCCAATGTCGTTTAACTTATTTATTCTTGCTCTTGGAGGTGGAATTTGTAAAATATATTACTTTATAATTTGTATATTGTACTTATACTTTTAAATATTAGTATGTAAAGTTAGTTACAATTTAAGCTATAGTTAGAATCCATTAAACACCGTGGCAACGCCGGGTAATCAGCTAGTTGTTCATAAAGAACGCTTTTTTAAAAAATACCATTATAATCTACCAATAGCAAAACGTGGACTTTCTACGTGCATTTGCTTACATAGATTTCAGATAAAAGTTAATGATTCAAATTTGAGGAGACGTGTTGCCATGCAGTTATCTCTGTAGCAAGGACGCGCATAGCGGCAGAGAAGAGGGGGGAAATCGACTGGGTAGAGCTTCAGTATACTGTGCTGCGAAGGCTGGTAACTGCAGACGCTTTCCCCTCCACACAATCCCATTCTCTCTCACGTGTTCGTTGATGGAGCCGTCTCGAGTCACTACTTGTGCAGACACTTGTTTTCGTTGGCCTGCTCCAGAGATAACCGAGACAGTGTGTAGGTGAAACTATTATCCGTCAAAGTTAAGAACGAAATGACAAAGTACTGCCAGTCCCAGCCTGGACAGCCTACAGAAAGCCTTTCTGGCAGTGACCCTCTGTTGCCGCGTTTACCTACGAAGGAACTCGCGGTCAAACGACCAATTAGACCTATTGCTTGGGCAAGAAGCGGCAACATTAGAATCCCTCCTTCCCGAAGCAGCCAGCAGGGAAACAGGATTTTGTCAAAATAACCGTCCTGCACTGTGAATGGACAGCGGTTGGTACGCCAGAAGAGTACTACGTACGATTAGATGAAAGCGTCAGAATATGTGGCAGAGGATAGGCTGTGGTCGTTTGGTAATATATGGGAAATACATTTTCATGGCCTGACGCAGCATTTAAAGTGATTTCGAATCACGGTCTGGTAATGGCTGTTCTTTATGAGTGTCCCTTCATCAATTTCATCATATCATCCTCATCGTCGCGATTAGCGGATAAAGTGGCAAAACAGCGACGCTAAATAATACAAATAAAATAAAATCTCGTAGCGTTTATGTACCCATTTAAATTAGCAGTGAAATAATGCTGTACTATACTATTTGCACATGACGTTAAAACATGCTATGACAAAGCTGGTGGCACATCGCGCGACGACGCCAGGGGTCCCGGGTTCGAATCCCAGCCTTGGCATGGGTGTTTGTGAGTGTGCATTCATCATATCATCACTCGTCTCAATCTTCGGGGCCGCACCTTGTGGCCGAGTGGTTAGCACATCCCGCTGTGGGTTCGAATCCCGCTCGGGCTTGGTTGCTTGTGAATGTCCGTTCATCAATTTCATCATTTCATCACTCATCCCCATCTTCGCAAATCAGCCAAGAGGCACAAAACGCGACGTAAAATAAACGAAATCAATCAATAACAAAGCTGGTGCTATTGGCTCATAAATAAGTGAGATCTTAGACAAGAATCGAACCCGGGACCTCCTTGAATACAGCGCTCTCGCGGTAGCAGTAAATTATTAGACGACATATCACATTGCGTGCTAGAACAGTGTTTAAGGTGACGTAAAAGAGAAGGAGCAAAGGTGCTAAGGGGACTGGTAAGGATGCACGACCCTCAGATCAACCCATTCGCCTAACAAGGGTGGAATTCTTGCGTTATCGCAAGTTTCCGCCAGAGTGCTCTGCTGTTCTTTATGCGAGGTAACAACCTCACGTGGGCTGACGTGTTCGCATGCTGATGTCCTTCTTCTTCTTCTTTCGCCTCCTTATCTTCTTAGCATCTGCTCTTGTGGACTTCTGTCGTCTTATTTACCTGTTGCAGCCAACAGGCTGTGTTTCGCACTTGTCATTACCTGCCCACGTCACCACTTGACAACTTGCGCATGTTGCATGATACATATTCAAGGTCTCAAATAATATAGAGATATCTACAGTAACTCTAAAGGTAATTGACGTATGGAATTTGCATATAGTCAAAGTTAAGAATGATATGAATATTAAATTTGTAACGAACCTTCGTGTTTAAGGTTCTATATTATTGAATTGTTGAGATATGTTAACTTTTGTTATGTCGAATAATATTAATTATGCCACTGGCAACTATATTTAGAAGGAAAAGCTGTTAATCGAACTTGGTGAACTTCAAAATGCGTCATAACCTACTACGGATGACGTCACTCTTTCAATTCGCCAGACCAAGTGAATGGACCCGCCTGTATGTTCCCACCTAACGACGGCTTTACCCCCCTCTGTATTATTGTCTGTAAATGTCTGTAAATGTTATATATCTAGTGTATACTAATTGTGGTAAGGTTCAAGTTTGTGCAAGTCTGATTGTATATTTCTATATTGAATAATGAGTTATAAATGTTTGTAATCTTGGACGGAAACTTATGTAGATGTTATCATTGTTAATAGCATGTTTTGTAATTAAGAACTGATTCATCTGTATTGATCCTGAGAAGTCATTATTCGCCGCAGATTGTCGATCAGAACACAAAAATTTTGAATTCGTCCATCTTTTATGTTATGTAGCTATTGCTTACTGTGTCTCAGACAAACAGTATCACAAGGGTAAGTGGATAGACTAACCTGTAGATGTCAACCCACCAACGAGATTTGCAAATAAATGCTACGTAGGCTAAAAGACGAAATCCAACAAAACAACTTTCCTTTCAGTACGTTGGTTTCCCACCGTTTCCTGTATCAATGGTTTATTTCCCGCTGGGTTACTGAACGCGTTCCTCGCTTTGTTTTACAGTACATAATATGGCTGGTTGTAGCTATATTTTTCACAGAATATATGCGTTCCTTGCAACCCTGCCACGCACAACAGGAAATGACGTCACAGATGCGATCAAATGCTGTGTTGGGTTGCCAGCATATAGGCGGCAAAACGGGCTTTTTTTTAACGTCCTTAGCGCCGAAACGACGCACTAACGACAAAAATGTTACTGAGAAAAGTTGTTTGTTTTGATGTCCTCTATAAGTTTCTTTGGCCGTTACACAGATGACTATATTATTTGAACGTCAATAACAGGAACACTAATAACAAGCACGAACTTTTTTTGGTGATCAATAAAGTGCGGATCAATATGCACTAAAAAAGTGGAAAATATGCATGCATCTATGCACTAAAAACAAGTAAAATATGCACTCAAATATGCAAATTATGCACTAAAGAAAAAATATAGGCACAAAAAAATTCCTCGAAATACATTTATTTTTTAAAGTACTACACACACATAGTGAATATTGAAGGTAATGACGAAGTAACAACAGCTTCCATGCCAAGTAAGGTTGCAAAATCGTGTATTAAATTGAATTGACTATTTCCAGTTGTTAAACACAATACAACGTGTAACGACCCTGTTTGGTCGCCATTTAATTATTATTAGACATTGCGTGGTCGCTATATTCTTTTTAATCGGATGAAAGAGTTAAGCGGAATGTCCCTGCGAGGCGTACGCTTTCAGTTTAAATGTATTCTGTAAACGTTAACGGTTCCACCTCTATGTTTAACAGCTTCACTCATTATTAGACCCTGCGTGGTCGCTATATTCTTTTTAATGTTATCAATCATTGTCATTTACATTGTTCAACGTGTTGTTTAGAATAGCAGAGTCCTGCGAGGCTCATTATTAATTGTATTGTCTGAATGCACACAGTTTTAGTTTATATTGTCACGTGCATCTAGTGATTTTGCCACTAGTGATTTCTCAATGTCAAAACCTTGATATTTCTAGGTACGAAGTTTGCAATATGTAAAAAAATGAGTTAGCAACGCGTACTTGCAGTTAAAATTTTCACCACCCATGCGCCACCGCGAGTATAAAACCCAGCGCAGCGAGGCCGGAGCTCAGTTGGCTCCCGGATGTCAACTGGCAAACATCCTGGGAAAAACCGGCCATCCAGCCATCCCAGAAGGAAGGAAGGAAGAGAGGAGGAAGAAAGAAGAAGAAGAGCCTAGCAGCAACCTAACTACCCGGTCTAGGTGCCAGGTTCTACCTGCCTGACTTGTCTAGGAGCACCTAGACCTCCTTCCTAACCTGCCGCCCTTGTACAGGAGACACCGGTCGGCTTGCCGATTCCTAGCTAACGCCGGGGGTGTCGCGGCATCCTTAAATCCTTTACCCAGCGCCCGCTTGTCGGAGGTGCCGGCTGGCTACGGCCAGTTCCTAGCTTTGGTTGGGGGCACCGCGCACATACTACTTTCTCTTACAAGGGAGTCCGTGACGTCAGCAGCGAACAGCGCCCTAAATAAAATTAGGTCCCTATACTCCCCCTGGCGCCTCACTGCGAGGAATAAATTGAATGGTCCCTTCCCCCCTTTTGAATCCAGAAGTGGTGAATGCACGTGTACGGTAAATGTAAATGCACTTAAGTGATAAAGGTTAAAGACTAGTGTGCTAACAGACTTTCTTACGATAAGTTTATAATAAACGTATATATATATATAAAGCTGTTGTTCACGTTTTACCCAGCAAGCCCTGAGATATCTAGAATCTGTGTTCAACGACTGGTAAGAAGTTAGCATTTATGGGTAGACTTTTGCCGTCCTCCTAATTGAAGTGTTCAGAGTGTGGTGGGACGTTGCAAAAGAATTTGGCGCCACAACGTGGGGCTCGACATAACAGTGCAATTAAGTGAAGCCAACCGAACCGTGCATTAAAAGGACTGTCCAGTGAAAGTGAAAGTGTGGACTGTATTAAACATGGACCAAGAATTTACTGGTATGAACCTGAGAAGTAGAGGGAGGAAGACAATGGATTCAGAGTCTGGATTTGGTTGCTGTGAAGAACTGGGAGAAGAGGCAGCATATTTCCAATGTTGCCAGTGCCAGCGCCAAATTCACTGGAGCTGTGTTGGAAAGGATGTGGCTACCTTCCCTGCTGTAGGAGTTAAATGCCAGACGTGTGAATCTGCTCCGCAGACCCAGGTAGCGGAGACCGCAATACAAGAACCAAGTCCGCTGACCAACCCCCCATCAGACCATGGGTTATTGGAATGGTTGATGAAAGATAGGGAAGATAGAAAGAAAGAGAGGCTTGAAGATGAAGAGCGCAGGAAGAAAGAGAAACAGGAAGAAGAGAAAGTGCGCAAAAGAGAGGCAGTTCAGGCTGAAAAGCTGAGAAAAAAGGAACTGATAGAACTTAGATCCCTAATAGAGTTTCATGAAGAGAAAAGAGAGCTAGAGAAACGAGAGATTGAAGAGAAAAGAGAGCTAGAGAAACGAGAGATTGAAGAGAAGAGAGAGCTAGAGAGAAAAGAAATTGAAGAGAAAAGGGAAAAAGACTTTGAAACTCTCCGAGCTTTAATTGAGAGCCTAGAGGAAATAAGAAAAAAAGAAAAAGGGGAAGAAGAAGCCAAAAGACGAAGAGAAAAAGAGGAAGAAGAAGCCAAAAGACAAAGAGAAAAAGAGGAAGAAGAAGAGAAGCGTAGGAATGAACTGCAAGCACTCTTTGCCCAGCAGAGGACTGACATAGAAGGTCTTAAGGCAGGAGTAGAAAGTATTCAAATTACTTCTCAGCAAGATATAGTAAAGGTTGAGGAAAGATTAAAAGGGGTACTTCAGGAAAAACTGGAACCATTATCTCAGTGGCGCGGACAAGTAGAGATTACAGTGGAGTCCATTGAGAAAGCTGTCCAAAATTTGGGAGAGAAGACCGAATCCATCGAGAAAGTCGTGCAGGAACAGAAGGAAGTGATGGAGTCAATGACCACAACTCTGCGGAAGGACGTAGAGCAGGCAGCTGAAGAGAAGGTGAATTCTCTTAGGGTAGAGACAAGGAAGCTTGAAGTATCTCTGCGAAGAGAAATGCAAGATCAGACAGGAACATTTGTTCAGAGGGTAAGCGAACTTCAGGTTCAGTTCCAAAGATTGAATGTTCAGCCAGAACCCACTCCAGATGTTCATTCCAGCCCTTTTACTCCGGATAGAGATCTGAATCCGGATGCTACTCCTTATGAGCCGCCCAGGTTAGCTGAGAAACCTCTATTCGCTGCCAACAGAATGAAGGCTGACGGAAGAAAGAGGCCTCGATACGATGATACTTCAGATGGATCGCCACCTAGAAGAAGGCCAGATTTTAAGATGCCTAGAATGGCGGATATCGCCCACATTCCTAAATTTAAAGGCGACATTGAGGCTCAGTCAGCTGAAAAATATCTTCGGGAGCTCAACGTCAGCTTTGAACTTATGCAGGTACCCGAGCATTATAGGCTAGAGTTGCTTCCTAGAGTCTTCACTGATAAAGCTGAACACTGGCTTGCAGGAAATATTGATAGTTTCGTGAATTATGCTGACTTTTGCGCCAGGTTCAAAGAAGAATTCGCTTCTGAGAAGGCTAGAGAACGGCAGCTAACAGCTGTGAGAAACAGGAGATATTCCAGACTTGTTCACGAAAGTATGGAGAGCTTTGCCTGGAGCGTTTATGCGGCCTATAGAAACCTGAGTGATAACTTTAATGAGGGAGAAGTACTTAATTTGATCATCGGACAACTTCCTTATAGAATGCGAAACCTTTGTTTAGCACATGCGCCCAGAACTGTAGATGACCTAACACATTTCCTGAAGGATTTTGAAATCTACGATGAGCCAGATGCATGGAGGAACAAAGATGAACCGAAGGGAAAAGAACAGAATCCCTCAAGAAACTATAAAGTCCGGAACATAGAAACGAGGTCAGAAGGTAATTATCAGCGCCCTCAACGTTTCACTAATGAAAGAGGATGCAGGCGTGATTTTAGAA
This sequence comes from Lepisma saccharinum, assembly GCF_977018435.1. Classification (NCBI taxonomy): domain Eukaryota; kingdom Metazoa; phylum Arthropoda; class Insecta; order Zygentoma; family Lepismatidae; genus Lepisma; species Lepisma saccharinum. Next base: position 34,270,607 of record NC_139252.1, on the reverse strand, counting down.
GAAACTCTTTCCGACCTTACCAAAACCAAAGACGTAGATCTCCTGACCCAAGAAGGATCCGTGAAGGTAGAAGTAGCCCTAGTCCTCCGAGACGACAATTTTCGGGTGAGCAGAATGAGATTCGCGGACCTCCATCTCCTAGACAAAACATTACATCGGAGCAGGAGGAGGCCGTAGAAACAGCGCGGGAGTTTCATCAAAATCAAAGGTCCCAGTCTAGCCAGACAAACTAGGACCTTGTCTAAATGCTTCGTTCCTGTTTAGGCAAGGGACTTCGATGGAGCGGCCCAAATTAATAGATAAAGATGTCCAAGAGTTACTAGTAAATTTCCAGCTAACTGAAACTGAAGAGACCATTTTACAAAAGGAATTGAAGTCTGCAAGGGAATCCAAAATTAGATACAGATCTCCAGTTGTGAAAGCTAAATTAATGGACTTTACAGTAAGCTGTGTGATTGATACTGGAAGTGAATGCTCGATCCTTAATTATTCAATTTGGACTAAGTTAGTTGATAAGATACCAGGCATACAGATCCAGAAAGTTCCAGAGGTGCGATTGGTAGATTTCTCTGGAAGTCATAAGAAGCGTGTCATCGGAAGTAGACGTGTGGGACTGGAGATCGGAATTGTGAAATATATTGTTATAGATCTTCTTTTAGTCAAGAAATTCATCGAGCAGCACGATGTAGAGATGCGATTCAGAAGAAGCTCAGTGAAGTTATTTTTCGGGAGAACTCCTGATCATGAGGAAGGGAATCCTCTGAATATTGAAGCAGTGCGGTACATCCACATGACCCAGGAAGAGGATGTTGAGATGTATAAATCCGCGGACCTACGACGGAAAGTAGTGTCAGTAGATATTTTGACTGGTTCCCAAACACAGGAGTCGAGAAGTGTGCTGGACTGTACTCTGAAGAGAATCCCTGAGAAACTCGTGCCAGTAAAGGAAGATAAGTGTGATATGTTGCAGTGTACCGAAACAGTTCTTTACCCGCCGTATTCTGTGCCACTTTTCCTGATGGAAGTTCTAGAGAATGAACTATATCTGTGGAAGACTTGGAACATCATCCGACCATCACGGTATCTATTTGTGAGTGTATTGGTTATCAGCTGGCTAGTTACTTTGTTATTACAATGTATTGTTCTTGGGTCATTAATCCATGTATTCATGCCTAACGAAGTCCTTGATCATTTCAACTGGCCTATCAACGAAGTAGACCCGCAAATCTCCAACTGGAACCAAAAGCTATTTCTAGCCAAGTCCAAAGAGCGCACTAGAAATATGAAACGAAAATTTAAGACTAAAGGCCATGCGCTCGAGCTGCACGAAGACGACTTGGTTCTTGTTCGAAATCATAAGCTTAGTTCGAGGAAGAATAAAACAATAGCTAAGCTCTTCGAAGTGTATATTGGACCTTATTTAGCCACTGATCTTCGGAACAACACAGCAATGTTAGTTCACCCCAGGACCAGGCAACCCGTCGACCGAGTCAACTTCGACAACCTTCGCCTCTACAGGTGTTCATCGGAGCGAAGAAGAGAAGTGATAGGGGAAGAAGATGACCTAGTGACTAATGTGTAGAAGAAACAGACTCTTATTACTGTCATTTTTTCTATTGAATTTGAAATCAATGTTTCATGAAAATTTTTCATAAATTGTAAGATTTAAATTTCTTCAAAATTTTCGCCCGAGGAAGGGGCATATGTAACGACCCTGTTTGGTCGCCATTTAATTATTATTAGACATTGCGTGGTCGCTATATTCTTTTTAATCGGATGAAAGAGTTAAGCGGAATGTCCCTGCGAGGCGTACGCTTTCAGTTTAAATGTATTCTGTAAACGTTAACGGTTCCACCTCTATGTTTAACAGCTTCACTCATTATTAGACCCTGCGTGGTCGCTATATTCTTTTTAATGTTATCAATCATTGTCATTTACATTGTTCAACGTGTTGTTTAGAATAGCAGAGTCCTGCGAGGCTCATTATTAATTGTATTGTCTGAATGCACACAGTTTTAGTTTATATTGTCACGTGCATCTAGTGATTTTGCCACTAGTGATTTCTCAATGTCAAAACCTTGATATTTCTAGGTACGAAGTTTGCAATATGTAAAAAAATGAGTTAGCAACGCGTACTTGCAGTTAAAATTTTCACCACCCATGCGCCACCGCGAGTATAAAACCCAGCGCAGCGAGGTCGGAGCTCAGTTGGCTCCCGGATGTCAACTGGCAAACATCCTGGGAAAAACCGGCCATCCAGCCATCCCAGAAGGAAGGAAGGAAGAGAGGAGGAAGAAAGAAGAAGAAGAGCCTAGCAGCAACCTAACTACCCGGTCTAGGTGCCAGGTTCTACCTGCCTGACTTGTCTAGGAGCACCTAGACCTCCTTCCTAACCTGCCGCCCTTGTACAGGAGACACCGGTCGGCTTGCCGATTCCTAGCTAACGCCGGGGGTGTCGCGGCATCCTTAAATCCTTTACCCAGCGCCCGCTTGTCGGAGGTGCCGGCTGGCTACGGCCAGTTCCTAGCTTTGGTTGGGGGCACCGCGCACATACTACTTTCTCTTACAAGGGAGTCCGTGACGTCAGCAGCGAACAGCGCCCTAAATAAAATTAGGTCCCTATACTCCCCCTGGCGCCTCACTGCGAGGAATAAATTGAATGGTCCCTTCCCCCCTTTTGAATCCAGAAATGGTGAATGCACGTGTACGGTAAATGTAAATGCACTTAAGTGATAAAGGTTAAAGACTAGTGTGCTAACAGACTTTCTTACGATAAGTTTATAATAAACATATATATATATATATAAAGCTGTTGTTCACGTTTTACCCAGCAAGCCCTGAGATATCTAGAATCTGTGTTCAACGACTGGTAAGAAGTTAGCATTTATGGGTAGACTTTTGCCGTCCTCCTAATTGAAGTGTTCAGAGTGTGGTGGGACGTTGCAAACGAAAATCGTTAAGTAGTTTTGAATTTATGTAAATTGCAGTGCACTACAACATATCTCTCTAAATTGGTTAGAGTGAATTTTTTTCCGTTTATCAGTTAGTATATCCTTGTATGAAGAAAAGGTGCGCTGCACACTACAACTTGTCCCTGGACAATATTTCAATGCAGCTATGTCCTCTGGCGTGAGATCTTGTAATAGTTCTGTTGGTTCACCTTGTAGCACAGCTTTCACTTTGCACAAAAAATTCAAACCTGGTTTCATGGAAGTCACTTTATCTGCCTTTTCTGCAATAATTCTCCCCACTGATGTTGGAACGGATACAATTTCTTTCTTGACATTTTCCGAAAGAGTGAGATCAGAAAACAAAGACATTCCTTTAGTCTCCAGTTGCGTCACAATCGAAGGGAGGGATGCAAAGTGTTCATTTACGAAAGCCAATTGGCTTTGCACAGTTTCTTTCTGCCCTGCAGTGCATAAACAGAGGTTTTCGAACACCTGTGCTTGAAAGTTTTACTCTCGGAAACACTCCACAGACGAAACATTAACCAAGTAAACAAATATATTTTAAAAACTATCAATTTAATGATTTTTTCACGTAATATGCATTTATATGCGCTTACGCAGTAAGTATGCACGAACACCTTAAATATGTATTTATATGCACTATAAAAAACTCCTACTTCGGTTCGGAATGCTCTGAACCAACTTTAGAACCCGGTTGCATATTAATTAGAGGACCGGAATAAAATATGCAAATATGCAAAATCCGCACTCTAGTGATCAACATTGGCAGTAATGCATTATGTGCAATCTGAACAAATGAACAGCAGATGCTGTTTCTGCGGGAAGGAAGTGTAGGTTGTCTCAATTGCATGTCCCACGCCACTCTTTGTAGCGTACACAGCATTAATCACAGTTCCCCACAGGCAGTAATATAACTGTGCTAAATCAGGAATTCTGGATGGATATTCGACTCTTCTTACGTTTCTCGAAAGGAAAATGTGTCACCTCTGCCATTTTGTGTACACACACACTAATGACTACTGCTTGGCAGGCTGTGACTGGACAAAAACAAAAGAAGGCCTACATGCTCTCGCACATACTCAACACAGGCAGCTTCAAATACAAGAAGTCCAATCAAGTCCTGTAATAGTTTCTCTGCTTTAAAGTTCAAAGAGTGTAAACATTATTTTGGGACACTCTGTATATTATCGATACCGTTACCAGATACCTCTCAAATTGACACACATTGATTTCTGTGCGTGGTTTATGAATCAGGTAGATTACTAGCTTGAAGACAATCATTCAGTGATCGATCTGAAATCTCCAAACAAAAATCATTACACAATGATTTACGATTTTGTCTGAACGACGACGTGTAATACCTAATAGAATTTTGAAGTCATACTTGCTCATGAGAGAAGGTCATATATCATAACTACACTCAAGTCGGGCTGAAGCAAGGTTTGTTCAATTAAGCATCTTATCTGACAGGGGTGGGATTAAGGGATTTTCGCCAGTTTATCTTTCGTCTGATAGCCTGTGACATCCAAGGTGCTTCCAATTGTATTCAAGCTCTCTAACGTTCCAGCTTGTACCAAAGGTTGGCCGAGACGAGATAAGAAACGCCATCTTTCAATATTTCATGTTCTTTATTTGTAAATTTTTATCGACAGAGGGCACTGTAAAAATAATGATTTGCAAAACGTTCATTTCCTTAACAGATAGGAGCTAGATTCACTCTCTATGAGAAGAAGTTACAACTTATGACTTTCACTTTCATTAACAGTGCAATACTAAAGAAAATAGATTGTGGTTCACGGTTTCCTTGTAGAAATAGCTGACCCTCAACATTAAAATATTAAAGATTCCGATATGTAATGGTGTCATTATTACCTTATGATAAACTAAAATTTTGCCACGCTTTCGCTATTTATAGCTACTTTATATTGATTTGAAGTAATTGTACAGAGTGATCACAAAGTTCCATTACCCCTATCGCGTGTCCACATCGTCATACATGGTACCATTGTATTAATGTGAGATCATGGCAGAGGACAACTCGGAGGTAGTGTGACTATTCGTTATGATTTAGTCCAGAGTTTCTGTGTGCACACCATCGTTTTCATAACAGAGTATGATTCTCCGCCATGTACGATGGGAAATTCTCCTCAACATTGCTGGCGTGATGACAGTAAATGCACGTCGAACAGCATCCTTAAGTTCGTCAACTGTCTCGTAACGTGTGGCAGCAACCTTCTGTTTAATGAACCCCCATAATGCATTGTCGCAAGATGACAGCTCAGGACTTCGGGGTGGCCACTCCAAAGGCGCAGGCAAATGAACAGAACCACGTCCAATCGATGTATCAGGAAATACCTCATTGAGATATTCCCTCACGGCAATAGCATAATGGGCTGGTGCTCCATCTTGCTGGAACCATACAGTCCCTGTTCTTGCAGATGTGGAACAAACCAATCACGTAACTGGTGAGATACGACATTTGATTCACAGCGACGTCAAAGAAATATGGACCCACCAAGTGGGTTGCAGACATTGCAGCCCAGATCATGACATGTGGTGGGTTGTGTTCAAGTTCTTCATAAAAATGTGGGTTTTCTTTACTCCAGAAATAAATGTTTCTCGCTTTTGCACTGCGATATATCGCACACTCGTCCGAGAAAAACACTTTAGCCCTTGAAGGAAGAGTTGTAAAGACATCGAGCATTCGCCCACAAGCATGATGATGTTTTTGCATGTCATTATCACTCAATTCGTTTACAAACGAAGGTTTAAATGCCTTTAACTTCAAATCCTTCTTCATATGTTTTTCTAATGTCGACTATGGAACTCCCAATTCCTGTGACCGCTTACGAATGGACTTTTTTGGCGAACGTTCGACAGACGCTGCAGCCTCCACACACGTTTCCAGTCGTGTTGATGGTCGTCCTGGGCGGGGCTTATCTTTTATGCAACCAGTTGCAAAGAGCTTTTTCCCCAACCGTAAAATTGTTGGTTTTGGTGGGGAAGGTTTCTGAAACCTTACAGTGAAATCATGCTGAATATCTCTCATTGATTTTCCTGTATGGGGTCGTTCGTGAGCCCACGTGCTCATGACGATCCGTTCCTCCATGGTGTAAGTAAACTCATCAGCCATGATTTAGATGTAGATCCTGCAACAATAAGAAACAACAATTCATTAATGTAATACATAGGGGTAATGGAACTTTGTGCTCACTAACATCTATGTAATACATAGGGGGTAATGGGACTTTGTGATTACTCTGTACAATATCGCTAAGTTCAGTGGTTAAAATCTCTGTTCGGTGAATCAAACCTGCCAATTTTGTATTTTATAAAGATTCGTTACTGTACAGGGTGTCTGATAAGTTACTCTCTATTTTGAAATTATTATAACTAGGGGTAGAAAAATATAAGGACGCCGAATTTTAAAATCTGCGGTGATATGGTAGAGTCTGCTACATATTACAATGTATTGCATATTCATTCATGCTATTCTCAGTTGAGTCTTCTTTAGGAAGGGCTCTCTGGTGCAACAATTAATTACTTTTAATCCAATCTTGTATTAATTAATAAATTTATGTTTTACGATTATATTTCAAAACGTGTAGCTTTATTTTAGTTGGATTCGTGGCTTTCTTTGACCATATCTAAAAAAAAAAACTAAAAAAAAACTGGCTCCTGAGAAAAGGGGCTAGCGCCTGAATTAGTTTTTTTTTTCTACCCCTGATTATAACTTCTATATTTGTTAACTGTTTCAACTAGTGTCGCTATACAATCCCCTCCTTGGTGTTTTGTTTGTCATAATTCAAATTCTCGACACATTTTCATAATCGAACAGGTACAACTATTTAGGATTTGATACTGTACCATACTGTGCCTTCACAACACAAATGTGAAGATTCTCACCCACCCAATATTGATAGTTGTGTCTGTTATCAAAACCCTCAACACGAAACACTGCCGGGCCTCCGATGGCGCAGTGGTAACGATGTTACCTTGTAATCAAGAGTACCCAGTGGAAGCACATGGCACACAGTACTTCGGATCCTGCTTTAAACTGCAGGTCTAGTCCAGATTAGCCTATCTGTGCATAAAGTGGACATAAACAAAATAAAGCAAATAAATTAAAACATGACATTTTCATGAGACACTCATTGTTGGATGTCTTCAAATGAATGTTGACTATCTTTCGTCATATCAAACAAATCCTCAATGAATGAAATAGGCCTACAAAAACACTAGTTGCAACAGAATTGATTAGCAAATAAAATAAATTATAATATTTTAAAAATAGGGATTTAGTTATCAGTCATCCTATAGATTTAAAATGGGCCATATCAAAGCACGTTGTTCGATTTCGTTCAGATACAACAAAATTGGAAAATCACCACTTTATGAGTAAAATGTTTATTACCCAAATGTATCGATCTAAAAGTCCCTTAAGTCTCATTCGCTTCAAAGATAAACAAAGCTTTTAAACTGACAAAAGTCAACAAGTAATAAACATAATGTCTTTTGTGCGGGCACATTTACATAACATGTTAACTTTTATGAGAATATACAGGGTGTCTCATAAGTAATAGCGCAAACTGACACAGGTGAAAGTACACGATAATAGAAGCAAAAAAGTTTCAGTAAACATGGGTCTGCAAACGAGCCGTTTTCGAGATAATCACGAATGTGTGGTTACAAGCCGTCATTGATTGCATTTTGTAAATACCGAGTGCTTTACTTCTTGCGCGATCCGAGGTTTCCTCTTTGTTTACAAAACAGAACATTTCCGAGAGCTGGCGTTGCAATCAAACAGAACGTTTCCGAAAGGTGGTACGGCTTGTACCCACACATTCGCACATATTACTAGCATTTTACCAACTAGGACGACGTTTACAAACAATGAAGTCAGTGGCGGCTTGTAATCACACATTCGCGATTATCTCGAAAACGGTTCGTTTGCGGACCAATGTTTACTGAGACTTTTTTGCTTCTATTATCGTATACTTTCAACTGTGTCAGTTTGCGCTATTACTTTTGAGACACCCTGTATATTTTTTTGTTTCATTTGTTTTTTGAGGGGTCATTAGTTCCCACATTATACGGTGGTGGTATCAACCAGGGGTATCCATTTCTAAAATATAGATGAGTTATAATAAGATTCACATAAGCTTTTCTTTTGCCAATTTTCACATATTTCAATGCATTTTACACATTAATAGTAACCTTACATAACATTATATATTTTGGAGTTTACATTTTAGTTGTTGTAAATCCTAAAAGATTCCATGTATTGAACAGTGTGCTACAAGAAATGAATCAAGGAAATGCAAAAGGGAATAAATAATAAATAAAAAAATCACATCAGGGGTGCCCATCCCCCCCCCCCCCCAGGTCAATGGCGCATCCCCAAAAATCATGTCATGCGTTCCCCCAAAATTATGTCATGCACTCCCCCCAAATCATATCATTCGCGCCCTCAAACCATATCGTAATCCGCACAAAGTATTTACTAATTCCGACAGCGTGTCTACAGAAAGTAACTTTTTCCTAGCTTTACTGAACACGAAACTTAATCTGCCCCTCCACCCTAAACAGGGGGCCCATCACTCAAGACCACCCCTAAAATCGTTCATCATAATCGAGAATATCGCTTGTCTTCTAATGCAGCTATAGTATAAAAACTTAACATTCACCTCATGAAAGCGCCAAACACGCATCCTAGCAACACATCATTGCGAGTGTAGCGAGCAAGAAAATTTTTACATCCATTTCTTTGCGGGTTTTCAAGAATATTAATTTAATAGAATGTTTATACTTTCTTAGTCTTTTCCAGCTTCTCCTTTGGCACGTTCAGGGTCGAAAATGTGTGGATACCATATCGCTAAATACAGTCTCCAAAATGTAATGTTCGAACTCTCTCTCCACTACAGAAATCCCTTGACAATCTAAGATTTAACACTTTATCAAGAGCTTTCTATCGCCCCCTTTAAATTTAATACTCAATCAATTTTAGACTTACTGTTGATGTTGAACAGTGGATATTGTCTCCTCCAAAAATTAAATTAATTCTCAGTCTCCACACCAGAATTTCCGCAACAGTCTAAAACAATAGCAATACACAAGAATTGGATATTCCCTCAATTTAATGCTCAATCCCCTCAATTCTCCCCGTAATCTAAGACCTAGAGTCTTACTGCCCCCCAAATTTAATTCAGAATCCCCCCAGAACCCAGATGTCAATTAAGGTCTAATATGTAAAAGTTGGATATCACCCCTCGCCCACCCTTAAACACTTTCTTTTCTTCATCTAATGGATTAAATATGGTGCATTTAAGGTGTAAAATCTTCACATATATTTTGGAAAAATATATAAATGTTGAATTTTAAAATCCCCCCCCCTAAATCTCTATGCCCCCCTGTGGGCACCCCTGAATCACATTATTAAGTAAGCAAGCATTGTATGTTAGCAATACTTACATGCAATTTGGGTCCAATCAAGTGATTGGTATTTGCTACAAATAACAATAATAATCTTTCACATGTGTCTAATAACAGTGGCTGAAATATAATTGTCAACAATTTTAAAAAAAATGAATTTTAGAATTTGAAACTGGTGAAAGATAAATAATGTTAATAGTTTAAGAAGTAGGTTACTTGTTTATAGTGTTTTACTGTTTTGAAGTATAAGTGCAACGAAGGGTCTCCCAGATGGCGTAGTGGTGACATCGTTGTCTCGTAATCAAGGGATCCCGGGTCTGATAGCTGGTGAAGGCACATAATGGTTCGGATCCCATTGTAAACTGTAGGTCCAGTCCCGTCCCGATTAGCCTACTGCATGAAGTGGACTTAAACAAGAACTCGAATTCAGACAAACATAAGTGCATGGGATGTTCTCCCATTGATGCTTGACGGTTCCACCTCTTGGTAAATTAACATAGATCACATAACTTGTTATTAGACAAGTATAAGCTCTCATAGAAAAACTGATTTATTTTAACTAACAAAACACTTCTGGTTAAGTTCGTATCCTTTACTAAATTTCAAACAAACCTTTTTGTTATTGGTATATAGGTACTGGAAATGTAATTGAAATACAATTTGCATCCATGTTGGTGCTGGAAATCAAGTGCCTTTCACTTATCATCAGTTCTCTGCTGTATTGATAAACCGATTTCCTTGATCCACTCGTACATCTTTCTCTTCTTCTTCTTCTGAAATAAGCCGCTTTTGGTGATCCATCACATCACCTGTACCGTTAATTGATAATCTTCCCATTATTCATTCGTGTGACTTCAATAAATGATCACGATTCTGTGAAGATTGTCGTCAAGTAATGTTTTGGATGCTTATGCAAGTACTCCAGGTAGTCAGCGAATGCTCTGACCTTGCGTGTTAAGTGGTTTGTTTATTTGGCGTTCCTATTTTCACTTTCGTGTTGGTATCCGGACTTTTCCGGAACAAGGAGGGCATTAAAGAACTGTAAATACTACATTGTATTTTCTCTCGTGTAGCTTCACATCTTTTTCTTGGTTTCAGACTGTCAAGGGGTAGATTTTATTTTGGCTGGAAACCTATCCAGGTAGTGACGTAAGCATTGGCCGATTCACTGCCGTGTGAAAACGAAATCCAGATTTGTGCCGAATTTACGGTTGGATCTACCGTGAAAGTACACCCTAAGGCAGACGGGGTATGAGTGGATTTATACATTTAACATGGTTGGTTTTATTGCAAATACAAAATCATGGACAAGATCTATTTTGATTAAATTTAGAGGATTTCTTGGCAATGAAGTACCGAAATCTCTCTTTAAACAAGGAGTTCAAGGAATGGCATGTTGATTCACGTTGTGCACAGAAAAATAAATGCATCAACTGAAACATGCATAAAGTCTGTAACTCAGAACAAATGTTTAAGTGCATCATCGAGACACATGCAGGAAGGTTCACCAGAAATGCATCAATTGGTGAATTAAACTACAGCTCGACAAAGAAAGAAATACTTGCATCACATGATAGTACTTTTGCGTTACCTTTACACAAAAATGCATCAAACTGTAAACTTTATTATTGTCAAAAGCCAATAAACACACTTTAGTGCATCATTCGATGCGTTTCTGGTGCATTTAGTTTTCTGTGTGTGGCTGGAAACGAGAAATTTGAAGTGTATTTTTGCCTCTAAAAATGGAACATTGATGAGGGTAAGTCAAGAATGTCAAACTAGTCAAGAAATCAACAGGTAGGTCAAGAAAGTCAAGAAATTGTGCGAATTTACATCGTTATATACCTGTACTGAGATTTGATAAAATTGAATATTTGGTAGTGGTTTTTCATCGAAGAAAAGTACCTATATATTTCCTTAATTTCCAACTATACCTAAGTAGGGGGCGATACAATAAATGTTAAGAAAAAGCGGGGGGGGGGGAGGGAGGTCAAGAAAAAGGAAAAAGAAGATCACTTAAAAGTCAATAATTTTGGATTTGTTATTTTGGTAGACACCCTGTTGATTTACTAAATAACGCGAAGAGTTATATTATAACTACTATTACATATTCACGTAATGTGTTAATCAATATTCTAAATTTATTTTTAAAACCCCACTTCCATTTCCTTATAGCGTCACAAGACAATGAGAAGAGAAGATCGCCTAATGATTTATGACTGGAACGGCTTCCTCAGATCCCAATTGAATGATGAGGTGACAAGAGTTAATCTACAGAATTAAGCCATTGACTGCCTATCAAAATGTAATTTGTTCTTCACGCTGTGCTTGAGAATTATCAACCTGTTAGCAGAATTTATCTGCTATTTTATGCCACAAACTTGCCCCCCTTCCCGCTGCGTAATCTGCGTCACGCAAGTCAGTCTTGTCATTGTGAGATTTGAGTATCTTTCGTTGACCAATGGCGTTGCTGAATCTCGCCTTGATAACATGGATATTATGTCCTATCCATTTGTATTGAAGATAAGTGATAGCGCATCGTGATTAGTTTTAAAGAATAATAGATTGGGATTAGCAGATATTGTTTCCATGAACGTTATTTAGTATCAGCATGTCAAGGATACTTTAATTCCTCTGTGAAGATTGAAATATACTTTCCACTACAGGGTAATTCAAAAGTCTTGAATCAGTAAATTCAATTGTTAATCACAATGTTTTTTTTTTTTTTTTGCACATTCCAACTGTTATTTGATGACCGTTACAATTAGTTAAGAAGAAGGAGGACAAATCATTTGCATCTTTTTTTTCTATCCAGTTGCTTGGAACGATCGTACTATTGAGCATTAAGACCAGTGATGTGCGCCTACGAGTAAACAACGATAATCTACATTCTACACGTAGATTACGAAATCTATGGAAACAACATGGCGCAAGGTGATAACTTAGCAAAGAGCACCGTGGAATTAAAAGAAAATTATACTGCGTATCAGTTACTGATGTGTAAGGAGAACTTTTCATACACTTTCTTCCAAATTCGAACAATTTCTCACCTAGGAAGAAACCTAATATAGGAAATATTCTAGTGCTTTATGGGGAAAAGACCACTCTTGCCTCACGACTGCCATCTGATGTTTTCTTTGCATACTATTTATCTTCTTCCATAGTTGATAATAGAAGACAAGAGATATTTTGTTGTAAATAAGGTTATTTTTATTTCGATAGGAACCAATATAGTTGAAAATGTCACTTTCATTTCATGAAACCCTTGAAAATTAATTTTAATGCACTTTAGATTGCCTACGTAGTCTATGTAAACTACAACCCAATGTAATCTACGCGTAGAGTACGTGTAGACATCGCATGTAGACGTAAACTTATAGTCTACGGCACATCACTGATTAAGACTCAAATACTATGACGCATTTCTAGCAAGAGCTGGTTAACTACTAACCTGAATATTGCAACCTTAAGAATGATCTTGATATTTTTCCATTTTTACATGTTGCGGGGCAGTACAGTGGGATCCATGAGTATCCCCATGCAAATTGTCCATGACTATTTTCATTATTTTTTCTCTTACATCCTGTGTTTTTAAGCGATGGATTTTTATGTATGCTGGTGCAGAAGTTGTCAACAGCTTGTTTTGAGTTTTCTTTTAATTCTTGAAGCTATTATTGGGTCAAATAAAGTGCACAAACATGGTGATGGACAATTTGCACGGTAATACTTATGATGTGTCCTATTGTCCCAAGATATGTAAGTTGATGTCAGTTCACTAAACTATTGTGTAATGCACATTATTATAATATTGTGTACTGCGATTAATGTAATAACTATTTGATATATTTGTCATTATTTACTTACAATGTGTTGAAAGTTATTATTGAATATTTGATTATTAATTATGATACCAGTGTATTATCTGCCGCATTATATCAGAAAGGAAACATGTACAGTGGGATCCATGAGTATTACCGTGCAAATTGTCCACGACTATTTTCATTAATGTTTCGCTCGCCTCCTATGTATTTTAAGCGATGGATATTTATGTATGCCGGTGCAGAAGTTGTCAATAGCTTGTTTTGAGATTATTTTAATTCTTGAAGTACTTATTGGGTCAAATAAAGTGCACGAACATGGTGATGGACAATTTGCACGCTAATACTTATGGATCCCACTGTACATGAGAACGCAGGCGGATAAATAATTGCCAGAAACTACTGTAAACATGTAATCTGAAAGTTTTACTAGTGATCTGTCAACCCAACACAAGCAGATAAATATTAAAATCAAAGATATAATTGAGTCTAGTTTCGAAACTAAAAAAGTCCGAGAATTTTGAAAACACATCGAAAAACCTCGAAACATTTGAAAATATCAAGTGTTTTTTTTGGTAATTCCTGATTGGGTAATTAAAAATATGTACATTTACCCTCGAGTCTATTATTCTGCATAATATTTATATTTTATATTTGTCTATTTATTTTGAACATCTTTGAATAAATTCGATAGTCTTGAAGAACATCGTTAAGCACCAAAGAGTGATGTAAACATTTATTTTAAAATTACCTGGGAAAAATTTTGAAAAGTCGATGAATTTCTTTGGCAATTGCGTGAAGAAAACGTCCATTGTGAGATACATATAATAGGCGCGAGTTCAGTAACATCCAACAATGAACTTCTATCGACCCTATTTTTTTTTATTTGTTTTCACTTCAAAAGAATTAAGGAAAAAGTAAGCTCACGAACGAGGCAGGAGATAGACAGCTAACAAGGACATAGCGATTGTTATCGCTCCATCACGGAATCACTTGGTACACGCACACTTCATCCTCTCAACAATCAGCCATTGTCTCTCGATGGCGAAAGGATAGTTAAAAATAATCGCTAGGAAAGATGAAGGTATCGGAATTAATATGTGATCTCTACCGACTAGAGAGAATCGCTGCCTTCTACCTAGGTACGAGGGTCACTATTTATATTTTTAGCCTAACAATGAAAAAACAGGAATTTGGCATTGAAAACTGCTTTATTGTTTTTCGAAGTATTCTCCTTTATGGTCAATACACTTTTGCATTCGTTCGAACCATTTGTCAAAGCAGTTTTTCCAATCTTCTTGAGACACCTCCACAATATGGTTTTTGAACGCATCAACGGCGTCTTCCGCCGACGAAAATCGTTGTCCACGCAATTTATTCTTGGCATTCGGGAACAAGAAGAAGTCATTGGGTGCCAAATCAGGACTGTACGGCGGATAACCCATCAATTCCATTTTTTGACTGTTCATAAAGTCGGTTGTTAGACGAGATGTGTGACAGCTGGCATTGTCTTGATGAAGAATGATCCGACGGCGTTTGTTTGTTTTCCGTATTTGACCGAAGACCTCTGGCAAACAAATTGTTGTGTACCATTCAGAGTTGACCGTTCTACGTTCCTCTAAAGGCACAGTTGCCACATGACCAGTTTTCCCGAAAAAACAGGCGACCATTTGTTTCGATGTCCTTCGAGCGCGAACAACTTTTGTTGGATTGGGTTCATCTTGAAACACCCATACAGTCGACTGCTGTTTACGTTCCGGCTCATATGCATATATCCATGATTCGTCACCTGTTACAATCTTATATACGTCTTTTGAAGCACCACGATTGTATTTATTGAGCATTTGTTTGCACCAATTGACGCGAGCGTCTTTTTGAGTTTTTGTCAAATTGTGTGGGATCCAACGAGAACATACCTTTCTCACAGCTAAATGATCACGTAATATTTTATATATGCTGGTGGAACTAATGCCTATGGTTGCCTCAATCTCACAGTATGTCACATGACGATCTTGCAGTATTAGGTTTTGCACAGCATCAATGTTTTCTTGAACAACAACTGATTTTGGACGACCTTCGCGAATCTTGTCGGTGAGCGAATGGCGGCCACGATTAAATTCGTTATACCAGCGTTTCACAGTGGCAAAGGATGGGGCTTCACCGCCAAATGTGGAAGTAAGTTGATCGATGCACTCTTGTCTTGATAATTCACGTCGAAAATCGTAAAAAATCATCGCACGAAAATGTTCACGAGTTAATTCCATTTTATTGTTGTCGCGCAATCTCCAAGGCAACATAAACAACACAAATGATACTATTGACAAAACATTTGAAGTACGTTATGGTCAATAATGCCAGACGATTCCATGCAAACGTCAAATCGCGCCTAACTTCAATCAGTGTTGCCAAGGCTCAAAATATAAATAGTGACCCTCGTATAAAGATCGTTAGAAGTTATCATAACATTTAGAATATTTTTAGCGGTAAAATTTATGTTTGCGGCCTTAGACACGTTTATGTTGTCACTTCTCTGTGCTATGGCTATGGCTATGGATTAATTTGCTTTATTTTACTTCGCTTCTTGTGCCACTTTTGGCTAATTTGGGAAGATGGGGATGAGTGATGATATGTTGAAATTGATGAATGGATACTCACAAACATCCATACAGGCAGAGATTCGAACCTGGCGTCGTGGAGCGATGTGCTAACCACTCCGCCAAGCGGGCCGGCTCTTCTAAGAAGCTAAAGTAAGGTTACATAGAAAAAGAGATACGTACATACAGACATACATGACTATTTACAGTTGCAGTACATATTCAATGTGTACATTGTGGTACGGATCCCACTTTAAACTGTAGGTCCAGTCCCGATTAGCCTTACTGTGCATAAAGTAGACTTAAAACACCAACTCAATCATTCAATCAATCATATTCAATGTGCGTATCATCTGCTTGAATTCAATTCGACGCTACCCGTTGCGTAATATGTCCGCTAGTGCGGTGGTGGTGATTTGGTAGATGGTGCCTTGGAGGTGCTTCAGGTTCTTACTTTTCTTACCGTACACGTTGCTTTACGTAATCCCACAAGTAAGAATCCAGGTTTGTGCATTAGGTCTGGCGACCATGGTGCTCATTTCACCTATGTAACATAACATTTGCCTCACCTGTATATATATATATATATATATATATATATATATATATATATATATATATATATATATATATATATATATATATATATATATATACTTGTGTGGGTGTGCGCGCCCACAAACACGGGAACATGTATGGATACACTGCAGTATTTTTCAGAATCTTATATGAATATCCTTTCATCAATATTGTCCGTGTCAACAATCAACATAGCAGCAAACTGAGTTAAGAATTGAAATGTACAGTAGAATCCATGAGTATTGTCGTGCAAATTGTCCATCACCGTGTTCATGCCCTTTATTTGACCCTATATGACTTTCAAGAATTAAATAACACTTAAATCAAACTGTTGACAATTTCTGCACCAGAATACATAAAGATCCATCGGTTAACAACACATAGGATATAAGAAAAAAATAATGAAAACAGTCATGGACAATTTACACGATAATATTCATGGATCCCACTATACTGGAACCTTTTTCTCCAGAAAAAATTGCACTGTGGAAGTGTGAATTGGGTGTACATGCCTTCACTGGGAGTCCTCGTGATCGCTTCATTACAAGCGCCACCTCTGCGCCGTCGAGGAGGCCCAAAAGTCTAGGTCTTGCGAGAGAGATCACTTTGTTTCCAAGTCACTTTATGCATAGTGAAGAGGCTAATCGGGTCTGGACCTACAGTTTGAAGTGATGTTCGAACCAGTGTGCACCTTTACCGGAGATCGAACACCAAGTATATCATATGTTAAAAATTATAATAAAGTTTATAAATAATAGGTTAATAAGATTAATATGTCTATTAATAATATTAATTGCATGGACAGACAAGAAGAATATGTGCCTCCCGTATGGCGCAGTGTTAGCGTCGTCGCCTTGTAATCAAGGGGTCCCGGATTCGATACCGGTGGAGGCACATAGTGGTTCGGATCCCACTTTAAACTGTAGGTCCAGTCCCGATTAGCCTTACTGTCTATAAAGTGGACCTTAAACACCAACTCAATCAATCAATCAAAAAAGATTATGTGCGAATAGAGATTAACAGCACGTTAAAATTTGTATAGCAACAGTTATTCTACCAAAAAAATTCATGTCATAACAATATGTAAACGGATTAGCTATTGAATACCAAAAAAGGTTGATAGCTCCAGGTAAGGTAAATTATCATTGCTTTTGTGCAGAAATATAGCAACTTCATAAGCAACAAACAAGTATTTCATTTTGGACTTGATAGGTCTTTTGGGAGGAAGGGGGGTCCGAGGCCCCTGCAAATACGTTCATGGTATATATGTATAACAAACATGCACAATCAGGCCGAACAATTACCTGAAATGGATTAGCTTTGAATTTACTGCTAACAAAATGTATGCCCCATCTATGTCTATGTTCGAAAGGTACAAAGTACAGACTTGAAGTGTGGTCTTGACGGAAGTGACGTCATCTAGAAATTCGAAAGCGCCAAGTACACGAGCAATCGTGCTCGGAGCACTGATCGTTTGCAGGCTTGATCACGCGACTTTCACACTCGTTGTTCATTTGTTTGAAATCACGGAGGTAGAAAGATAGCAACGCAGGTTAAGTATAGTACGTTATAGGCCAGCAAGTGTTGGTTGAAGCTTTTCTAATGTGTGAAAATGTATGTATAAGAACATGTGAAAATGGTATGTGATTTCTATGGTGAAAAAAAAGGTGTTTAAAACGCGGGGAAAACAACGAGTACTCAGTTCTATCCAGTGATGTGCGTCTACCCGTAAACAACGATAGTCTACATTCTACACGTAGACTATGTTATACACGTAGAGTACGTAATCTATGTAAACAACATGCCGAAAGGTGATAACTTAGCAAAGAGCGCCGTGGAATTAAAAGAAAATTATACAGCGTATCAGTTGCTGATGTGTGTGGAGAACTTTTCGTACTCTTTCTTTCAAATTGGAACAATTTCTCACCTAGGAAGAAACCTAATATAGGAAATATTCTAGTGCTTTATGGGGAAAAGATCACTCTTGCCTCACGACTGCCATCTGTTGTTGTTTTTTGCGTACTATTTATCTTCTTCCATAGTTGGTAATAGAAGAGAAGATAAATTTTGTTGTAAATTGGGTTCTTTTCATTTCGTTAGGAACCAATATAGTTGAAAATGTCACTTTCATTTCATGAATCCCTTGAAAATTAATTTTAATGCACTTTAGATTGTCTACGTAGTCTATGTAAACTACATCCCAATGTAATCGACGCGTAGATTACGTGTAGACAACGCATGTAGACGTAAACTTATAGTCTACGGCACATCACTGGTTCTATCTACTGAACATATTTGGCGCTGCAGTCGAAGTGCAATTCGAAAGACTTTCACTTCCAGTCCACGACTTCAAGACCGCACTCCAAGACCATACTCGGATGATGTTCGCTTCGGTCTTGCAACTTTCGGACGCGGCCTATCAGCAGGTAAACACCCGTTTGATATAACTGGGCGAGTCGCACAGTTAATAATACCAAGATTCTTGGACATTAAGTCCGGCACCCTCCCTAAGAAAATACACTTCCCTAAATCTAGAAGCAAATTCCTGATTCATAAATTGCTCCCACCTCCTCTTAACGGGCCGTTCTTCTTCCATCGACTAATCTGTTCGACCTAGTCAACGCAGCACACCCTGTGCGTGCAGGTTCCGACATGCAAAGCCTTCAGCAGCCCCTTCCCACCTCCTGCGCCTTCATAGAGACAGGTGATCAGATACTGCGGCCGTACACACGGTCTCCCAGATCAATGAGGGCCGAGGGAAAAACAGAAACTGCATTATCTGCAGTTTTCTCTTTTGAGCCTTTTTATTTCCTGCAGGCGATGAGTTTGTAAACGACGTGCGCATGCGCGTGGCCAAAAGTTACATACGTACATGTGTGTGTGTGGTGACGGCCAGGCCTTGTACATGTACTTGTTTTATTGCCAATTTACGTATCATTATTATTATTATCAGGGTTGTTGAAGGTCCAGAGATCTTAAATAAATTCAATTCCCGTCCGGGAGAGAAAATCAGCAAGTGTAAATAGGTTCTGGACCGTAAAGAACCATTTTATGTGTAAAGTATTTCAATTCGGTCCTGGGACCTTTCTTCCGGACCAATGAAAAAAATACGATCAGAGTTCTGTATTAAAATGAAACATATTAAAATTAAACAATACGCGAGAGCGAATATAAATTGTACGAGAGGAAAGGTTGTGGTCCTGTTACGAATCCCAATAGAACCCATTGGAACCCTGAATAGTGTTGTTGTTATTATGTCTTTGATGGGGCTCTATTTATTTAATTCGCCTTGCTCTCGTCTCGAAAAGCCTTGAGATGATTGATTTGTTGTTTTAAGTCCACTTTATGCACAGGAATGCTAATCGGGACTGGACCTACAGCATAAAGTGGGATCCGAACCACTTGTGCCTCCACCGTGTATTGAACCCGAGACCCCTTGATTACAAGGAGACGACGTTACCTCTACGCCATCGGGGAGGCCCAGCCTTGAGATGAGTACTCGTATTAGTCTCCAATAGCCTTGAAGTCTGTACTCGTTCTCGTCTCGGGAAACCTTGAGGTGTGTGCCCGTTCAGGCACGTATCCAGAGGGGGGCTTAGGGGGCTCGAGCCCCTCCGAAAGTGTTAGGTTCTACACTAGATAAAATGAGGTTTTTGGTTTCTTGTGGTGTGAAATAAAATAATGTAACAATAATTTAAGGAGAGAAATAATTATCGAGGCAAGACGGAGAATGTTCCGTAACCCTGTTATTGGCAATAGCACGTATCCAAGATGGGGCACAGGGGCTCGATCCTTTCTCCCGGCAATTTTTCAGTTTACGATAGATAAAATTAGGTTTTTGGCTTCTTGAATAATGTGAAAATAATTTAAGGAGAGAAATAATTATCGAGGCAAGACTGAGAATGTTTTATACCCCTGTTATTGTTAATAGCACGTATCCAAGGTGGGGATGAGGTGGCGCGAGCCCCCCCCCCTCAGGAAATATTTCAATTTACACTAGATAAAATTAGATTTTTGGCGTCTTGAATAATGTGAAGATAATAAATTTATAAATCTGAGAGAAATAATTATCGAGACAAGACGGAGAGTGTTCTATAACCCTATTATTGTCAATAGCACGTATCCAAGGTGGGAATCAAGAGGCTCGACCCCCCTTCAGGAAATGTTTCTGTTTACACTAGATAAAATTAGGATTTTGGCTTCTTGAATAATGTGATGATAATTTGGAAGAAATAATTATCGAGACAAGTCGAAGAATGTTCTATAACCCTGTTATTGTTAATAGCACGTATCCAAGGCGGGGTTGAGGTGGCTCGTGGCCCCCAGGATTTTTTTTTTATTTTTCACTAGATAAAAATAGGTTTTTGGCTTCTTGAATAATGTGACGATGCTTTAAGGAGATAGACAATTATCGAGGCAAGACGGAGAATGTTCTATTATCGAGGCAAGACGGAGAATGTTCTATAACCCTGTTGTTGATAATATTGCACGTAAACGTTTCTTGCGCTTTCGGTGTTGTCGCAGCGAAGTTGAGCACTATGTAGAGACTTGTCAGCATTTGGAAGCTGCACAACAAAGGTAGCGCCACACGTAGGGAGATTCGTTGTAATTCTAATCTCTGGAAGGCGAGAGAGGGTACGTTCTTGAATTAGAGAAGGAGTCAACTACTGGCAATATTAACGAATCGTTTTAATTGCGAAACGTTCTAGAATATAATGAGGATATGAATATGTGGATTCAATTTTTCGGTTCATCTCTACAAAGAATCGGTTAATGAGATTTCAGAGGCAAGTGTGACAATTCATACAGTCGATTTAGTGATCAGTCAGCGTCCTCTGGTTGCTTTATAAGATATAGTGATTCGAAAATGAAGACATTGACGATAGTAGAACTTCCGGGGCCTCAATGTAGTGCTAGTTCAGGTCGAGGGCCGAAGAGATCAAGGCCTCTCTCTCCCTCTCTAAAGTGAATATTTCAGCAGTACCGGATATTGGAGTGGTATATTAAAACAGAAATAAGCTGCATAGATCAACTGAAAATCGAAGTTTTGAGTGATGATTTAGTTTTGCCACCACTAAATTTCGTATATGCAGTCCGAGAATTTCATGGTATAATATTATAGAATACTTTTGTTTAAGCCTACTGGGTTCAAAATACATTCAAACACTTAACTACCATAAAGAGACAGCCGAAAATTTTATGAATGTCGAGAAGAGAAAGCAAGAAGATGTTGCATATGTAGACATTTTAGGCGGAAATTGCAGGCTCTACCAGGACCCGAATCAGAGCTCTACCAACTGAGCCACCTAGCTATCCTTGACTTAACCGATTTTTCTTTAAAATGTCTACATAATACATGTCCTGTGTATATCAAATCGTAAGGTTTGCCTGTATAGTGAACAAGCACAGAAAATATAGGAGAGAGAAGAAAACTGAGGAGCATTCCCACCGGTTGAGGAGATTTTGTTTTCTTCTGTGGTCAACAAGAGCTACTACTTCGAGGTGACAATGACAGTGGCCTAATAAGGAAGATTTCACACCGTGTCGCCTGAGGATTTCACAAGTCGAAATTAGGTTTGTGCGGCCTTTTGTGTCGCTACGGTGTGAAACGTTGCTGTTGATTGGCCCATTCCAATCGACATGTATCGCGTGTCCCTTTGGTCTGATATCTTCCTAAGTCTTGAAAATCCAAGTTACAAGGATGGAAACTTAGAGCCTTGTTAAGGTTAGGTGTGAAGGCAGGCAGACGACAGCACCCTAAAGGATCATATCCAAACCTGCAGGAAGAATGCATCTTACTTCAATCTCGAATACGGAATGATAAAAACTTCTGGTGAGTTGATTTTAAAAAATGTGTCCGAGATAAAGACTGGCGTGCCCAGGATTTTCGAAAGGGAGAGGGGTTACGCGTACTATTTTTGGTGGTCAGTCCTGATTTTGCCATTATTTTTCTGTCTTTGACGTTCTTATTTTTTTAAAAAAAAGAAGAAGAAGGAATACTGGGTCAAATGGGGTTATGACCTCAACAACCCTCCCTTGGGTACGTCACTGGAGATAAATGAATAAGCATTTGATCATACTGGGAGACGAAACATTAGATGTGTTTGGAACGGAAGGGTTTTCATTGTGCATTAATTGTTTCGTGATCCAGCTGTATTCGAGAAGACTTCCTTTGTTTCGTGCCGATATATGACAAGACAGCGGAAGCTGTGTAGTGTTGCCCACGAGACTAGACTTTGGCCTGTCTCGTCTCGTAAAAATGCTGTGAAATGCTGTCTCGTCTCGAAAATATTCGTTTGTCTCGGGACACATGATCAATCTCGTCTCCTCTAGAATTTTTAAAAGCCTGTTCCGTCTCGTTCCGTGGGCAACACTAAAGCTGTGACAGACATTTTTGAACACTTGTGAGTGCTAATGCCTGAATCTGAACAATTTGGTGGGTTTCGGCTTTTATAAGAGCTGCAAACATGGGAGGACAAGACACGTTAGTGTTGTTCAGGCTCGAATGAGAGAGAAATATTCGTGAACTGTCTGATTCCAGTTCTCAGCCCACAATTTGAATCTCGCGTTGTCGAGTGGACTGTCCATCCCGTGCATGTGCAACAGTTTTTATTCCTGATGAGAATAATTGGACAAACAAAAAATACTGAGATGGTTCCGGCACACAATGTTAATGCATCCAAACAGAGAAGTGGAGTGGTAAAAAAATGTTCCGATTTCACGTTCTGATTAAAATGATAGCCTTACAGTGGCAACGATTTAAGGGATAGTTGCTCCCCATTTTTTTATTTTCTTGCCTCAACATTATGGCCTCTTAATGTTAAGCCTTGTCTACCAAGAGAAAGTAAACTTTCCTTGCACCGCCCCCCCACCTCCCTGATTTGGAACCCAATTGCCACCACTGGTCTTAAACATACAATTATGGGGTTCTTACTATACCTCTTAAAAAATTGGTGTTGAGCCCCTCCCGAAAGGAATTCCTGGATACGTGCCTGTGCCCGTTCACGTCTCCGGAAGCTTTCAGGTACGTAGTTGTTCTCATCTTGAAAAGCCTTGAGGTCTGTTCTCATTCTAATCTCAGGAAACCTTGAGGTCTGTACTTGTTCTCGTATCCGGAAGCCTTGAGATACATACTCGTTCTTATCTTGAAAAGCCTTGAGGTCTGTTCCCATTGTAATCTCAGGAAACCTTGAGATCTGTACTTCTTCTCGTATCCGGAAGCTTTGAGATACATACTCGTTCTTATCTTGAAAAGCCTTGAGGTCTGTTCTCATTACAATCTCAGGAAACCTTGAGGTTTGTACTCGTTCTCGTCTCCGGAAGCCTTGAGGTACGTACTCGTTCTCATCTTGAAAAGCCTTGAGGTCTGTTCTCATTACAATCTCAGGAAACCTTGAGGTCTGTACTTGTTCTCATATCCGGAAGCCTTGAGATACATACTCGTTCTTATCTTGAAAAGCCTTGAGGTCTGTTCTCATTCAAATCTCAGGAAACCTTGAGGTCTGTACTTGTTCTCGTATCCGGAAGCCTTGAGATACATACTCGTTCTTATCTTGAAAAGCCTTGAGGTCTGTTCTCATTGTAATCTCAGGAAACCTTCAGGTTTGTACTCATTCTCATATCCGGAAGCCTCGAGGTACTTACTCGTTCTCATCTTGAAAAGCCTTGAGATCTGTTCTCATTGTAATCTCAGGAAACCTTGAGATCTGTACTTGTTCTCGTATCCGGAAGCCTTGAGATACATACTCCTTCTCATCTTGAAAAGCCTTGAGGTCTGTTCTCATTGTAATCTCAGGAAACCTTGAGGTCTGTACTTGTTCTCATATCCGGAAGCCTTGAGATACATACTCGTTCTTATCTTGAAAAGCCTTGAGGTATGTTTTCATTATAATCTCAGGAAACCTTGATGTCTCTACTTGTTCTCGTACCCGGAAGCCTTGAGATACATACTCGTTCTTATCTTGAAAAGCCTTGAGGTCTGTTCTCATTGTAATCTCGGGAAACCTTCAGGTTTGTACTCGTTCTCGTCTCCGGAAGCCTCGAGGTACGTGCTCGTTCTCATCTTGAAAAGCCTTGAGGTCTGTTCTCATTGTAATCTCGGGAAACCTTAAGATTTGTACTCATTCTCGTCTCCGAAAGCCTTGAGGTACGTACTCGTTCTCATCTTGAAAATCCTTGAGATCTGTTCTCATTCTAATCTCGGGAAACCTGAAGGTTTGTACTCATTCTCGTCTCCGAAAGCTTTGAGGTACTTACTCGTTCTCATGTTCAAAAGCCTTGAGATCTGTTCTCATTCTAATCTCGGGAAACCTGAAGGTTTGTACTCATTCTCGTCTCCGGAAGCTTTGAGGTACTTACTCGTTCTCATGTTCAAAAGCCTTGAGATCTGTTCTCATTCTAATCTCGGGAAACCTGAAGGTTTGTACTCATTCTCGTCTCCGAAAGCTTTGAGGTACTTACTCGTTCTCATGTTCAAAAGCCTTGAGATCTGTTCTCATTCTAATCTCGGGAAACCTGAAGGTTTGTACTCATTCTCGTCTCCGGAAGCCTTGAGGTACGTACTCGTTCTCATCTTGAAATGCCTCGAGGTCTGTACTCATCCTCGTCTCGAGAAGCGTTGAGGTCTGTACTTGTTCTATTCTCGATCTTTATAAGCCCTTCTCGGTTTCGTTCCAAGGGGAGTCATCTCATCTCCTTGCAATCAAGGGGTCCCGTTGGAGGCACATAGTGTTTCGGGTCCCACTTTAAACTGTAGGTCCAGTCCCAATTACCCTTACTTTGCATAGAATGGACTTAAAATGCCAACTCAATCAATCAATCATCTCATCTTCTGAAGGAGGTGGTTTGTCTATTTCTCTGCATCATCTCGAATTGCAGATTTTGATTCTTGTGCTGCACCTCTGTGGCAGGACACCCCAACTGTCCAAATGACGATGGCAACAACGATGACCCTCGATCCGGATATCAGTGTTTCTTTAATAAAATTCCCAGAATAGATATGACGGAAACTGCCACGAAACGGTAGAAATGACAGGAAAATGAGCCAGTCCGTGCTTCAGTTGAGTCCCTTTATTGTTCTCCCATGCCTCTCATCAATTCGTTTTCATCGTCGCGATTGATACAAAGAGCTGGAAGGGGATGAAGGTAAGAGAACGTGAAACTGAATAACAGATAATCTGAAACTAAATAAATAAGTAAGGAAAATACAGAAAATTGAAAAGAACTCTGTTTTGGCTCTTCCTTTAACAATTACCTCAACGTATATCTTTCAATTGTTTCCAATTATAGCACAGTCTCGGATTAAAGGCTTTATGAAATCATGCAGCTGAAGGCCCAAGGGTTCCCTATATCACTCTGTATTAAAATAGGCAACAGTCTGTGCTATTTACAGACATATGAGATGAGTCAAGTAAAGAGGGATGTTATTCTCCGTCAGCTCTATAAGCCAGCGTCCACAGTGACAACCGGACAATACGATTCGCCACTGGTCATCTTACCCTTTCACCCCTTCACACAAGGTTGCCAGTACATGTATATTTTCCGACCAACACAAACAGCCCAATTGAAATTAAAAAGGCAGGGTAGTATTTGAAGGAAAGATATGGCGACATTTTTATCTCTGGTTTCTGGCACCTTCTGCGTGCCAATTTTTGTTCCTGAGGGAAGAGGGGACTGACTGCTATGTATAATTTATATATACTATCCCGACGCTTCAAGATTAGGTACTGCAATCCCCCTCCCTGGAAATAGATGTCTATTCTTGATAAATTTATGTAACTATGAGAATTAGAAAGGAAAGCACACCCACACACTAATAAATACAGTAGCGTGCCCAGTATTTTCGAAAGGATGGGGGCTCCTCTATGCGCAGTGATATCGTCGTAGCCTGTAATCAAGGAGTCCCGGGTTCGATTCCTGGTGGAGGTACATAAACTGTAGGTCCAGTCCTGATTAGCCTTACTGTGCATAAAGTAGACTTAAAACACCAAATCAACCAACAAATCAATCGACAGAGGGGGGGGAGGTTACGTATCCACTCAGTTCTTATTTTGCTATCTTTTCCTGGTTTTCACGTTGTTTTTTTTTAGGATTACTGGGCCAAACAAGCAGTTATGCTTCCCCTTGGGAACGCCACTGAACACATACCATATTCATTTGCTGCAACATGCACGAACTTTATATATATTCAGGAGGGAACTCTAGTTTGATTCTCTCTCTGGCTTCTGATTGAACTTACTACGGGGTGAGCAAAAGGTAACTGTGCACGTACACTATGCTCAGTGATGTGCCGTAGACTATAAGTTTACGTCTACATGCGTTGTCTGCACGTAATCTACGCGTAGATTACATTGTGTTGTAGTTTACATAGACTACGTAGACAATCTAAAGTGCATTAAAATTAATTTTCAAGGGTTTCATGAAAGGAAAGTGACATTTTCAACTATATTGGTTCCTAATGAAATAAAAAGAATCCTCTTTACAACAAATTTCTCTTCTCTTCTATTATCAACTATGGAAGAAGATAAATAGTATGCAAAAAACAACAGATGGCAGTCGTGAGGCAAAAGTGGTCTTTTCCCCATAAAACACTAGAATATTTCCTATATTAGGTTTTTTCCTAGGTGAGGAATTATTCGAATTTGGAAGAAAGAGTATGAAAATTTCTTCTCACACATCAGCAACTGATACGCAGTGTATATATATATATATATTTTTTAATTTCTCGGCGCCCTTTGCTAAGTCATCACCTTTCATGAAGGGAAAGTGGCATTTTCAACTATATTGGTTCCTAACGAAATGAAGAGAATCCTATTTACAATTCTCTTCTATTATCAACTATGGAAGAAGATAAATAGTATGCAAAAAACAACAACAGATGGCAGTCGTGAGACAAGAGTGGTCTTTTTCCCATAAAACACAAAAATATTTCTTATATTAGGTTTCTTCCTAGGTGAGAAATTGTTCGAATTTGGAGGAAAGAGTATGAAAAGTTCTCTTCACACATCAGCAACTGATACGCAGTATAATTTTCTTTTAATTCCACGGCGCCCTTTGCTAAGTTATAACCTTTCGCCATGTTGTTTACATAGATTACGTAATCTACGTGTATAAAATAGTCTACGTGTAGAATGTAGACTATCGTTGTTTACGCGTAGACGCACATCACTGATGCTTCATTACGCAGAGAAAAACGTCCCTTTCTTGGTGGTTGTTGGTACATAAGGACATGGACAGTTGGTTAGTAAGACACTCATTGTTGTTGCTTTAGAATAGAATAGAATAAAATATGTGTTTATTCAAGTATGAGCCTTTGCGGCTGTACACACGTTTCCATACAACAATGAAGATTCTTTTCGTTAGTTGTTTCTTCGGGGCGTGATCTTGCAAATCGTGGAATTGCATTAGCAATGGTTTTGTTACTCGAAGCTCGTGTGCTTTTGTGGAACAAGTCTTTCGACATGGAGATGAATATACGGAAGAAGTGCGAAATAAGTTTATGGAAAGGTTTCCTGATACAGATCCACCACATGGTAATGCAGTGCGGCGGTTGATCGATAAATTTCGCAGAACGGGATGAGTGAAGAATGCGCCGAAATCAGGCAGGTCACGTGTTCTAACAGAGGACAAATTACAGGATATTTCGATTAGCATAGAGCAAAGCCCAAAGAAGTAAATTCGTAAATTGTCACAGGAAGTGAGTGTGTCGTACGGCAGCGTAAGAACCGCACTGAAAAAGCACTTACATTTACACCCCTGCAAAATAACAGTAGTGCAAAAATCTTGAAGAAAGGGACTACAACAAGCATGTTGAGTATTACCAGTGGTTCAGAGACTAATCATAGCTAATGCAGTTCCACGCTTTGCAAGATTACGCTCCGAAGAAGCAACAATGAGTGATTGACAACAATGAGTGTCTTACTAACCAACTGTCCATGTCCTTATATACCTACAACCAGCAAGAAAGGGAAGTTTTTCTTTGCGTAATGAAGCATAGTGTAGGTGTACACTTACCTTTTGCTCACCCGGTATGAGCAGAATTAACGTGAAATCATTCATTCCTGATGCAGAGACGTTAAAATAAGAATTATAATAAGCTAAAATGCCGCATCCAAAGACACATCGCATTGAGACCTAGCGAACTTTCCCTACGGGCCAAATATCTTACATGCAACTATTAGTGGACTAAAATAATAAACTGTCTGGTAGGATAGGCTGTGTGAGGAGAGATTTCTGTTGTCCCGGTGGCATTTATCTCTTGACATGAATCCAGGGTTCTTAAGGAACCAGAAACCCATAAATTCTAATGAATTCTATTGGGTTCCGCAACATAACCCAAACCTTGTTTCTCGCACAATTTAAATTCGGTCCAACTTGCGTATTGTTTCATTGAAAAATGGTTCATGGGCCGTATTTAAATTGATCCGAAAAAAAAGGGTTCGTGGACCGAATTGAAATACTTATTTTCGGTCCAGAACCCATTTACGATTGTTGATTTTCTCTCCTGCACCGCAACTGAATTTACTTAAGTAATGCCCAAGGTACTAACTTGTTAAGTTCCATAATTACATTTTCGATTTTTTGGACCCTTTTGGACAACATATAACAAATATATTCGATTTTTTAAATTTTTTTAATTTTCTAAAGAAATAACAATTTTGTTGCATTTATGATACACTGGGCATTTATTATTATTACATTTACAAAAGAATCCTGTTCGATGCCCACACGTGAGGAGTTACAATACAATAAGATAAATGCTCACATGACTTCTGTTACACATGATAGTTGTAAAAACAATTTCTGTCTTTGTTGAGGCATAGATTTACTTTACATTTAATACAAGATACATATGTGTAACCCTGAGGACAAAATTTACATCGTTGTCGATTATTTTCCCATTGAGGAAAATGATTTACTGCGTCTCTCCGTATCTCTTTCATTGGACCATGCGATACTGCCTTCCTCTTTTTCACTTCTGGTGGGCTTTGAGAAAGTCTACCTTTTCGTGCCTTGAAGCTTACAAGAGATTCTGCCACAAGAGCTTGAAATTTTCGTAAAGGTAATTTGTCCTTATGTGGTATTCTACGGAATTTGCTGTCTCTGCAGTATAGAAGCCATGCATTCACAAGAGCACTAGTTAGAAGATGATACCACAAGTACATATACCACCTTCGATTCTTTATAGAATATTTGTACAAGCTTACTAAACAATTATGAAGATCAATGCCACCCATTATTGAATTGTACTCTTGTATGATGTTTGGGCATGGTACATTTAGAAATTGCTTCATTTTCTTTTCCCATCTTCTAACTTCTATTACTGGTTCCAAACTAGCATAGGTAGATATGAGTATCACACTACGATTGTCATACCATTTCACTATCAATATTCTGTCATCTGTGTCTCTTCTATAATTAAAAGCTCCTCTGCCATTTTTCTTCAAATCTTTGTCACATAGTAGAGGACATCCATGTAACCTGTTGACACGTATGGTGCCCAAATAATGCAGCCCTTCTTCCAATAGTTTATCGGCCAATGGCACGGAAGAGAAAAAATTGTCAGCACAAACAATGTAGCCTTCGTTTCTTGGTACTTGCGAAGTCATTTTGAAAACAGTGTCTCCACCCAGTCCGTTCAAATATGGATTGGCTGACTTGCCTTCATAAACTTCAAATTGGTGAAGAAATCCTGAGCTACTTGCTCTTCCCCACAATTTAAATCCTCATGGATGGGGTTTACCCTTTATATATTGTCTTAACCCTGGAATTCTTGTGCCTGTGAATGGCACAATGATTTCATCAACACTTTGATGTTGTTCTTGACTAATTTTTGCAAAATTATTTTGTAATTGGGAAATGAATGGACGAAGTTTCCAGACTTTATCCTTTTTTTGATCATCTGACACCTCTGCATTATTTGTAAAATGAATGTACCTACACAACTTTTCAAATTCATTCCGAGACATAACATCTGCAACAAGGTGATACCTACACTCTCTCTCCCAGTAAGATCGAATGTTAGGCATTTGAGCAAGACCCATTCTAAAATACAAACCAATAAATTGTTCAACGAGTTTGGAATTTACAACATACACACAACCAGTTTCTTGCAAATAATATATACTAGTTTCTTTGGCTATTTCTTCAATCATTTCACTAGCGATAAACTCTTTGAAGTACATGTATGGTGTCCACTCATCAGAAGAATGACATTCAACATTACCTTTAAATTCAGGGTATGGTTTATTCAAAGGTATCTTCCTCCATTTGTAGGAACTTTGTCTCTTACTAGAATTATTATTTGACCTGCTGTCGACACTGTTACATGGATCTGATTCAGAATCTGTACAGTCACTTTCATCTTCTGAATTTGATAGAGACTGGGTTTTGTTTTTAGGGACTTCAGCTTCTTCTTCTTCTTCATCATCATCATCATCATCACTGAACTCAAAATCACTTTGGACATCATCAAGGGCACTAAGAATGTCTCTGGCATCAGTGAAATGACCTCGGTACTGTAAAATATACAAACAAAAGTCAGTTTAGTTGCTGCTTTATATTTTTTTGTCACTACAGTTAATGATACATTATACAATGCATTGTGTATGTATGTGACATAACATTACAACAACCAAGATTTACATAATTTATTCAACATATCAGATATGAAATTAATGCGAAATAGCATGTATATCATAACTTCTGCATCTACTTTCAAATTGTACCAAGAGTTTAGCTTCATTGACATATCTGTTTAGTTATAAAATGTAATTATAATCAATTGATATCAATTTTCTAAATGAAGGACAGTCTGTTTATTATTATCACTTTCTGCTTAATGCCCCAATTATAATACTAGATTTCTTCTTGAAATATTTCTAAAGCAATGACACATGCAAAGATAAAAATTTAGAATTAGAATAAAACATAACTATTCCAAATAATGTACATTAGTTGCAGATATGCAACACTGGAAACATAGTTGCAGATATGCAACTCTGGGAACATATGGTGCAATTCTAAATGGAATTCCCAATGTTGCATTTGTGCAACATTTTTTATAACTATATTTTCTCAAAGAATGTACACTAAAATCACTAATATATAAAAGAAATGTGAAAACGAAATACTAAATTAACAGAAAGTAATTATCTCCCAAAGAAAACTCACCGTGATGCGTTTGGTTTGTCCATTCAAAGATGACCCAGACGCGCCTGGTACTGCATCCATATTGAAACAACACACAGTGACAATTGACTAAAAGTTGTCGATGACGTTGAAGGTTATGTGTCAACAAAATATGTTTTTTGTACAGCACAAAAGTCAAACTTGGCCATAGACATTTCATATTACTAGAGAACTCTATACAAAACTTTAAAATCGGAATATGAGATGACGTTGCATATATGCAACGTATGGCATTACTGGGAATTCCTGTACCTTTAGCAACTCTGCATATCACATAAGGATGAAAGAACAAAGAAAACCAATTTCTTTGTGACGCAAAAATTTGTCAAACAACAGTGGAAAAGAAAAATTGGTGTAAAGTGGAGCCCATTTTCCAGCTCATCATTCTTGTGTGCATTACTATAAAGTGAACGAATATTATTTAGAGAATAACTTGGTTCTATTGTTAGACTTCAATTCAAGGCAAAATAGTATAATTTTTGTCTTATTTTAATAATATAACAGGAATTAGTGAGAGTAGTAACGTAACATGTGGAAATCAAATTGCCAACACTTTCCCTCAAAATGCATTTATAAAGATAGGTCTTCCATCTGGTGGTGCATATTTAACAACAAACCTCTAGCATAATTTTTCCCTGTGTCCAAAAAATTGTTATTTTGACTCGTCAGTTTTAATATCGTTAATTTGTAGTACAGTGAACAGCAATGAAAATAGAATCAAATTGATTGATTTAGTTTATTTTACATCGCATTTCCGCCACTTTGGCTACTCGCGACGATTGGAATGAATGATGATCAGAATAAATGGATGGATGACACAACACAAGCTCACAGAGGATTGTGCTGGTTGTGTGTCTAAACGCCAGAGCTTCGTTGGCCTGTAAAGTTGTATCCCAGGGTTGTCTTTTTGGTTCCTTCCGTAAACGTCACCCCTTACACGCCAGTAAGCAAATTGGCCTCTGGATTTTCAATGTTTTCTATTAGTACATCCTGGGAAAGGAAGAATATTCTGGCCTTTGCTTTTTGATGTATTCATTTCAATTCATGATCATCACAAAGAATGGATGAAAATTGTGCTGGACAGTTTGCATTCTATTACTTTTGCTGTTGAGTGTACCATTAGCTTTGACCAGTGGCGTGCCTATCATTTTCGAAAGGGGAGAGTTGCGTGTACTTGTTAGTAGTCAGTCCTCATATTGCCATCTTTCTCTGACATTGATTTAATTTTGAAAGTAATACTGGGCCAAAGGGGAACTATGACCAGCACCAACCCCTCCTTGTGCACGCCATTAGGTTCAGCTCAACGAGTAAGAGGAGTAGAATAGAATAGAATAGAGTTTATTTCCAAGTATGAGCCTTTGCAGCTGTTCATTCCATACAAGGATGAAGATTTTTAGTGCAATTTTCCTACACCCTTCCTCCTCTCAGTCTACTTCCCCTTCACACTGCTTGGGAGTTCACATACACCGTCCTTCATTTCCCTTACTTTCACTAGACTCGCACTGTTTCACTACAGTATTTCACTAAACTAACTAACTAACTAACTCTCTAGCCTTCTTAAACCCGAAGGTTCATGGCTGCAGCAACACAGGCCTTCCATCTGTCCCTATATCTTGAGCAAGATCTATATACTCTTTTCCATCCCTACCTATTTCCCTTAGGTCCATCTCAACGTTGTCCCTCCATCTTCGTCTTGGCCTTCCTGCAGGTCTCTTAACATCAGGTTTCCCAACAAGAATCCTGTAAACTCCTCTTTCCTCTCCCATTCGTGCCACGTGGCCTGCCCACCTAAGTCTTCTTGATTTAATTATTCTAATAATATCTGGACATGAATACAAATTATGTAGTTCTAAATTATGTAACCTTCTCCACTCACCTCTCTCCTCGTCCCTTTTAGGTCCAAATATTTTCCTAAGGATCTTATTTTCAAATACTCTCAATTTATGTTCCTCTTTCAATGTAAGGGACCAAGTTTCACACCCATATAATACTACAGGCAAAATTACTGTTTTGTATATTTTAACTTTTAGTTTCTTAGATATTAAACGAGAAGACAAAAGTTTATGAAGAGAGAAGTAACATGAATTTCCTGAATTAAGCTTACTTTTTATTTCCTCTTTAATATAATTTTCATTTGTTAATATTACTCCTAAGTATTTGAATTTGGAAACTAGTTCAAACGAGTTGTTATCAATAATTAGATTTTGATTATTACCTAACCCTTGGTTTCGGTCTGTAAGCATATATTTAGTTTTCTCTTTGTTAACTTCCAAAACTATCTCTTTAGCAGTTTTTGAAAAAAATTAGCATTATTCTTAATTGTATTCACATCATCCCCTAATAAGTCTACATCATCTGCATATGCTAACAACTGAGTCACACCATTTAAATTTAGTCCTTCGTTAGTTTCTTTTACCTTCCTAACAGCATATTCTAAGGGAAAAGTAAAGAGCAATGGAGATAATGCATCTCCTTGTTTTAACCCATCATGAATTGTAAATTTGTCAGACACATTAATACCCACACGAATTTTACTTTCTGTTTCACTGGTGCATACTTTTATCATACTAACAAGCTTCTTAGGTATTCCAAACTCGACTAATATATTATATAATTTATCTCTTTTGACCGAATCATACGCTTTTTTGAAATCAATGAATAGCTGATGGACATTTTGATTATATTCCCACTTTTTTTCAAGTGTCTGTCTGATGTGAAAAATTTGATCTGTAGTTGATCTGTTACGTTTAAATCCACATTAATATTTCACTAAACTCTTAGCTAAATGGTTCCTGGATTTTCTTCCATATATTTATTTATTTATTTATTTAGTAGCCCCCTTTCACTCCTAACAACGGTTGTCATCAGTGGCGTACACTGAGTCCAAGATCTGGGCTATCTCACTATGTCACGTGGTCCTAGGCTATGAATAGAAATCAGGTTACCAACTCATAAGAAATCAGGTTGCCAACTAATAAGAAATCAGGTTACCAACTCATAAGAAATCAGGTTGCCAACTCATAAGAAATCAAGTTGCCAACTCGTAGGAAATCAGGTTGCCAACTCATAAGAAATCAGGTTGCCAACTCATAAGAAATCAGCTTGCCAACTCAGAAAAAATCATGTAGCCAACTCCAGAATCCGCATCATCATCTCACTGATATGAATAATATTATTTACAATTTCTGATCGATTTTTCTCCTGAATTTTATTCTCTAGACTTCAGGCTTCGCAGATTGCCTAGCTAGCCCAAAATATACGCTCCTGGTTGTCATGGATGTTAGATTCATTTATTCCCATGATATATTTCTGCCTTCGTTCAAGTTAACATACCAGCATTCGAGCAACCAACAAAAAAACAGTGAGGATGGTCAACATCAGAGTGATAACAACCTGCGATCAACTGAATAAAATGCCCGTTGCTAGAGTCGCAAAACCCTTAACTCGACGTACCATGTCTGCTAACCATTTCCAAACCCTAAGAAAGCTCTGCAAGGGGTGTTAATTGACACATTTCTCCTCTCCATTAACGGTTGCCGCATACGAAGATTTGTCGTCTTGTCTTTGGAGACAAATACACCATTAGTCTTCATTTGATGGGAGTAATTGGCGGCCTTATTGAAAGGGTTGCCAAAATTTCCCACAAGAGGGATCTGCACCATGACAGATGAAACAAGATTGGTTCCGATTGAAGGTATTAGCCTCCACAGCATTGACATTTTGGCCTTGGTACTTTATTCCAGGAAATGACGTTATTTGTTACACGATGCAAGCAAATTTTCTGATATTTATGTTGTGAATTGGCCTCTATCATTAGGTATCCTACTCATATGCCGAGAGTGCACGGAGAATGTCTTATCAAGAGGAAAAGACATCCAAATTTATGAAGATGTTTTTGTGATTATTTTTAGTTACTTGTAAATAATTAAGAAATACTTGAATTATTTTGATTTTCGATCATGCTCTTGCTTGATGTTTAGGTACCTGAGGTACAGTAGTTACTCTCTGTTATTTAAGTCGTCAGTTCCGTTTAATTTTTCTACCCCTCTCCAAGATTTCCTACTTTGTTCATATCTTCTCTCATTGAGCTTAGCCATCTCGTTGTTGGTCCTTTCTAGTCTTCTTATTCTTCTACACTCTTATTTACAACTTCATTTATTACTTTTACTAGCCTTATTAACTAAAATGCTAATGTTTCAGTAATGGAGTATTTTTGGAGATTTTTATTTCTAAACGCAGAAAACCTATTAATTAATAATTCACATTTAACAAGCTATTCTGAATTCCTCGTAGTATTTATTACCTTGCTCTATTGGATATTATAAAAGTTCGTACACATATTCGAAATTTTAAATTAAACCAGTATTTTTCATCGGGACCGCTGAAATGTAATCTCAAGAATCGAATCTGTGAACGGTAACAACATGACACACATGACCCTCTTAATTTATGTACAGATTTGTGTGCCAATGATGAGCTTTGGTCAAGAAATAACCATAAATTAGATAGACTTGCTTTCTAGTAATTAAAATCGAATTTTGTTGCTTATATTGCAGCTGTTATAGTTTCACTGTGAATTACGAGTAGTAGTAAAGAAATAACTGCAACGATTTTTTTCTGATTAGGTTGTTAGTTGACTTTAGCAGTTACGGACCCAATGTGTATGTGCAGAATTTCAGTTGTTGACTTGCAATGCTCGCCTAGTCGCTGTTTTTGTGTTTTTCCATATCTACCATACTCTCCCTTCCCGTTTCACTCAACCCTCACCCTCTGCACCCATCCTCCACCCACCCACACACGCTGAACCTTTTCTGGGGTCCCCTCCGTCTCATCGAAACGGCTGGACCTAAAGGCACAGCGCCGTGGAGGGCTCGTCGGAGATGCAAGCCCTGCTAATGGCGACTGACATGCAATTTTGATGGATTGGCCCACGAAACTCGTCCTTGGACGGGTGTGCTGCTCGAACAACTGACTGTCCCAGGAAACTCCCTTCCCCACCCCCACCCTTCCGCCCATCGAAGCGCTTTTTCTCTCACATATAAGCTCCTATCGACACGGGTGTCTCCGGGGAAAACAAGAATATCTGACACCTTCAGCGAGAGCCATCTAGCGACCGCCTTTGTAAGTTCTTGTTTCTACTTTCTACTTTTCTTGTACAGTCAAGAGCAAAAGTGGGTTGTACATACAAAACAAAATTTGCACTTTAGGAGTTATTATATTAATGGACAAAGTATGTTTTGATATTATTAACAGGTTTTTGTTCGTTACCGCATGTTATTTGTTGTCTTTTGTGCACTGCTAATGACTGAATGTGAGGTACAGTCACATGCATATATATGTCGTAGATGGGGATAAGTGACACTTGACTTGATGTCGTGTGGCAGATTGCAACTCCACCTACCATTCGAGACGAAGATAGTTTGTATAAACTAAACGGCAAATTTCTTCATTTAGACTATTTTTCATTGTTATGCCAGCAGTACTTATACAATTGAAAGAGAACTTACATTCTCCTCAAAAACATCGCACTTGAACAAGTCCAGGTAGCTTATTACTCATTCCGTTGGTGAGAATTGGTTTAAGTGTATTTTATACTCAGATAGGCTAATCGAGACTGGACAACGTGATCGGACCTGGACTACAACGTTAACCACTCAGTGTTGCCACAATCTGAGAGCCAAATTTCCCTTTCCAAGGGATAAAATTTTCCTTTCTCGCTCAATTTTCCCCTTCATCTAAAGAAATCGTTTAATAATAATAATAATAACAAAACAAAAGTTATGATAATAATTAGTAGCAGTAATAGTTGTAGTATTTTTCCCGTTGACCTCTGCTTATGTGTGTGGAAACCTTAAGTTTTCATTTCATTTCATTTCATAAGTTCGTTAGTCATCCTTATTGTTGCTATTAAGTAGAAGAGCGATGTAAAATAATACAAAATAGAAATGCAACAGTCATAATAGGCTTATATTCAAAGGAATAGAAATAAGAAGTGACCAGAAGGAATGTGAATACGAAACTGAGACCTATCGTAATCTGTATTAATATTGAGCCCGGTGTCTTCAAATTCCCTAATTTTTAAAACATTTTTATTCAATTTACCTCTTCGCTTTTGGCTTAAAATTCGGTCCAATTTTCCCTGCAAAAAGGGAAATTTCCCTTCATATGGCAACACTGTAACCACTACGCACGAAGACGCGTTTCAGGAGAATGAGAGAAGGGATATTACTTACATCCCTTTCCTTGCTCCCCCATTATGTACCGTCTCCAGTGGCTTATCTGAGCACAAGTTCACTTATCCGAAATAACTTAACATTCAACTAGACATGGTTTAACAGGAGAGTCAAATACGAGAATGTAGGTTATTACTTTGCAAGTAATCGATCGCTACGTGGATATAATAACCAGTAGAGCGCCAGTAACTCAATGTGAAATGCATTACTTTTATGTTACGCATATTTTCTTTCCTTTTATTTCGTTAGGAAGTTTTCTTTTCTGCTATAGTTTAGGATTACCAGTTCACTTCAAGGGAAGCTGATACGAGGTGCCATCTGGGTTGCATTAAAGTAAGTAGTTATGAAGAGAAAACTGTTGTCCACTGTTGTATTGGTTCACACTGGGTAGTAGTATTGTCAAGAGCAGGCGTACGAGGTTAACTTTCTAAAGCAGTAAAACGTCGCATTAGATAGAAGTGTCGAAATTACTAATGGCGAATTCCTGAATATACAGCTGTTGAAACCAGTTCTTGTGCAAAGTTCTATACTTTTTGCTTCGTTATACATTTGAGACTTACAAATGTACTTGAATCTGTTTTTGTATTATGCCAGCTACTCTGTAATGAGTTTTAAGCTATCAGGTGTGTAAGAATTGCTTTCTCGTCATCCTTATGGTTGAGTGGA
Source organism: Lepisma saccharinum (assembly GCF_977018435.1). NCBI lineage: Eukaryota > Metazoa > Arthropoda > Insecta > Zygentoma > Lepismatidae > Lepisma > Lepisma saccharinum. Next base: position 34,232,124 of record NC_139252.1, on the reverse strand, counting down.
CAGTGCAATTTAAGTTACAGTGCGTATTTTGACGCGCAACAATGCTACTGACGCTTCACTAAAGTCTTACTTGACTGATCCTTGCCCAAATCGAAGCTGATAACACGAAAAAAGAGGAAATAGGGGGGAGAGAAATGGTAGAACGCTGTTGCAGAGAGAAAAAGAGAATCTTGGAAATGGAAACGCATGTGGGTGATAAACTCTCCAAGCTCCCGTCTTCGGTTTCATTGAAACATAAACAGCTACATACATTCTCACTATGCGCCCATCCATCATGTAGACGTCAGCCCCCTCCAGCGGCGAATAGGCGAACCAGCCCTTCCCTCGGAAAACTCCAGGACCAAGAAACAGCCGGCTGGCAGCAGAACCACTTTCCTGCTACATGACATCTTTCTTTACTCTCCTTTTCCTTATCTTTTTCGCTCACCGTTATTTACCGTCCGTCGCAGTACACGGGCAAAGAAGCAAGAAATAATCGCCCACAAACTCCCATGTTGTTACAGCAACTTCTGAATGAACGTCAGAAATGTGGACGTAGTTAGATGCTCTACCGAAAGATGGCAGTGGCGTTCACTCTTTCACATACTGCTCTTTTCTAGCAAACTCAACAGTTGTAATTTTACCATCTGATATTTTGATTTCCTTTTAAATTCATTAGTTAAAAATATGTAAAACCACACGTTTATTAACGCATAAACATATAATTTCTAATCCTTATATTTAAATTTACAGAATCAAATTTGTTTTTCAAGTCTTGATAAGTGAAAGCGTCCAGAAGGATCTAAACTTTCCTCTTCCTCTTCTCTGAATTTCCGCAAGTTCTTAGTCATGCCATGTTAAAGGTAGTGTTTTCTCTGTCAGTGTTTTCAGAAAGTCATCCCTGAATCTGTGTACTACACAGATGTATCTTCTTCAAAGCCGAGAATGTCTTTCAATGAATGTGCATTGCAGAGATATTGTTAATAAATCAAATTAAATTATCTCTGGAAGAACCGTAGGCAGGTTTGCTGAGTTTGACAGAAACCGAGAGTTTCATAAATTCTTGTCAAGAATAAATATCATTTCAATAACGATTCGTAGCCATGTATTAAAAAATTCTGACAGCAATTTTTGAAATTGTCGAAATCTTTTCGATAAAGTTTTACTTTCTGAATTTCGGAAAATCCTGTGCTTAGCTTAACTGATATTTCAGGTGTGCCAGTAAACTCATACGATGGTAGCTAAAATTTTATTACTATTTATCAGGGTGGATGAAAATATTTTTTTTTACATTTTTGATGATTTTTTAAAAATTTAAATCGGATTTTTTTACTTAAATCGATTTTTTTAAAGCACGCTTAAAATTGCTTGCATAATTTTTGGCACCATACACATATATGTTTTTTATAGGAAGGCTTTTTCTGGTAAACGGCCCTGTAAAATATTTGAACAGTTCGATTAAAGGAAATAAAATAAAATATGTATATATACATTTTTCTGTTTCTGGTACTGTACGTATGGACCTACTATGGAAGTGTTTGTTGAGTGTGTTATTGAAACTATAATAACTTTAGTAACTTTTCTTCCAGTGAAAAGTAAACTTTCTGGATGTACTTTGTTCCCTCTCTCTTTCTATCTGTATAACATATCCTTCTATGTTATTCATTTCTTCTCTCTCTCTCTCTCTTCTCTCTCTATCTCCCATATCCATCTCTCACTCTTTCTCTCTCTCTCTATCTCACTCTCTCTCTCTCTATTTCTCTTTCTTTCACTCTTTCCCTCTCTCCTTCTATCTCTTTCACTCTCTCTCTCGCTCTTTCTCTCACTCTATTTCTCTTTCTTTCACTCTTTCTCTCTCTCTCACACTCTCTCTCTTTGTTTCAGTATTTGTCTCTCTCTCTCTCTCTCTATTTCTCTTTGTTTCACTCTTTCCCTCTCTCTTTCTCTCTCCCTTTCTCTCACTCTTTCTCTCTCTCTCTATTTCTCTTTCTCTCACTCTTTCTATCTCTTTCTCTCTCTCTCTCTCTTTCTCTCTCTGTCTCTCTCTCTCTCTCTCTCTCTCACTCTTTCTAGCTGTCAATACTTTCATTTTATTCATTTTTCTATATCATATTCATTACTGTCTTCTCTGTTCTCACATTCTTTTCTTTATCATTTCTTGGAGAACTATATAATTATAACTTAAAATATTCTTTTATAGTCTTCGCAGCTGAAATTTGGCAATTTTTATTCATAGTTTGCAAAATATCAGCTGCAATGTTTATTAAACTTTAAAGATAATGACACAATTTACAGTTTAACACGATTAGTATTTTGTATATTACTCTACGCAAGATATTTTTGCTATTTTTGCCTATAAAAAAATTAATGAATTTTATATCAAGAGAAATTTAAGTGTGTTTACACATTACATTTCATTTCATATGAGCTTTACCCAATCAGTACATATTGTAATGTTATTTTTATGCTGTGTTTGAGATTGAATTAAGAATTTTAGATTGTATTGGGTGATGTAGTTATTTTTTATTTATTTTTTAGATGGTTATTATTTGTTTGGTTTAAATGTGATAAATGCAAGAGGTTATATTTAAAGGAATGGCGATAGAAATTAATTTAGGTTAAATATGGGTTTTATATTTTTTATGATTGAATTGATGTGGATTGGTTTAAAAAAGGATATTATTTGTTTTGCAAATAGATAAATATTGTTTTTGTATTTGTTTTTTTTAAATGTCATTGTTTGATTTTTTGTTAGATATTGATTTAATAATTTTTAATATTTTTTTTATAATTTATAATTTTAATATTTATACTATATATATATATTTTTAAATTAATTATTTAATTTTTATTTAATTATTTATTTAATATTTTCTACTATTTATTAGATTAAAATTTTATATTTCTTATAAACACCATTAAATGATTACAAGATAACTGTACTTTCACTAAACATGATTCTGATATCTACAAAATTGTTCTATAAACTACTTTTTTAATATGATTTAAATCAGTAATTTAAAAAAATCACCTGATTTAAATAAATGCACCTTCCTATTCACAGTAATGTTTTGTGCTTTGTACAAACGCTAAGAATGTATGTTCACCTTGTTGCAGAATTTAGCTTCTATTATTTCATGCCTATATTCAATCTTTTTGATTACATGATTTGGTTTATTTTTAGAAAGAAGGAAGAAGTGGTAAAGAGAAAGACAGAGGAGAAAGAGAGAGAGAGAGAGAGAGAAAGAAAAATAGTCCGGTCATTTTACCCGAAATGTATGATGTTACTTTAAAAAGAAAACACTCATAAGCAAGTGACTTGGTGTCCATATATTACATAGCTTTCATTAACCCGACTAACATGTTAAAAGTCCATGAAAAATAAAGTTGTCATGGGCCGCTGAAAATAGCCAGTCTCCAAATATATAAGATCGATGTCGTATCATACTTTGCTTAGATCATAATTTCATTAATTTCGATATTTTTAGTGTGCCAAAACAAACCGTCTTTTAGAATTTATCCATAACTTTATTTCTGTGTCAATATGGGTAATTGTACTCTAAATATTGCCTGTGTTTTAAAAACCGATCTGAGGCGGAGTCTCAAACGAGTAAAGTCCACGCGCTAGCTACGTTAACGACCGGCTGGCTTTGAAGTCCACAGAGCGCGCCCACCAGCTGCAACAATCACATTCACCGCACAGTGTTGCCGCACGTCTACTCTACGCCACCTTGTCCCTCCGCCTTCCCACGGTCTCCACATTGAAGTTGCAAAGTACGGCAACAGCGTATCCGCAGTCATGTGACTGAGACTCCACGTGGAGTAGACGAGCAGAATGACAGCTGCGCCAATTGGCTGAAGGTTGAGTGTGATTGGATGAAAACAACTCGCCCGCTGTTTATCCCCACCAACGTTCGTGGCGGCGGCTTTCTTCAGTTCTTGGACGTAAACGAAGTAAACGCGCGGGGTCTCATTGGTCTCCGCCCAGAACTGGCCCTGAATTGACTTCCAAACAAACTTAAGAAGTGTCCCTAGTGAATCTGTAATTTGAACACTTTTGTACATACCTATGTATTTACATCAGGTACGGGTACGTACTGTGGCTCCTGAAATCTTTTTCGCTTGTCTCCGTGGTCACTGTAATTCGCTATATACTTAGAGGTCTCGGGTTCGGACCCTGGTTTGACCCATCATCCAGTTAACCATTCACCATTCAGCCTCTTCACAGCGATCCCAAAGGATGCAAGAAAAGGCTTCCAAAAGATGGCGTTCACAGAGAATGTCGTTTGGGAGGACTTAGGGGCGCCAACTTAAGGTAAATTTTGTGGGTGGCATAAACAATATCTTATATGTGTAAATGCATAAAAAATGTGTCCCTCTACGTGAATTAAGGGGGGCAGAAAGTACACTCCCCTCCATGTCTGCGTCCATACTCATGCCTGAGTTTCTTGATCTTGCTTTCTTTTCACCCCCTCTCTCTCTATCTCTCTATATTTCCCCTCTGTTTCTATTTGTCCCACTATTTCGATTTATTTCTCTCGTTTTTCTCTCTCTTTATCCCTCTCTTTCAACATTTTCACTGTTTCTTTCTCTCTTTGTTCTGCTCTTCCTTCTACCTATCCTGTTTCTCTCCTGTTTTCCCTTTCTTCCTTAGTCTTCTTTCTACATATCCAACTCTCTATCTTTCTCTCCTTCCCTTTGTATTTCTATGTGTTGCTTCTCTTCCTTTGTTTCTTCTTTATCACTCCCATTCTTTCTATTTGTTTTTTTCTCTCTCTCTCTCCGCTTCTCCGTATTTTCTTTATTCCTTCTTCGTCCTTCTCTGTTTATTTCTTTGTTCTTTTAGGTCCACTATGTGCACAGGAAGGTTAATCGGCATTGTCACGGATGCCCATCCCCCCAAGGCCAATGGCGCTACCCTCCAGACATAGGCGCCGACTACATGGGACTTGGGATGGCTCGAGCCCCCCCCCCCCCAATGTTAACGATGTGGGGGCAGAGCCCCCAAATAATTTGCTTAAGAGGAACGAATTTTTTTCTTTGCTTCTCTTTGTAAAGTTTACTCTGAATTGTGCCACATGAACTTAACTTTAAATGCACATTTGAAATGTTCTAGACCATCAACGCTGAAGGGCTGGAACCGTAAACCATCAACTTTGGGGGGGGGGGTTATGACCAGAGCAGTGATGTGCCGTAGACTATAAGTTTACGTCTACATGCGTTGTCTACACGTAATCTACGCGTAGATTACATTGGGTTGTAGTTTACATAGACTACGTAGACAATCTAAAGTGCATTTAAATTAATTTTCAAGGGTTTCATGAAAGGAAAGTGACATTTTCAACTATATTGGTTCCTGACAAAAAGAAGAGAATCCTATTTACAATAACATTTCTCTTCTCTTCTATTATCAACTATGGAAGAAGATAAATAGTATGCAAAAAACAACAACAGATGGCAGTCGTGAGGCAAGAGTGGTCTTTTCGCCATAAAACACTAGAATATTTCCTATGTTAGGTTTTTTACTAGGTGAGAAATTGTTCGAATTTGGAAGAAAGAGTATGAAAAGTTCTCCTCACACATCAGCAACTGATACACAGTAAAATTTTCTTTTAATTACACGGCGCCCTTTGCTAAGTTATCACCTTTCGCCATGTTGTTTACATAGATTACGTAATCTACGTGTATAAAATAGTCTACGTGTAGAATGTAGACTATCGTTGTTTACGCGTAGACGCACATCACTGGACCAGAGACAGCAAAACACATGACTTATTACTATATACTAATAGTAAGTATATTAACATTGTTAACATTTTTACTAAAAAGAGTTTCAAAAGACGCTGTGCATGAACTAGGGTAGTGGATGGGACGTTCGGGCTACAAATGGCTCTCACATGACATTCAGAACGAGATCGTTGATATATAGGGAGATCTGTTTTGCGCTCCGTGGTAGCAGATATTAAAAGTCGGGAATGTGAACATTTTGCATTCGAACTGTGGCTGAAAATTTTTGAGGAATTCATGGGTTTTTACGAGATTCCGAACACTGAGGCCAAAACTTTAAAAAGGGAGGGAGTGAGTCATTCATTAATTTATTTCATTCCCCCCAATAATTTTGACAAGTCGGCGCCCCTGCCTCCAGATCACGTCATAATTTCCATAAAGTATTTAATTACTCCTTATTACTGAAAGTCGCTTTTTTAAAAATATTTGCTGAACACTTGACTTGACCTAAATTCCCCTAAATTCTTCCTTTTCTTTATCTAACAGATTAAAGGTGTTGCACCTAGTAGCAAGAGTGACTTCGAATTAATTACTAAGTAAATGAATGACTAAGAAAATATAATCTAATCCCCCCCTCCTCCCATCTCATCACACATATTGAAGCGTGGTGCCAAGGTGTAAACTTTTCTTCACATATATATTTTAGAAAAATATATACATGCTGAATTTTATATAATTTCAAGGGACCCTCCTCCCCCCACCCCAAAGGTTGATGGCATAGTTTTCGCCATTATTCTCCCCCGTGAGTACTCCCGTGAGTAACCGTTCCTCCACCGGTATCGAACCCGGAATCCCTTGATTACAAGGGAGCAACCTTAACATCACGCCACCAGGTCTGATTCGGTTTGTTTTCTGTGCTTCCTTCCGTCTTTCATTCAATCTCCGCGTGTATGCGTCTTTTTCTTATTCCCAAAAATCCTAATGTATGCCATGTTAGTGACTTAAAATTCATTCTATATAATCACAGTGAGTGAAATTGGAGGAAACTCGAGTATTAACTGATCTCTCTTTGTGTTTATTTTCTTTGTTCCCCTTCTGTAGCCTTTAATTTTCTTCAGTTAAGAAGCGCTGAAAGATTTCACACGCGAATTCCTCATCATTTAATGCTGTCACGGGTTTGTCAATCATTCCCTCGGATTATTCTATTTTGTGCTTTTCTTTTACGGGACGTGATGAAGAAGCAAAGAAAACTTTCATACATGCCTTCTTTTCCTCTTTGTTTTTTTGTATTTCGTGCAGGAGAGAGTTCGGCTACACGTCGCTAGATGATCGATAATGAAGCAAGGAAATACACGTCTGTCATGTGTTGCCCTCTCTCGGGCAAACGTGGAAGTATTACGAGTAGAGTAATTTACAGCGAGAAAGCGCACTGTGACAGCGAATTTAGCAGTACTGTGCAGGGTGCAAAATCCTGGATCCTGAGAGGTCATCCGGGCGGGACAATTTTTGTTATAAGACCGAAGATAAAAAATAGTTTTAACTTCAAATATACTTTACTAAGAAATAAATAAAAAAAGAACGACGAATTGAATTGAATTGAATTCACTTTATTGCTCGGCGAAGTTCAGCTGTTGGTGGTCTACCACCAGTGATGTGCCGTAGACTATAAGTTTACGTCTACATGCGTTGTCTACACGTAATCTACGCGTAGATTACATAGGGTTGTAGTTTACATAGACTACGTAGACAATCTAAAGTGCACTAAAATTAATTTTCAAGTTTTCATGAAAGGAAAGTGACATTTTCAACTATATTGGTTCCTAACGAAATGAAAAGAACCCTATTTACGACAAAAATTTTCTTCTCTTCTAATACCAACTATGGAAGAAGATAAATAGTATGCAAAAACAACAACAGATGGCAGTCGTGAGGCAAGAATGGTCTTTTCCCCATAAAACACTACAATATTTCCTATATTAGGTTTCTTCAGGTGAGAAATTGTTCGAATTTGGAAGACATAATATGAAAAGTTCTCCTCACACATCAGCAACTGATACGCAGTATATATTTTTTTAATTCCAGGGCGCCCTTTGCTAAGTTTTCACCTTTCGCCATGTTGTTTACAGAGCTTACGTAATCTACGTGTATAAAATAGTCTACGTGTAGAATGTAGACTATCGTTGTTTACGCGTAGACGCACATCACTGTCTACCACCTAACCCCAAAAAGTACAAATTAAAATTAAATAAAATTCAAGATTACAAAGAAATTGAACAAGAAAGTACAATAAAATGCAATATGAATACAATCATATACAATGGAACAATTTTAGCAGTGAATTAGATAATGAAGTAATTGAAGCCGAGGAAGTTGAAAGTAAGATAAAAATAATATCTGGCAACTCACAGTGTTTTTCATTGTTCATATGTTGATTTACCCTGCTTCTGGTCGTTGATTAGTGATTCACTGAGCATATCGCGAAAAGGTCTGAAGTTTCGATTTTTGGTTACGTTTGGTAGTGCATTGCAGGCCTTGGGTGCTGCGTAACTGAAAGAGGCCTGATAAGCTGAAGTTCTGAAACGAGGTAAACTGAAACTTTCAGCGTTTCTGGTTCAATGCGAATGTGTTTCTGAAGTTTAATTTTAAAAAGAGGTAGTTTAGACTTATGTTATTAATTCTGTTGTGCAGTGTACAAAACCTGTTCAGTTTTCTCCGTCGTGCCATGGAGAGGATAATGTCTGTGTGTGTGTGTGTGTGTGTGTAAGTGTTGCATGCTCTCTCTCTCTCTCTCTCTCTTTTTCAAGACACCATTAACATATCTACACCCATGACAAAATATGCACAATAGAAGTTAAACAAGAATGCAAGACAAATACAATAGTATGGAATCTAATTCATTTATATTATACGAGGCAAAAATTAAACGTAAACGTAAATGTAATCAATTTAAACTATTTTGCAATTTATTGACATTTTGAACCAGTTGGTAAAGAAATTAGTTCGCTACTTTATAAATATCGTATAAAAGTAACAAATGAATTCCTTTTTATATACCTGTATGTCCTCCTCCGTGACCGTGTGGGCTCCGACTGCGTGACGGCATGGGTTCGAGTCCACCTAGGTTCAGTCTGCGTGTCCTCGGCCTGTGTATAGAAGCGGTGGCAACCCACCATCGTGAAGAAATTGGGGAGTTACTAGTGAGTAGCGTAACCCGGTCACAGATATCTCCTATAACAGCTGGGGGGTTTCACGTGCTGACCTTATGTCACCCCATTATCAGTTGAATAACTCCACACCTGTAGGTAGGATTGTGGGAGGGAGACTGGCAGTCGGGAGATAGGCCAAGGATTATTATATATATATATATATAGTAATTCTAGTGTTCCTTCATCAATTTCATCGTCACGATTAACTAAAGAGGTAGAAAAGAGACGGAAATTAGAAATAATGTGTGTTTCTTCCTTTCAGATTAATCGACCAGATTTGCCAGGGAGTGTACTCTGCAGGTTTACCAATGTATGAGATGGGAAAGACCATGGAAATCTAAGGTAAGATAACCATTTTTTCTGCTGAATGTATATTTTGTTATGTTGTCATTTAAATCTGCAATATTTGTATGAATAGGTTAGGTCACTGGCTCTTATATTGTGTGTACGGTGTTCAAAGTCCTGGGGTAGCCTAGCGGCTAACGATTTCATCCCCTCTACCCTTAGCTCTCTTTCTTTTCTCCTCCTCCTTCTCTATTGTACTCCCACCGGTCTCCGTGGCAGAGTGGTTAGCACAGCGCGCTACGACTTAAGGGGTCCCGGGTTCGAATTCTGGAATCCCGAAAAGAGGAGACAGCATCAGTTTATATAACTTAAATTCAATTTTCAAACAGTAGGGCTCAGCCGATACCGATATCGGATCGGTCGATACCAGTACTATCGGTATCGATTGAATGTTATTTATCGATACCAACCAGGACTTTTTTTTATCGTTCTCGGAGTTTACAAAAGTGAGGTGGAAAGCTTTCGCGGTAATTATCCTTGAAGTTATGCAAAATTCAAAACTTCAGTTGATTCTGTACGAATATTATGTGAGAAAATTGTATTTTGTGATTACACAACCATTTGGTAAATTTCTCGTATCGGACAAACGGATTTCTTCAAATTTACAGGAGAAATTACTTACCGAACGCAGTTTCTTTATAGTTGTGGAAGTTCGCGGAAGTGTTTTCTCGGATCGTTCATTAAATCTTGCCGGTAGATCATCTATTTTTCGATATAAATGTGTGACCGATGCACGGAAGCTGTTGCATCCATTTCCTTCCAGCCGGATGTTGCCTGTGTGTGATGATGTAATCACGGTCAATGCCGGTCAGGGTTTCCAAACACGTGTTTTTGTAACTGAAGAAGGTACGTTTCCGCAAATCGTTTGTGGGCTATGTGTCAATGGTTCGTGGGGCTATGTGTCAATGGTTTGTGAGGCTACGCAGGTATTTTTGGGTGCAGTGAGGTGTAAACACTGCATGCCGAGTAAAGTAGTGAAACTGACCGCCATTTTGCGTGTTTCAGAAGGCAAAAAGAAACCAAGAAACTTACTCGATATGTCGCAAATAGAGCTTATTTCCGTGAAATAAGCGAAATGCCACCTTCAACAATGTTTCTCAATGCAGAATACGTAAGTACGAATATTGAAATTAAAAGAACTAGCAAATTTCAGCCGTTTGTCCGATACGAGAAATTTACCTAACATGTTTTTTTTATACTAATGTAATTTTTGAGGACAGACTGTGGTAAATTGATGCTTATAATTGGATTAAAATACTTACACACTATTAATCAATATTTTGAATAACTTTTAATTGTTACAATTTGCAAGCATCGGTATCGGTGGGAATCGGTATCGGTATGGGTATCGACTTAATCTTAATTAACAGCCAAATCAGAGAAAAAATATATGAAATTAACAAACAGAGATGGCGCAACATAGCGCAGTGATAAACCAGACAAGAAACCACTGCCAACTGGAGCTCGCGTGAAATATGAACAACAGAACTGAGTCGGGAAAATAGAGAAGGAAAAATATGATAAGAATAGGCAGACGACGATTCCCCCCTCCCTCTCCCAGCGCCACCTTCCCGTTAAAATTCTTTTCTCCCCTCCTTTGCCATTTCGATTTTTGCTTCTCGTCTTATCTTTTCCATTGTGGTGTCTTTCGCTTCGCTGCACCCGAGCCTTGAAAAATATCTCCTTCCTTCGCTTCGCCAGTTAGTTAATGCACCATCGGATTTTCCTGTCCCCCCCCCACTCTGCTTTGACACTTCTGAAGTCCCCCCCAAGGGCCTTCCAGTAGACGCTGGAATTTACCACCATTGCCCAGGGATGATATAAATTAATATTCCATCACCTGAAGTTGCTCACTGCACAGAAATGATTGTTCCCCAGAACCGAATTCTTTCAGGAATGGTGCATACAATAGATTGTTCATCAAAACCGAATTCTTTCAGGAATAGTGCATACAAATGATTGTTCATCAGAACCGAATTATTTTTAGCAATCGTGCACACAAATGACTGTCCATCGGAACTGAATTCTTTCAGCAATCTTGCATACAAATGATTGTTCATCAGAACAGAATTCTTTCAGGAATGGTGCATACAAACGATTGTTCATCAGAACCGAATTCTTTCAGAAATGGTGCATACAAATGATTGTTCATCAGAACCGAATTCTTTCAGAAATGGTGCATACAAATGATTGTTCATCAGAACCGAATTCTTTCAGGAATGGTGCATACAAATGATTGTTCATCAGAACCGAATTCTTTCAGAAATGGTGCATACAAATGATTGTTCGTCAGAACCGAATTATTTTTAGCAATCGTGCACACAAATGACTGTCCATCGGAACTGAATTCTTTCAGCAATCTTGCATACAAATGATTGTTCATCAGAACCGAATTCTTTCAGCAATCCTGCACACAACTGATTGTTCATCAGAGTCGAATTGTTTCAGCAATCTTGCATATAAATGATTATTCACAGAGCTTATTCTTTTAGCAATCGATTATTTAGAGTTTACAAATAATTTGGTCCAATTTAGTAAAGGGTTCCACATTTTTTATGCACATAGGAATCTACTCCGTTTGTATATGCGATTTTTCGTAATTTTACGTCGTTTTTGCCACTTTTGGTTATGAAACATTAAAACCTCTATCTAGGCCAGGACTCGAACGTGAAATCCTCTGTTTCGAGGATTTTTCCTGTTCAATCTGCTCGCCTATCGAGGCTAATCTGGGTTAGGCCTAACTGTCGAGAAATGAACCTCCACTGGGAATTGAAACAAGAACCTCTGCCAAAAAGGGAAGTATCAAGCACGAGAAACATGTACCGTAAAAGAAATCACGAATGCTGTACCGAATTTGATTACTGGTCGAAGTTTATAACGGCAACAAACTATTATACCAGCGATCGCCGCAACCACTACGTAGTTTGCCTAACGCTCAAGAGATGGCGTTGGCGGCTGCAATCCATTCACGAAGAGCGACAATAAATCAGGACCATGTGCAAGGACCCCGTCCGCCATGTTGACAACGTATAAACAAACCATAAATCTAGCATTAAAAAGAAGCCCAATGTCCCAGCTGGAACAGGGCTACACATGTTCGGGTCGTGATTTACAACTCTCCCTCATAGATGGCGCGTCGAGAAATCTTTCTTCAGGAAGAGGAAATAAAGGCGTGAAGCAAAGAAAAGAAGATATTTAAGAAGGAAAGTATTTTAAGTGAGTTAAAAGCGACAAGTGAGAAGGCAATTTATGCTATTCTTACAAAGAGGAAAGACAGAATTATATCTTCTGTCTTAACTTTTCTGGAAGGATAATTGTCGATTTTTTTATTAATGGAAACTCCGTATAATTTTTGTAACTTCTATTTCACTAAAGGATCATCTGTTCGGATCTTTCTTCACTGTTTCGTTACTTACTGTTAGTACAAGCCTAAAAACTTGTACATAATTTCTATTTACACAATTAAGCACAAACAACTAAATACACACAACTAAATACACACATACAGCGCGTATAGTATATGTACAACTTTGGGCCTCTCCGATGGGGTAGTGGTAACGTTGTCATATTGTAATCAAGGGGTCCCGGGTTTGATATGTGATTTAGGCTCATTGCATCAGATCCCACTTTAAACTGTAGGTCCAGTCCCGATTAGCCGATCTGTGGATAAAGTGGACTTGAAATCAGAACTCGAACTAAAAAATATATGTATGTGATTATTTGTGGCTTCTGCGTAGTCAAGTGGTTAACGGTCTCTCCTTTGGTGCGAGTGGTCCTGGATTCGATTCTTGGAGGAACCCCAAAATTTAGGCGTTGACCCAGCCCCGTGAAGACAATTGGAGAGCTACTTGAAAAGAAGTAGCGGGCTGATACACTCAGAGAACTAAATGCATCATATCGATTGATGCACCAGAATGCATGAATTGATGCACTAAAGCGTGCTTTATGGCTTCTTCAAAGAATCAGATTCACATTTGATACATTTGGGTGCTTTTCTGTATGTCGTGAAAGAAACACCAAAATGCATAATTTGTTTCAAGTGAGGATTTATATCAGTCGAGATGCACTTCAATGCATCAGTTGATGCGCTTTGATGCACCTTGATGGGTTTTGATGTACCAGAATGCATCTTTTTTGATGATGCACATAAAGTCATTAGCTCAGACCAAACGCTTAAGTGCATCATCCAAAAAGATGCATTCTGGTGTATCAAGGAACATCAACTGATGCATTGAAGTGCATCTCGACTGAAAGGAATCCTCACTTGAATCAAATGATGCACTTTGGTGTTTCTTTCATGACATACAAAAATGCACCCAAATGCATCAAATGTGAATATGATTCTTTGTAGAAGCCATAAAACACAGTTTAGTGCATCAATCGATGCATTCTGTTTTCTGTGTGTACTCTCGTATCGAGGTGACTGTCTTCCTCAACACCCGTCACAAAGTAAGGGGGGGATGGTATTCCCCAGCTAACAAAGCGGACACCCTCCCTTCTTAAGGTACTGTAACTAATTTTTTGATTGGGTAAGGGAACGCACATAACACAAGCTATGCTAATGTTTGTTTATTGTAGTTCTGTAATGTCATGCAATGTCAACTTTTGAAAAAGCAACGAGCTCGTTTACCGCCAGTACTGTTAGCAAACAAAAAGAATCAGTGTTGCAAGCCACTTGCAATCCGTACCAAGTTTCTGAACTGCTTGGGTATAAATTGTTACTCGTGACCGTTTCCAATCATTTGTGACATTACTTTTATATTTTAAAATTGTTTTCCAAGATAAGAATGGACGACGAACCCATGGAATTGACATTAGGACAATTCGTGGGATTTATGAACACATTGTATGTCTTGAAATGCCGAAAGAATTCAGTGCTTTTCTAGAACTTTAAAAAAAAGTGTTCATTTTACAGCTTTGAAAAGTTTTTAACATCATCGACACACTTATAGTGCTTCTGTGTGTGTATTTGCCTTATTTTTCGTTTCTTTTCTGCCAGTTTTGGCTAATCGCGACGTTAAGTTGGAATGATCACTACATGGGTCCCTCAGAAACGAACATACACGCACAGGAGACTAAGGTTAAAATCATCGTGAGATCCCCCCTTCGTCCTCCCGCCCCATTATACAATATCAGCTGTAACTTTAATTCCAACCTGTGTCACATGGTTACTTATATTTTCAATATTTTACCATATCTGAAATATATTTTTTCCTTCCATTTTATGCCCCCCTTTCAGTGGAGACCCCTTTGCATGTGGAGGCCTGGGGCTCTGGCCCCCTAAACCCACTAACTTCGGCTTCGGCCAGGACTCGGACCTGGAGTTCTCGATAAACACACCAACCAAAATGTGCCAATTGGCACAAATATATGGATTCCATTACACATTAAAATACATCACTATACGCACAGAAAGTGTTGAATTATCTGCTGGTGCGTTTCATGCACTAAACATGCATCAATTGAGATCAGACAGGATCATTTGAAATAAACTGAATTTACACGTTTAACTTTTGGCAAATTCATGCATTAAAAGTTCATCAGCCATGAGTTGATGCATTTCAGGTTCTGTGGACCAGGGCTACAGCCCCCTAAGCCACTCCAAAACCGAGTCTCTGCAAAGACTCAGATCTGGAGTGCTTGGTAGTGTCAGCAGCACATCTTCTTGATATACAATTTTAAAGTGATTTAGAACGCTTTTTTGTGCATAGTTTTGTGCGTCAATGATTTTTGAAAGTTTATACAGGGTGTCTCATAAATAATAGCGAAAACTGACACAATTGAAAGTACACGATAATAGAAGCAAAAAAGTCTCAGTAAACATGGGTAAGCAAACGAGCCGTTTTCGAGATAATCGCGAACGTGTGATTACAAGCCGCCACTGACTTTATTGTTTGTAAACGTCGTCCTAGTTGGTAAAATGCTAATAATGTGTGCGAATATGTAGTTACAAGCCGTCATTGATTGCATTTTGTAAACATCGAGTGCTTTACTCCTTGCGCGGTCCGAGGTTTCCTCTTTGTTTACAAAACAGAACATTTCCGAGAGGTCGCGATTATCTCAAAAACTGCTCGTTTACAGACCCATGTTTACTCAGACTTTTTTGCTTCTATTATCGTGTACTTTCACCTGTGTCAGTTTGCGATATTACTTTTGGGACACCCTGTATACATTTCACTGTTTAAGGGGGGAAAAGTTCAGGAAATTTAAAAATATCGGTGTACAATCACCGGCAGTATATCCTGAAATAATAGTTTATTTGCAATACGTTATGTGTGTTGCCTAACTCTACGGCGATAAATTGATTTTTTATTGCCGGTGAGTGTACTTCACTTTCCAACTTCATGTTTTCCAGGTCTGTAGGATGGACATTTTTCCATTTCCCAGCTCTGTCTCCTCCGTTGAAGTATTTATGCTCCCCCTGTTTTAATACGATCCCTCCCCTCCCCCTTCTACTCATCTGCGTCTGCAGAAAAACCAGCTTTCTCCCCCCTCCACTTCTTCAGCAATGCAAACCTCTGCATATTCATAACCGATCATAAAGATTACAGCGTCTTTGCCATTGAAATATGCACGCAGTCAACTCACGGTTTACTAAACTAATAATTTACATGCCGAAGTAACCTTCACGTCTCCCTTCGCCGCCACAGGATGTCGCCCAAATCGCTTGTGATACGCTTCGAGTCTTTTTTGTGTTACGTTACACGAATGATGACAGACTGTGCAACACAAATGCTGATTCTTGTGATGCTCAATCAAACCGTAAAAGAAACTCAAAATACGTAAAAATTAAGATTGATGCATTCTGGTGCATCAACTAGCACAGTTACTTGTGTGTTTTTTTTATCATTTTAAAATGTGTGTGCGTTATCTGCAAATCATGCAAATGTAATCATTTGTTTGTCATTTGGTTTGTTGTATTTTACTTCGCTTTTTGTGCCACTTTTGGCTAATTTGCTGTGATGACATGATGAAATTGATGAGTGGACACTCACAAACATCCATGCCCACGCCGGGATTCGAACCCGGGATTCTTGGCGTCGCGTACGCAGAATTTCTTTTACCGAGAGGGGTTGGAATTGTAAAGCTGGATAGTATATGCGTATACTCATAGGTTTGCTCTAGGGGGCCAGGATGCACAATAATATATTTCGTATATGACTATTAAAATTGTACTCGAATCAAGAAATGTTAATCGTGGATCATTTTTATGGAAAATTGTATTTACATCTTTCGTTTTCTTTCTTTGTGAAGAATTCTAAACGGATATTTAAAAGGTTTGATTTTCTCAACATTTCAGGACCGGATAGCCCCAACAGCTCCCCATGCGTACGCCAGTAATTTTAGTGTGACGACCACTCCATACACTCAGGGGTAGCATGCGTTACCGATGCACAAACTTGCCAAAGGTGCCAACACACAGAAAACTAAATGCATCATATCGATTGTACCAGAATGCATCGATTGATGCACTAAAGTTTGTTTAATGACTTCTTCAAAGAATCAGGTTCACATTTAATGCATTTTGGTGCATTTTTGTATGTCGTGAAAGAAACACCAAAGTGCATCGTTTGATTCAAGTGAGGATTTTTTCAGTCGAGATGCACTCCAATGCATCGGTTGATGTTCGTTGATGCACCTTCCTGCATCTCTTTGGTCTCAGCTACAGAGTTTAAGTGCATCATCCAAAGAGATGCATTCTGGTGCATAAAAATGCATCAAGGTGCATCAAAACTCATAAAATGATGCCTTGAAGTGCATCTCGACTGTAATAAGTACTCACTTGAATCAAAGGATGCACTTTGGTGCATCGATATGATGAATTTAGTTCATTGAGTGCACTCTCACCAATAATATCAAATACAGGGTAATTAAAAATGAATGGTACAAAACGAAACGAAACCAAACCTGTGACTGCTGCAATGAACTTAATTTACAATTATCGATATAACGTGATAGTTTACCTTTCCAGGTCTCATCTGGCAACACTGAAACAAAACAAGATCGTCATCCTAAATGGAAGCGGCATCAGCGAAAGAAAAGTATTATTGTGTGCTAGAATACGCAAAACCTTCATCGGTAACCGTCGTTCAGGGACATTTCACTGTTCGAGAACGTTTTCATCATTGTCTACAATGTGTAATATGAAATTTGCCAAAGAATATCGTCTAGACGTCTGCCGTGTTTCGGGGTGAGGGTAGGGAGGTGCATTCCTGAATGTAGGAGATCCATCGGTCACTGAAAGAGGCAAATATGGAAATGTGAATACGCTAGAAGTGGCAACATATCCTCACCCCCTTCAGCACCCCCTATCCAAAACTTATATTCTACCGAAAACATTACCTCTTACAGTGTCATATTATGTCATGTCATGTCGTCATGTTGAGAGCCGAATGTTAGGTACTGAAGTGAGGCTATACTGTTAATATTTACAAAAGGCAAGCATGGATCCTACTCTGAAAGAGATCTGCATTTATTTTCCTGTACTGTCGGCAGTGTATAAAGATCAGCGGCTCTTGCCTTTATTTCTTCATGTGTTCCAAGTAGTCTGTTGGTGTTCTTCGATAAATTTATGAATATATAGGTCAGTGTCAGTTGTTGTATGTTTCCCTTTGCACTGTTGATACACGGTTTTGTTGTCTGTCTACTTGTTCTTCCTCTTTTCTTCAAGTCGCATTGGGACAAAAATTTCAGTTTCTTTTCGATATATCATCAGGTCAATCTCGGGAAATTATTTAACGCGAGTTCTATCGTGATGGTAGTTTTCTTGTTCTATTTGTAAACGTACCATTTCAGACTTTTTCAAAGACTGTTACGAAGAGGTCAGAAATGCGCGAAGAAATGATATAGTTGGTTGTTGGGGATAGCGCGGCCCAAGGGATTTTAACTAAGAAGTTGCTGTGTACTTAGCATTTTACCTGACACCACAGCATCTGGCAGACGGAAGGTAGGCTATGTATTATGTGTAACGAACACATATGAAAAGAGAGATACCAAAGCAACGAAACATTTTCAGAAAAGTGAAATAGTCCAAAAAATAAAAGTAAATTGATAATTGATAAGTTGATGCACCTTCCTGCATCATCGAAAAAGATGCATTCTGGTGCATCAAAATGCATCAAGGTGCATCAAAACGCATCAGCTGATGCATTAAAGTGCATCTCGACTGAAATAAATCCTCGCTTGAAACAAATGATGCACTTTGGTGTTTCTTTCACGAGATACAAAAATGCACCCAAATGCATCAAATGTGAATCTGATTCTTTGAAGAAGCCATAAAGCACACTTTACTGCATCAATCGATATGATGCATTTAGTTCTCTGAGTGTAACAGGAATTTCTTTACATTTGACGAATTGATACATGATCACGTAGGCGTAAATGATTGATTCGTATTGGTTGCTGTTGACTTTTCTTCACGAATCAGGCAAATTAAAAGAACTGGTATTCTGAACATGAATCCCATACGTAATAAAGACTTGTACTGCTTACGGGGAACAATGGGAACTCTCAACAATACTGGAATTTCACAGGATAACTCAGCACACATGTCTACAGCCTGTCTTCTTACAACTATCCTCAACGTCTGTGCACCACGGCATATAATGATGGCCAATTTCTGCACAAAGCCAGCCAGAAAGGGGAATGGGGGAGGGGACCGTACATAATACACCATAATATAGGCCTTATCAGTCCATAGCCTCTTATGGGTACTTTTAACCACAGCCGCCGCAAGACGACGACCAATTGCTCGAGCCCCAGCACGCAGACGTCCATTTTTCATTTTTTCCCCCTTCCTCCCTTTTGTTCGCGCACGGCATTCTGGGTACGTTAGACCTAAAGCTGTAATTACGATGGCAGACTGTTATTACGAGCGTCACAATTATGCATTGGCTCCGAAAGTCCACGGCACGATCTTTGATATTGTTCAAGGATTCCTCAACATTCATGTTTTGTTGCTTTCCTCGACTTTTTCTTTCTTGATCCGCCCCTCCTCCTCTACTTACGTCTTGCCTGCTTCCAATGTGTCAGCAGTGTGGCCATCTTTTGTCTCCAGATCGTTTCTCGACACGTGAGTTTACTCTCTGTCCATTGTAAGAACGAAGTTAACCTGTACATGACCACGTGACTACCGTGGAATAGTTCCTTTCCTTCCTTGTTTTGCGCCAGAATAGTTGTAGCTCTGCAGCTTGTTAGCAGCTAAATAGGTGGCTTTATCTCATGCATTATATTCCTACACGTCAACATTACTGCACAGCAGTCAGTGATGTGCCGCAGACTATACGTTTACGTCTACAAACGTTGTCTACACGTAATCTACGCGTAGATTACATTGGGTTGTAGTTTACATAGACTACGTAGACAATCTAAAGTGCATTTTCAACTATATTGGTTCCTAACGAAATAAAGAGAATCCTATTTACAACAAAATTTCTCTTCTCTTCTCTCAACTATGGAAGAAGATAAATTGTATTGAAAAAGCAACAACAGATGGCAGTCGTGAGGCAAGAGTGGTCTTTTCCCATAAAACACTAGAATATTTCCTACGTTAAGTTTCTTCCTAGATGAGAAATTGTTTGAATTTGGAAGAAAGAGTATGAAAAGTTCTCTTCACACATCAGCAACTGATACGCTGTATAATTTTCTTTTAATTCCAGGGCGCCCTTTGCTAAGTTATCACCTTTTGCCGTGTTGTTTACATAGATTACATCTACTTGTATAATCTACGTGTATAATGTAGACTATCGTTGTTTACCGTAGACGCACATCACTGACAGCAGCCATTCCAACATAGGCTTGCGCACGGGTGGGTGGGGGCAAAGGGGGTTAGTTGCCCTCCTAATACCCTAACTGGAAATTTAGTGAAGGAAAGTCTTATTACCGTTATTAAACAATATTATTATCTTTAAAAAATAAAGTATTTTCAAACGGACGAACGTTCCAAGCAACTACGGCGGATTTTATTCGTTAGCATATAGTTGTGTTACACCTATGACGTCGCAGAATAAATTGGAAATGAATAAATTATGTGTAGTTGTTTTCAATGTGCTGTACGGAATCATGTTTATATGTAAATTAGTCTGAGAAGGAAAATGAGAGGGGAGGGGAACAGAACTTTTGTGCCCCCCCTCCCCCCTCTAATCAAAGGGTCTGCGCAAGCCTAAGCCTTCAAATAGCCAAGAAATACGTAGTTCCTTTATTTTGTGTTGCTTCTGGTATTATTAGACCACCCCGAATGTACTGTATTTCTTGAAGCTGTACATCCCGATTTTAACCAATATACGAGTAGCAGCTATGATGCGGTTATGCACTGTGTTCCTACGCGCAGGATTACTACACAGCTGGCATTGAAATACGAGAAATAAATATTCGGTTTTTCAGATTTTAAAATGTTATTGAAATAACTGGGCTAGGTATAATATTTATCATTGTTTTGTGGAATAAAATGTGGTCTTTAGTTGATCAGCCATTACGACCCAGTCTGATAATGAACATATACATTCAGTGGTGACATCTATTGACAAATTGATTTACTGCGACGTCCCTCAAGCCACGTTTATATTAGTTTACATTGATTTCATTCCTACATCGGACAGAGAATAGTACAATAAAAAGTATTAGAACTTATTTCAAGTATGAGTCTTTACAGCTGTACAGGGCAGGGGTGCCCACAGGGGGGTTTTAAGACGCAAGTTGCGCCATCGAGATTTTTGGGGGATTCTTTCCCTTCAAATAATATAAAGTTCAACATTTATATCTTTCCAAAATATGTGTAGAAATTTTACACCTTAAATGCACCATATTTAATCCATTAGATGAAGAAATGAAAGTGTTTAGGGCATTATCGAAAGGGGGGGGATATCGAACTTGTATATATTAGGCCTCAATTGACACGTGGGTTCTGAGAGGGATTCTGAATTAAACTTTGGGGGGGGGGCAGTATAAAACTCTAGGTCTTAGATTATGGCGAGTACTTTAGTTAGAGGCGGATTGAGCATTAAATTGAAGGGGGTCTACAATGCTTGTGTATTACTATTGTCTTAGACTGTTGCGGAAATTCTGGTGTGGAGACTTAGAGTTAATTTTTTGGAGGAGGCAATATCCACTCTTCAATATTAACAGTAAGTCTAAAATTGGCATGGGAATTTTGGTGGTAGGATTGAGTATGAAATTTAAAGGGGGAGATAGAAAGCTCTTGATAAAGTGTTAAATCTTAGATTGTCAAGGGATTTCTGTAGTGGAGAGAGATTTCGAGCATTACATTTTGGAGACTGTATTTATCGATAAGGCATCCACACGTTTTCGACCCCGAATGTGCCAAAGGAAAAGCTGGAAAAGGAAAAAACTAAATATCTCGGGATCGTAAGAAAGTATTGACACGCCATTAAATTAATATTCTTCAAAGCCTGCAAAGATATGGATGTAAACATTTTCTTGCTCGCTTCGCTCGCAATATTTTGTTGCTACGATGCGTGTTTGGCGCTTTAATGAGATGAATATGAAGTTTTTATACTAAAGCTGCATTACAAGACAAGCGATATTCTCGATTGATTGATTGACTGATTTGGTGTTTTAAGTCCACTTTATGCACTCTAAGGCTAATCGGCACTGAACCTACAGTTTAAAGTGGGATCCACGCGATATTCTCGATTATGATGAATGATTTTAGGGGTGGTCTTGAGTGATGCCACCCCTGTTTAGGGAGGAGGGGCAGATCAATTATAATGTTCAGTAAAGCTAAGAAGAAAGTTACTTTCGGTAGACACGCTGTCGTAATTAAATATTTTGTGGGGATTACGATATGGTTTAAGGGCGCGAATGATATGATTTGGGGGGGACGCATGACTTGATTTCGGGGGGATGCGCCATTGCCCTGTCAACCTCGCTTTCACTTAGTACACTCGAGCAACGAGGCTCTGGCGCCCAGTCAGTATAATCCTCTGTAGGCCTGTATGCTGTCCAGTGTTTTGTCATTATATGTGCTGAATGCCCTTTTACAGCCTCAGCTATTAATTTTGGTAAGGAGATTTTAGACCCCGGAGACACACTTTGATTTTAGTTACGGTAAGTGGCTTGACTGTTAAATGTGCATGGTGCAGATAGCCCAAGTGCTGACACACCCAAAATTTTGTTTTGAATCAATGAAACCCTTACTCTCTTTCCCCTATGTTTCCTGCGATTCCACAAGTATCATATTTTATTTTCATAACTTTCTCTTAACTTTTACTAATATCAAACTTTATTAATTTAGTGGTTTTAATAAACACCAAAGGATTAGGATCCCTTATTGACTCCTCTTCTCCCTTCTCGTTATCAGCTTCATTATACTCTTCATTTTAGATTCGTTTGTATCCTTAATATATTCTTGTCTTGCTTCCTCTGTTCCTCTGCACTGCAGGATAATGTGGAAGTTCGTCTCTGCTCTGCATAGCGGAAATTCTACGCTACCATCCTCCAGTTGGCCCTTGAATTGTGTCCATCCACTCAGTCTGAACCAGGCCAATCCCGATCTAGCCCCCCGCATTGATTCACATGGTTCTTCTTTCCCGTTCCTTGTCCTAATCCACCATTATTGCCGATGTCGAAGATACTCTTCTTTTAACACATTGTCAGGGACCTGGTCGTCCTAACTTTAACTATAATTTTCCCGTCACCCTAAGATTGTTGGGTGGTTGAATAATCATCGCAGGTCGTAACAATATTCAGAGCATGAAAACTGTGCATTTTTAAAATGGCAATCCTGTACCTGGATATAGTTTCACTCTGATTATATATTTTGAAAGACATGCATTACTTACAATTCGTATTTTCAAAGACAATCGTCAATAATAATGGAAGAACTTATGAATTTATGTTCTGCACTGCTAGGTCTACGTGTGTTTATAAATTACATGTATTCAACTGAGTAGTTGTATGATACTACTGTGAGAACACGCTATTGAATACATAATATATAATAGTAGGAAAACTCAGACATGTGAACTATTTACGTAGCTATAAAATTATGTAATTATCAGTCTTTTTAGTCAACATAAAGCATTTTGTCATAATATATAAACTTGTGTGTAATATAAATATATAAAACGTACAGTCTGCCATCTAGTGGACTCTACAGTTATCACTGAGTTCTTTTATGAAGTTCAGGGTGATTTGAATTTCGTAGTGGCGTCGCTAGGCCCTTTTTGGGGGGGCTTCAGCCCCCTCAATCCCTCGATAAGCCCCCCAATTTTTAGCTATTAGTACATACGGTATTTCGAGAAAACATATTTGAACAATTGTTAATGCAGGAACATGCCTCTAGGTACAAAAAATTACCTAAAGAACTTGACGTACACCATCACATCCATAGTACATTTAATGAACGCCATTCCAAAAGACATGTTTCCGAACTTATGCAGAATGTTGCAAATTGCAGTGACAATTCCTGTGACATCAGCATCGTGTGAGGGGAGTTTTAGCTGTTTGAAGAGAATCAAGACATTTTTGCATAATAGTATGGGCCAAGACAGACTTTCCTCACTTGCAATAGTGGCCATAGAAAAGGAAGTGTGTCATGAATTGTGTGTGGATTGTGTTATTTATAATTTTGCAAGAAATTTGAACCGCAGAGTACCGCTGATACTTAAAGACACAGTTCCAGCATTAGAAAAACAGGACAAGAATATCCATCTGTTTTCATAAAAATTAATGCAGTAAGTCTATGTTAGTTTTAATTCATTATGATTGTTATATATTATTGTCTTATTAATCACTTTGCTATTTTCAAACATGAAAGATATTTACAATAGTAGTAAGTCATGTATCTGGTTGCAGCCCCCCCAAAGCAGATGGCCTAGCGACGCCACTGAGGACGAGAAAGGATAATTCAGGACTGTATTCAGTACCGTGTGAGATTAGCTTATTATCGTTAGTTTCGCACTCTTCTCACTAAATTAGCAACACTGAAACCGGACCAATTTGATAAGAGTCTCCTCCAACCGTTAAAAAAGAAGGTTCAAAATTCCCTCCACGGCTATTATCAAATTTCCTTTTTCATCCTTTTTTTCACCCTCCGTGCCATGCACCCGACTCCTCCCATGCAACAGTGATTGTACGACTCGGCATCTTCAATATATGATCAGTGAGGTTTCTTATTGGACGAGGAAGGGGGAGGATTTGTAACGATTCGTCGGGGGCACAAACAAAAGAACATCATGATCGCAAGATGGCGGAGCTATTTCGGTAATGATAGGTTTGGGCGGAAGCTTCGACAAGCGTGATCACCTCAATAGTAGTCCTGTCCCCCAGGCATTCAGGTGAGGATCCCTGACTAGCCTGAATTATCGTATCGGCCATGACGGTGCCTCCATTATAATGCATATGGATTAATCCTATAACTTGTTGGTACCCTTTCTTTTTGGGAATACCAGGATGTTGGTCTGTCTTAGCAACAAAATGTATCTTATTTCACAGAACTAGGCTGATATTGTAATTTGATGTGTTTAGAGTTCTCTCCAGACCGTCCGGAGAAACTTACGAAACTAACTTACATCAGGTAATGTAATCTACACGAAGATTCGCTTGAATCAACAGCTCCAATTTTTCAAAATCGAGATTGTCACAGTAATTTGGGAAGGATCTTTTAAAGCCAGGTATCACAAGAGAATTTCTTTAGGTGGGATGAAGGGAATTACAGGTCGACTCATGCGTCTGTGGTATGCTCAATCCCTGTAATTTTTTTTTTTAAAAAAATCTCTCCCTTCTTTCTATGGTTCTTTCTCTATTCTCTCTTTCTTCCTCAACTTTTCTAGCTCTGTCTCTTTGTTTCTTCCTCTCTGTCGCTCATATTTTTCCGTCTGTATTTCTTTTTTCTTTCTTTCAACGTTTCTATCTAGCTTTCTGTCTCTCTCTCTTTGTTTCTAAGTTTGTTTTTTCTTTCTATCTTTCTCATTGTTTCCATGTTTCTCTGTTTTAGCTTTCTTTCTCTCCTTCTCTTTGTTTCTACGTTTAATTTTAGCTTTCTATCTCTTTGTTTGTACGTTTCTCTGTTTTAGCTTTCTTTCTCTCATTCTCTCTTTGTTTCCACATTTAATTTTAGCTTTCTATCTCTCTTTGTTCTACGTATCTCTGTTTTAACTTTCTTTCTCTCCTTCTCTCTTTGTTTCTACGTTTCATTTTAGATTTTTATCTCTCTTTGTTTCTACGTTTCCCTGTGTTAGCTTTCTTTCTCTCCTTCACTCTTTGTTTCTACGTTTAATTCTAGCTTTCTATCTCTCTTTGTTTCTACATTTCTCTGTTTTAGTTTTCTTTCTCTCCTTCTCTCTTTGTTTCTACGTTTCATTTTAGCTTTCTGTCTCTCTTTGTTTCTACTTTCCTCTGTTTTATCTTTCTCTCTTTCCTTCTCCCTTTGTTTCTACCTTTCTCTCTCTTTTAGCTTTCTCTCTATTTCTTTCTATTTCTCTTTCTCTCTCTCTGATCTTACCTCAGTTTCTCTATTTATTTCTATCTTCTCTCCCTCCCTCTCTCTCTCACTAAAATATTTCTATCTCTGTCTCTTTTCATCGGTATTTCCTCCTCTGCTTCTCTTTCTGTTCGGTCATCTGTTCCTCTATCTCACATTTTCTCTCTCACTGCGTTTCCTTATCGGTTTCACTCTTTCTTCCTATCACTATTCTTCTCTCTCCGTTACTCCCTCATTCTCTTTACCATCCTTCTCTGTCTTTATCCCTATTGGTTAATGTGATTCTTACTGTCAGTGCTGGAAGTGGAATTTCGTAGGTGGGAGGATTCTTGGTCGAGTTTAGGGACGGCTGGAGGGGGTTTACAGTACTTTAAATGATTCTGAAAATTTCTCATGCAGGCTATTTTTTAGTGGGGTGGGGAGCGTTGGGTAAGAATATTTTAAGGTGGATCAGAGCCCACGTTGACCCACCTGATGTACTGTACAAGTGTTGAAATCTGGATTATATTATGCACGTGATGAAGTTGATGATATGATGATCAAATACAAGTATTTTACCATTTGTAAGTTTCAGAGTTAATTCTATTACATCGTATTTGATTATGTCAGAGAAGTCTTTATCGGGGGAAAATCCAATGAAGCAAATGTCAGAAATAATCACCTCTGGTGAAATGATCACCTCTAGTTCCTATTAAATTCAATTCATTGTAACTTTCTTAATGACCATATAAATAATCTCGGTTGAAAACATTAAGTTTCAAGCAATTAGTGGGGAATGAATTGCTGATTTCAGTGCTATTTAATTATTATTTTAATTTCATGAAACTTGTTACCATAGTAAGCCAACTATGCGATTAATAGCAAACTGTATTAATGTTTTTATATGCCCCCTCTCTTGGGGAATAAATAAACATGTATTGCCATTGGCTATAGAACTCAGTGGTAACTCCTGATAAAAATAATTCATTGCTCTGCAAATAAAGCGGTATGGCTTTATCCCGACGCGCAACAGCTGCCATCGGAATTGACCAATAGGATTTCGCGCGCAAGTCACGTGTATTTGTTCATGATGAATCTAGTCTGTTCTGTTCGATGATATCATGTTTGTTGAGTGGTTGATTCATGATTCGAGTTCCTGCCGGTAATCCTTTGTGAGTCTCTTCATCAATATTCATCTTCTCATATATCATCGTCGCGATTAGCCAAAAGTGGTTGAGAAGCGACGCTAACTAATAAAGATGCGAATAAAGATCTTATGTTTCGTTCAATTTCTTTCGTTGTATTTTCTATTCATTCTGTTCTATTTTTGTATTCTGCTCAGTACTTTCCTGCTATTCGATTTTATTTTTCTTTTAGTTTATATTCCTGTTTAATTATGATCTATTCTTTTGTTTTTCTTACATTATAATGTATTAATATTAAAATATTTAATACTTTATAAGTGAATAAGTTAAGTGTTTTTAATATACAATTTTATAATTTAACCAAACAAGGCAAAATAATAAAAGAGATAAAACAGAAATATAGATTAAGAATACAATTAAAAAAATTGCACAACCAACACACGAAGCATTCAAAAACGTAAGAAAGTAGAATAATATAAACAATCATTAAAATACAAAGCGCGACACTTCTATTTTTCTTTCGTATTTTGAAAACATCTTGCCTGTGTATCCATCCCATTCCTAACAAATTAATTCACAAGAATTTCTCAGCGTCTCGTACAGACAGAACTGTAGTAGCATTAACGATCATTAACAGGACAGGACACTAGGCTTAAGGCTCAAGTGCTGACATCTACATTTTGTACCATGCAGACAGGCAATCACGACCCATGAAGCAAAGTGATGGATGTCTTGCGCCCGTCGCACCTTGAAACACACGATGTCAGATTTGTGTTGCATGGTTGGTGTTCTCACCGCAATTCGAGTGACACCCTAGTTCACTCCGATGGCTATCAGGTTGCAGGTTAAAACCCCACGGTTGATCGTCGGGACCGAGAGAGACCTAATCATGCCTTGGCTTCTGTATCCGGGACCATCAATATCTTCTTGTGTTCGTAATTTCACTAAAACGTAATTAATTATTTCTCATCTTCTTCAAAACCCGTTCCTTTTCATCTCATCGGCTGAAGATAAAATTTATTTATTTAATACCTATGTAATGACATCAAAGTAAAAGTAATGTCTAAGCTTAAATTGCTACATGATTTTGCAATATACTTATTTTATGCCATAGTAACTTCAATTAATTCTTGTCAACAAAAAACCCAACTCTTTTAAAAACAAAAAGTGGCTCGGTTCTATACTCTAAACTGTAGGTCCAGTTCCGATTAGTCTTTCTGTGCATATAGTGGACTTAAGAATCTCGAACAAGCCTACACATAGCTACCCTTATGTAATCAGAATAAGGTTTTGGCGAATTGTTATTTGAAGAGAGTGGAATAAAATATCTAACTATTTTATCTACAAGAATAGCCTACATGAATACAATATTTCAATTATTAAGTACAATGCACAACGTATTTATCTTTACACTCAGTATTTCAGATCTTTACCACCATGTACAATACGTATATAAAATAATAATCCTTTGCGCAACAGCCCTGAAGGGCCTTGGCTTACCTACCTACTGACGTTCTCCCTCCCACGCTTTCCTTCGTCACCTCTAAGCGTGAAGATCTTATATATATATATATATATATATATATATATATATATATATATATATATAAGGAGATACTAAGAGATACTAATATAATATATTATAAATTACATAAAATATGGAAATAAAATAAACACAGTATAAATCAAGGTTAGAAGTTATTTACCCTGAATAAATATATTAATTATGTGTGTAATAAAGGACCTGTAAATAATTGACACTCTAGAAAGTACGTACAAATGATTGATTGATTTGCTTTATTTTACTTCGCTTTTGTGCCACTTTTTCGCTAATTTACTAAGATGGGGATGAGTGATGACATGATGAAATTGATGAATGGACACTCACAAACATCCATGCCCAGGCCGGGATTCGAACTTTGGTCTCCTGGCGTTGTAGCGCGATTTGCTAACCACTCCGCAGCCATAAATGAAAAGGAGGACAGAGATGCCTGTGCTGTGCAGTGTTGCAGTTTAAATTTGAAATTGGTTCTCCTATTCGCGGTTGTACAGTCGCGGACAGTTCCGGGTTGTAACAATTTCGTTGATTTTCGGAAGTGTCCGTGATTGTACACACACCGGTGTGACGTATTCAGTAGTTGCGTGCGGCACATGTTCAGGATATTCTTATTATTGGAGCACGGAAGTCCAGGCTTTTATTTTGGTTAAAATGGGTACGCAAAGAAAGGCATTTATAGTTAGGAAAATAGGCAGCAAAAGCGAAAAATAGGCACAACAAACCAAAGAAAAGTAGCAAATTCCAAGTCGCTTATATACTATAATTTCATTCAAAAAGTTCATACCTATACATGGAAATAACATTTTTCCTTTCCTTTATGGCTTGCACACTGTAACGGCGACAGCGTGATATAAGTGGGGGGGGGGGGCTACAGATTTCATTTTCCAATTGTCGGGGGACTAACATAAGCGTAACTTGGGGCCTAACTTTCCGACCGGGGGGGGCGGGGGGCAAAATCGAAAATGTTTCCATCGCATATAAATAGTGTCCAGGACTATTTTGAAAAATAACTGTTACATTTAAGAGAATAGACACATATAGCTATTTTGATTTCAATAACACGTTAACGTGCATATACTGCAAATGATGCACCTTTTAGTGTGTCAAATCACACATAGGAATGTATTAAAGGGTATTTTTATGAGATGAAGTTCCGTGTGATGCACTAAAATGCATCAATTAGGAAGATCAGAAAATATCATTTCGAAGATAACAAACTTTCACTTTTAATGCATCAATTGACACAGCAAAATGTGTAATTTTGTTATCTTCGAAATGATCTTGTCTGATCTTCGAAATTGATGCATTTTAGTGCATCACACGGAACTTCATCTCATAAAAGTACCCTTTAATACATTCCTATGTGTATTTTGACACACTAAAAGGTGCATCATTTGCAGTTTATGCACGATAACGTGTTATTGAAATCAAAATATATGTGTCAATTGACACGATTTGGGTTCTGCGTGTGCAGCACTCAACCTCTAGTTACCAATCCAATTACAAAGGTAAAATCGCGCTACGATGCCAGTGGTCCCAGGTTCGAATCCCGACCTGGGCATGGAAGTTTGTGAGTGTCCATTCATCAATTTCATCATATCGTCAAATTTGGCAAATTAGGCAAAAAGTGGCAGAAAAGGCGAAGTAAAATAGAGCAAATCAATCAAACTAAGGTCACACTTGATTTGCAGCAAACTACAAAAAAATATTCTTTCACATACAGCTGTTGCTGGAGTATGCACATTGCAATAAGACAAAGCTTAAAAAGTGAAAGGCAATTTTCAACGTTTCGACCATTGCAAGCATTTACTGAAGGATTTTTATTTTGCGTTTCCTTTCTGCGTAGTAGCACTCCATAACTTTAGGCATCAGCATTAATTCAGACCCTTAACTGTCCATGTCACAACACTAGTGGGCGGCGAGAGATTGTAGCTTTTCATCGGCACTTTCTGAACTGAAACGGAAACTCCAATTAATACATCACTATCCTTAGTAAAGCTTTCCTTTAATTTAGAAATTAGGGATCGCTGTAAAATAGATCCTAAATTTGATATCCTTTTCACATGTAGCTCTTTTGCTTTCACATGCTGGAATCGAAATGTGCTACTATGATAGTACTGCAGAAATTATTTGTTAACGTTACAAATGATAACTATTTAATATATAGGTCTAGGCTTACGCCTACGAGCATTACAATTGCCCAAGCGTGCTGATTTTTGCATTGTATTGCCGCATCTAATTGGTTAGATTTGTATTTACCCACACTACCACAGAGGTTAATCGGGACGAGATCCACATATTATAGTGGAATCCAATGGACCGGAACGAACCGGAACGGCGTTCCAGTTCGTGAGTATCTGCAAAACCTTCCCGTTCCGTTTCACCAGAAATGGCAACGGACAGTTCCCGCACGTTTAATATTTGTAGAGGAAAATAACCAAACCCGGACCCACTCCCTAAGCCGGACCCCCTTCCTGTAGGTGCTGCCGCGTGGTGGCAATGGACGAAACACGTCAAGAATAACAAAAGCATTGTGTAGGGAACGTATCAGCAGAAACGTGCAAGTATCAGGTGCTGTAGTCCGCCATGACTTGTTTTTGTGTGAATGAAAGTTTGTACATCGGTGCACAACGGTGGGAATTTTGCTAATTAAGAGAGAGATAAGTAGCAATCTTGTTACAATTTAGACACTAGTCAGTATTGTTTGAAATTATGGTAATGGTTTGTTTGAAGATACGTGTGGTTTTATTGTATAAACAATAAGACTCCACGAGTAAAATGCCCTAAGTAGAACCCTTCAATGAATGCCTAACATTACAATTGTAATTGAAGCAAGGGGTCGTTACTCGTTAGTAGCGTCCATTTACATATTGTCTCAGTTGTTCAAGGGAAAAGGCAATGCAGGTGGGAGAAGGTGGGATGTCCAACAAATGGAAAGGGCGATTGACGCAGTTAGGATATTGGTAGTCTATATTATATTACTTTTGTACATCTATACTCTTTACGCAAGCTCAATAAATGTATTTCATTCACTACATATCATATATTTACATTTCTTTGCGTCTTTTCCAATTTTTGGAACTTGTTAAAGGAGGGGTCCGACTTTGGCCACTTTTTCTCCGTTGTTCCTTTTCGTCCCTTTTTACAGAAATGCTTCCTGGCAAAGCATTATGCGCTTTAAAGTAAGATAAAGTTACTCAAAACGTTAGCAAACATATTAAGGAACCCATTTTATTAAATTTCTAATAGAAATAATACGCCATAATGACACCAGGGATGAAAAACAAAACGGGGGCCCTACTTTGATCACTTTTGTCTACATATCTTACTGCATTTTCATTTTCAGTGTGAATTTTAATATTAACCATTGTTAATTGTAATACAGCGCGTCATTTTAGTAGTCGTTAATCTCGTCGCTGTAATGAGAGACAACAGAATAAAAAAGAGAACAACAACATGTTAACGGAAGTAAAGGGTTCAGTTTCGTGAAAATTTCCATTTTGAGCCCTGACTTAATGAAATGCACCTCCACAAGGAATCGAACCCGGTACCACTTTGTTACAAGGCGGCAGGACTTACAGTTAGACAACCGGGGTGGGGAGCTCAATTTTAATATTTCCAATTCTCAGCTTTTACCTAAGAAATAGGTTGATTCCTTAACGTCGTATTTCTCCGTTTCGGATATTTCCAACGATAAGGATACATATTATAATTATGACACGAATGAGAGCACATTGCGTACACTCATATTGGCGGTACTCAAATGAGGAACTAAGAAAAAAAATGAAACTTGACGGTTCTTTAGATATTAAACGCCCTCCTACTTTAAAAAAATCATTTTTCGCACCTGTTAGATCTATTCCTAAAAATTCTGATTACACTGTCCAACAATGGTTTTGTTAAAAGTAAAATTTCAACGGTTCTTTATGTTTTGCCACCTGCTGATTCCGAAAATGAAGTCAGAAATTGTCAATCACCCACCATATTTTTGTAACAATAAAAATATAATTCTGCATTATTATTGCAGCATGCAGTCCATAATAAGCTGATTGGTAGGTAATATTTAATTTTTTTTATGTCTTTGCTCCAACAATACACTAGTAACTTTAGGCCATTGGTGTCTGCATGAATGAAAACAATTAAACTTGTTAAACAATCCAACTGAAAAATTTGACAACAATTAACTTTTCAACACAATGCTGTGATTTAACTGTCATGTCTACTTCTTATATCAGTAGCAAGTTGTCTGGAGGAAAGAAGCTTTTCCTGAGTATTCTTCAGTTCCAGTAAGTGGTTTGAAGCAAAGACAGAATCATATCAAGAAGTTGAGTAAACGACATGAACAATTTCTGTTATATCTGTGGTGAATTGACCTTAATAGCAAATAGGAGAACATTTACTCCTCGTGTAAGAAGAGCTTATGAGTGTTACTTTGACAATAAGATAGACGATTTTTGATTGATTGATTGATTGATTTAGTTTATTTTACTTCGCGATTTACGTGGCTAATTTGCAAAGATGGGTATGAGTGATGAAACTGATGAATGGACATTCACAAAGAACCAAGCCTGAGCGGGATTCGAACCCGGGACCCTTGGTGTCGTAGCGCGATGTCCTAACCTCTCGGTCACAGGATCCGGCAATAAGATAGACGAAAACAAAAAATAGGCCCCTGATATCTGTTGTGCTTTCGAGTAATTGGCTCGTCATATGCCTTTTGGAGTTCCTATGATATTGAGGGAACCCAAGGATCATATAACAGACTGCTATTTTTGCTTGACAAATATATCTGGTATAAATTCGAAATCAAGGCATACAGTAAAATATCCATCACTAGAATCAGCAACTCGACCGGTGCCTCATGGACCTGGAGTTCCCATACCTGCTCCAACAGATGACATAAGTGTAACGGAAGAAAGTGAATGTGAAAGTGTTCCTAACAAATTTAGTGAATTGCATAATGATCCTGATTTTGTGGGGAGTGTTTCAACAGCTGAACCTCACTTAATAACTCAAGAGGATCCTAACGATTTAGTTCGAGATCTAGAGTTAAGTTTGTAGATATGTATGCTGAAGATAAGGACCTTGTTTTCTGTTGTAACATCGATGGTCTATTAGTGTCACTAGGTGTTGTCCATAAAAGTGAAGAATGGCGTTTGTGTTTAGACTCTCCGAAAACAAGTTTGCAAGAAGTGCTACTGCACAATAGGGATGGCCAGATCCGGATCCTGGAGGATCCGAAATCCGGATCCGCTGATCCGAAATTTTCAGATCCGGATCCGGATCCAGAACTTTCGGATCCGGATCCAGAATTTTCGGATCCGAATCCAGAATTTTCGGATCCGGATCCAGAACTTTCGGATCCGGATAAAGAACTTTCGGATCCGGATCCAGAATTTTCGGATCCGGATCCAGAACTTTCGGATCCGGATCCAGAATTTTCGGATCCGGATCCAGAATTTTCGGATCCGGATCCAGAACTTTCGGATCCGGATCCAAAAGTTTCGGATCCGGATCCAAACTTTCGGATCCGGATCCGTCTTGCCATCCCACATGCGCTTCTTTGGAAAGTAAGAATGTGTTTTTAACATATTGTTACCTGCTAATATACATATATATATATATATATATAATATACATACACACATATATATATATATAGTGCCCGACCCTGTGGCCGAGTGGTTAGCACATCGCGCTGCGACGCCAAGGGTCCTGGGTTCGAATCCCGGTCGGGCCTGGTTGTTTGTGAATGTCCATTCATCCATTTCATCATTTCATCACTCATCTACATCTTCGCAAATTAGCCAAGAGGCACAAAACGCGAAGTAAAATAAACTAAATCAATCAATCAATATATATATAGTGTGTGTGTGCGCGTGCGCGATTTGTAATTAATTAATATACTTACAAGGGAGGTCTAAGTCTCCCCCTCCGATTTCCATGAAACTTGGCAGGTGTATAGAGTCCGCCCCTCAAGTGTCAAGATGAGGAGAAATTGAAGTGGGGATCTGATCCCGAAACCACGTAAATATGGTATAGGAAGAAACAGGGGGCATAGGGCCTCTCTATACTCCTGTCAAATTTCATGGGAATCGGAGGGGGACACAGGGGTCAGATGATCCCCACGTCAATTTGTCCTCATCTTAACAATTGAGTGGGTTTTGCCCCCTAAAACAGTTTTTTAGCCGAAACAAAAAAAAACACGTATTTCTTCCTTTGGGCCCCTCTATACACCTGCCACGTTTCATGGAAATCGGAGGGGAACACAGGGGTCAGATCCCCACTTCAATTTGTCCTCATCTTGACATTAGAGGGGAGGTTGCCCCCTAGAACAGATTTTTAGCCGAAACAACAAAAAAAAAAACAACGTATTTCTTCATTTGGGCCCGTTTATACACATACCTGCTAAGTTTCATGGAAATCGGAGGGGGACACAGGGGTCAGATCCCCACTTCAATTTGTCCTCATCTTGACAATTGAGTGGGTTTTGCCCTGTAAAACAGTTTTTTAGTTGAAACAAAAAAACACGTATTTCTTCCATTGGGCCCCAATATACACCTGCCAAGTTTCATGGAAATCGGAGGGGAACACTTAGATAACCTCCCTTGTTAGTCTTACACTTTGTAATTATATAACACTGCATATATTATAATGTTTTATTTTAATTTGTAAAACTGTAACTGTAGAACAACTGTATAATTTTTGTATAACGTTTCTATCTTCTTATATGTGTTAAAGGTTTCATCCTGGAATGGAATGTCTCACATTTATGTGTGTTTTCATTTCAAATACATTCGAATAAATACATATTCGTTTCAATGGCATTTATAAAATCACCTCTGACATTTTATGTTAAACAAGTAAGATTATTTTTGTGCACGAGTGTGTTAGCCGATGCGTAGCAAAGTATTTTAGGAACAACACTTGAAAAAAATTCTTGCAGGGCTAACTAATGAAAAATGTCTTTGTAATCGAAGATCATAATACCTTTTAAGGTGTGGTAATATTATAATGGGATTGAGATACGAAACTCTCAGATCCGGATCCGGAATTTTCGGACCCGGATCCAGATCCGAAATTTTCGAATCCGGATCCAGATCCGGAACTCTCGGATCCGGATCCGGAACTTTCGGATCCGGATCAAGAACTTTCGGATCCGGATCCAGATCCGGAACTCTTGGATCCGGATCCAGATCCGGAACTCTTGGATCCGGATCCAGATCCGGAACTTTCGGATCCGGATCCAGATCCGAAACTTTCCGACCCGGATCCGGATCCGGATCGGAATGGATCCGGATTTTTCGGATCCGGATACGTTTGGCCATCCCTACTGCACAATGGAAATAGATAGATAGATAGATTTATTTTCTTTTTGTGCGAGCCATAGGCTGTACGCACTACATATTTTTCATTTTTCTACACTATTTTGTTACATTTAGTTTTCGTTTAAGCTGTCTCTTACTTTGTCCCCTATATACACATTCTTCCCCTCCCTCGGCAGTTCTTCTTCCAGTCTTTCTCCTCACTTCTCTTTTCCTGCACTATCACCAAAACACGCCCACATTTTGCTTTACACACACTTACACTATAAAGATGGCTCGTCTGGAGCATGATCACTCATTTCGCTGCCTTCTCTAATAGCTTTCCCCCGCCGTTCTCTTACTTCCCCCAGATATTTCCCCACTTGCTGCCCCGCTTCCTTTATCTTTATTCTGTCGTCTACCACTTCTATCACCTCCCCAAGCATTCCCGTAGCATATTTCTAGGGCATGAAGGAACGTTATGAAAACATGAAACTATTATAAACAAATATCCAGTACTGTAAATACTCTTGGCAGATATGTGGAGATTTAAAAGTTATTGCTTTCCTTATAGGATTGCAACTAGGTTACACCAAATTTTGCTGTTTTATGTGTAAATGCGACAGCAGAGATAGAAAAAAATCATTATGTTAAAAGGAACTGGCTGAAGAGAGAGTCACTCATCGCAGGACAGAAGAATGTTGTTCATCCACCACTTGTAAGTTCAGACAAAATCTTACTGCCTCCTCTCCACTTAAAGCTTGGTCTGATGAAGAATTTTGTAAAAGGAATAGACCGCGAGGGTAGTGGATTTATGTTCCTCAAAGAGAAGTTTCCGCAAACTACTGAGGCGAAACTAAAAGAGGGAATATTTGTTGGCCCTCAAATCAGGAGACTAATGAAAGACAATGATTTTGAAAAGAGCCTAAATGAGCTGGAATTGGCTGCTTGGCAATCTTTCAAGGAAGTTTGCATAAATTTCCTCGGAAACTACAAGTCAGAAAATTACAGAGAACTTGTCAGTAATTTGATTCAGAACTATCATGCTCTGGGGTGTAATATGTCTCTGAAGATACACTTTTTAGACTCCCACCTCGATTTCTTCCCGCAAAACCTTGGCACAATGAGCGACGAACATGGAGAACGTTTCCACCAGAAAATTGGTGAAATGGAAAGGCGCTACCAGGGAAAATGGACTCCAAATATGTTGGCAGATTATTGCTGGACACTAAAAAGAGATGTTCCTCAAGAAAAGTACAGCCTAAAATCAAGTTCGAAGACATTCTAGATATGCCATTGTAAATAATATTGCATCGTATCACTATGAGGCTATATAAGATTTGTATGTACCTGATATTTTGTATGTACCCTGTTACTCAAACTTCATGGGTGATGGAAAAATTCTGTAATTAGATTTGAAATCAGCACATCAAATTCAATTAGAATCACCCCCAACTTTTCTTTTAACAGACAAAAACTTCAATTTTGTTGGACAGTGTTATAGGGGCTAATGATTACACACATTTAGCTGTACCTATATGTGCATATTCTTCGTCACCGTTTGAACCTCCAACCAATGAGTAATCTAACATACGCTGAATATTCCGCTTACCAGGTGTGCAGCAGAGCACCATGTCAATTTAATAGCAAGTTTGGCGATTGATGATTGACCAAAAGAAAATTTTATAATGGAAAATATTAAGTGTGAAAACTTTTAGTATTTTTTAAATTTTAGATCGAAATGCGTATATTGTACTATAAAAATCTTGGGGGGCTACAAGTGGGGCTTCGGCCCCCTAGTCTCCGTGTAGCGCCGTCCCTGCTTGCACATAACCGCTAGTTTCTTTTCTTAAGTCATACATATCCTTCTGTCAGAAAGAATGCTTTTTCGTAACAGAAAATGATCTCTCTACTTCTACAGAAGTAATTGGACCATACTGAAACAGGCAATTGTATCCATATCCATTTTTTCCGAGTCCACGTTTGCACTTATCTGCAATGGCTAATCTCTTTTTCCCTTGGCACTTCAATCAGCTGCTGCACCGATTTCTGGAAGACTTTTATAGATGTTGAGTTTCGCCCCTTTTTTCCAGCTCTATAAAATATAGAAACTTTTTGAATGAAAAATAAGTTGTAGCTGCACAATTTCCTTAAAAAAAATAATCGAATTTGGCAATTGAAAATGGCAAAAACGCATTAAAATTTAAAATAGGCAACATGGTACAAAATAGATGAAATTAGAGAATTTCATTGAAAATGGCAAAAAAAGGCATTGCAATTTAAAATAGGTAGTAGGCTACAAAATAGGCAAAGAACAAAAA
This sequence comes from Lepisma saccharinum, assembly GCF_977018435.1. NCBI lineage: Eukaryota > Metazoa > Arthropoda > Insecta > Zygentoma > Lepismatidae > Lepisma > Lepisma saccharinum. The sequence continues at coordinate 34,194,119 of NC_139252.1, read as the reverse complement.
TAGAAAACTTAATTGAAAATGGCAAAAAGGCATTGAAATTAAAAATAGGCAACATTGTACAAAATAGGCAAAAATGAAATTAGAAAATTTCAATGAAAATTGCAAAAAAGGCATTAGGCAAAAATCAGGTAAGATTTTACAATACTGGACCAATCCGTAATTTCTATCCTATTTCTTATACTCACGAAATACGTAGTCCCGATGAAGTATCTGAGGTTAACATGTGGGGGTGACGTATTGAAATTGTTAATTGACGTGTAGAAGTTGTAAAATAAGCTTTTCAATTACCGCGATCGTTCTCCGTATACAAGCATGGAAGTCATGTTTGTTCAACGTAGCGTTCACTTGTTCAGTAATCTGTGTGAGGAAGATGGCGACTTTTAAGGTAGGAAATAAAGTTCTTTCTTTCTTAAGTTTTTTTTAGTAACTTTTAGTTGGGTACATATTAATAATACAGGGCATTCGTTCATATTTCGCATAGTCAATATTTTAGGACACTTGATCACGATTGTGTAGTTAAAATTTGTCGCTCAAGTGCTATGAAACTGACATTTTTTTACGGTGCTCCACAAACCATTCACGCATAGCCCCACAAACCATTCACAGTAAGGTTAGGTTAGGTTAGGCAAACATATGTAGTTAGAATTTCGTTCTAAAACGTAAAATATTGAAATAACCATTGTTTTCGTGGAGAAATCCAGGGTTTATGTTCCGATCGCGGACCATTCAATTTCGCTTATTTTGCAATGTCTACACGTGACCCCCAAATTTTAACTTCAAATTCGTGAGTATGCGAAATATTACAAAAATTGGGGAGGGGTCTGGTATTGTAAATTCGTTCCCAAAATGAAAATGCTTCTAAAACATTCGCAACAACATAAAAAGTGTACATCAAGAAAACAATTATCAATAAATGCAGCAGGAAATGAAGACATTTTCGGGCTCTTCTTATTATTATCCAAAAGGTAGATGAACGACGTAAAACTACGGAAGTAGAAAACTACCGCGTTGCGTAGTGAAACAGCCTTCCAGCTGTGATAAGGAGAGTAACTTGCAACTCATGGACGTTCGACTACGAAATTGTTGCTTTAACAGCGATAAGACGCCAGTGGGCGTACGTGCAGAAGGTGCTATGCTTGAATTTGTCTTCGATGCAATGCATTGTGGGTCATCGCCCTCTTCGTTGATTCGGGTGGCGTGTTATAACATGAGAGACGTCTGTTTTGTTATTTTTACACCCGTTTTCTCAGCGTTTATGGAATATTGCGTGTGTTTATGCAATAGTGTTTTGTGTATATATTTTGTTGTGTATCCGTACTGAAGTTAATTCAGCCATGCAACTTGGATTGGCTTCAATGTTGACGCATCCGGGAAAAAAACAGGAATCAGAATTGCAAGGTGAGTGCTGCGTTGCGTTTTTCTTATACTCTGTCGTCTGCGGGCTTCGGTACCTTTGACCTTTTTTAAAAGTTAAAAATTTTGCATGGTTTATGAAGATTATGTTGTTTATGTGCATTTACAGCAGTGTTGAGCTTGCGGAGATGTGTTATGGTGAAGCAAATTACCGGTTTCCTTAGCCTGAAAGAAGCACAACTTCGCGAAAGTGAATAGGGTGCCCAAACTACTATCAAAAACACCAAACAGAACGTTACATACAGCCCGCCATTGACGTACGCAGAGGGGCGCTGATGGGGCTACAACCCGCTCCGAAATTTTGAGAAAATCTATGGCATGACTTAAAATGACCGGACCCCTCTCCGATTTTCTTCATATTTGACATACTTACTAATTGAGGCCTGCTAATGACGAATCTGAAGTTAAAATTTGTCGGAAACGTCTAGAAATTGCAAAATAATTGCGAACCATTGACGCTAGCCCCACGAAGCATTGACCTGTGGTTAGGTTAGGCAAACATAGTTAAAATTTGGTGTCGTGGCAGTATCAGGAATATATATATTTCCATGTGAAACAAAAAATTTCGCGAAAATCGACGGTTTCCATTCCGAAAACTAACGCCTTATTTTCGCTTATTTTGTAATTTCTAGACGTTTCCGACAACTTTTAACTTCAGATTCGTGATTAGGAGGCTTCAATTAGTGAGTATGCCAAATATGAAGAAAATCGGAGAGGGGTCCGGTTATCTTAAGTCGTTCCAAATCTATATTTTCAAAGAAAAGCAGTGAAGAACTGGGTGGGGGGGGACCACAGTGGTAAAATCAAACCCCTCTTAAAATGACCACGGATTTGCTATTTTTGGGAGTAGAAAGCTCTAAATATACGAAATATCTTGTTGCGTATACCGTCCCCTATACAATACAGCTTTGTACACTGTGAACCATGAGTATTACCGTGCAAATTGTCCATTACTATTTTCATTAATCCTTCTCTTAAATCCTATGTGTTTTTAAACGATGCATTTTTATGTATGATGGTTCAGAACTTGTCAACAGTTTGTTTCTATTTTTCTCTAAATTCTTGAAGCTCTTATTGGGTCAAATTAAGTGCACGAACATGGTGATGGACCATTTCCACGGTAGCTAATACTCATGGATCCCACTGTACTATCCACCTTTACAATTCCAGCATCTCCCGAAAAAAAATCCTGAGGACGCCAGTGCCTACCCCCTCATAAACACAAAATATTAATGACAAATGTCAATAAGTTTGCAATAAATATGAATTGTTTTACATTACAATGTAGTATATATTAAAGTAAATCAAACACGAAGGACTGAAAACTTACCAAAGCAAACAGAAGCGAAGTTATCGTTAGATATATTGGTGTTTTAATGTAACGATGTTAGGTTAGGAGTGTTAGATTTGACACTAATAGCAATTTTCGACGTTTTTTAAGGTTAAGTAACGTTCCCATTTGTACGCGTTTTTTTCGCAATTTGAGTGTGCATAGAACCGGCTTTTACGAATAAAAAATGGTGCATTTTATTTTTTCTTTCGCGGCTGGTACTTTGGGATAAAATATACCATAAGAACCATTTCAGGCAGAGGCGTATATTCGGGGCTATCTAGGCTATCTGCGAAGCCCAGACTCGGTGAATAAAATACAGAAAAAATATCTATCAAAAAATGTGCATAAAATTGTTCATTTCAATAGGATGATGAACCTGATTTATTTGGAGTTGGAAACATTGCCCGCTTTCTTTGAATTCGCGAGACGGCTGGCCCAGCGCCGGCGGGCAACTCCACGGGGGTGACGGGCAAGCTTGTTAGGGGTACCTTAAGAATCACCCGATCAATGTTGCAAACCAATTTTTCCCATCATCTAATTTCCCCAGGATCGGGTAACTGTGGAGTCAAACTGTTACAGGAGAGAGAACAGGGTTGCATATGGCGGGGGAAAAACCCTCTGAACTTCCTCAACAGTCTGGGTCAATGTTGCAAACCAATTTTTCCCAGCATGTAATTTTCCCAGGAATGGGGAATTTTGAAGCCAAATTATCGCAGGCAAGGGAAAAGTGTGTCATATAGCAGGGACAAGAACATCATTGAACGCTTGCAGGGGAGTTGAAAAAGAGGTCGTTGACCTTCAAACAACTAGAGATACAGTGGCGAGTAGAAAATTGTTGGCTGAGCGGATATGGTTTACGAGTGCATCTAAAAATTACCGAAATGACAAGGACCGTCGAGTGGTCTTGGTTCGTGGAATTTATTTAGAGGCAGCGTGTGAATACAGCAGTTAGTGAATTGTATTTTTGTGAATGATATGTGCTGCGTTGTGTAGTGAACTGAAATGAGGGACATAATTAACAAGCCGTCTATTCGCCTTACGAATGACGATAAGCTCCAAATCGTTGTGTATATCCACTTTATGAACAGATAAGCTAATGAGGATCGGACCTACAGTTAAAGTGGTATCTAAACCACCATGTATCGAACCCGGGACCCATTAGTTTCAAGGCAACGACGTTATTACTGCGCCAACAAGGAGTAGCCGAACTTAAAATCGTGAAAATAGGTAGGTTGAAATTTTATTTTTATTCTCGTATATAGGCTTACATAATATTTCACAATATGGGCCTCTTATTTATGCAAATAAGAATGAAATTCTTGAAATCCTTTCATTACTGACAGTGTATATGTCCATGTTTTATTTATGAGGTATATATTTTTAAACAGAGTCACATCACTTCAACCCGCCACCCCAAATGAGTTAAAGAAACAAAAACACCCCCACCAGCAAATTTTTGTCCATTCGAACACTATGATATGGTGCGATAAGCCCAGGTTCTTAACCCAGTATACGCCACTGATTTCAGGCCATTACAGAGAGAAATACATCCCTTTTTTTTTTTTTTTTTTCCTAATTTAATCATAAGTGCCTATTTCGAAGTTAACTGCTTTGGGAGTGCCTAATCGGAGAAAATTATGAAGAATCTATCGCTATTAATCACTAATCAGGATGGATGAGGATTGTATGAAATTTATGGATAAAGAAACACGCACATCTGGATTCAAATCTCTGCTTTCTTTGTGCGTCTTTCTTCATCGTATCATCACTCATCGTCGCGATGAGCCAAAAGTGTCTAATTCAATCGATCAATCAAAATCCAATTTCATCTTAACATTCATTTTCGTCGTCGCGATTGGCCTAAAAGGGCAGAAATACGACATAAAATAAGAAAAAAATATAAGGGTACCAAACAAGTATCAAGAAATATATTTCAGAGGGGATCCGCACCAAGTGTTTCAGAAATAATAATAACAATGTTTAAATTAAAACAATAATTATATTATATTAATACTCATTAAAATATATAAACTAATTAATGTTGTTAATATTACACGAGTAGGTAAAAAGACCGAATAGGAATAGAGATACGTATAACAGCACGTATTCATTATCTAGCTTACGTGTAGGTAAGATCGGCATAGTTTGGATAGAAAAACAAGTGCAAAGAAATTAGTGTCAAATGTATGGAGAATTGATTATTTATTGAATAACAAAAAAAGATGTTAGTAATATTTTATGTATATTTATCATAAATAGTAATGTACCAGCAGAAATCTTTTGTGCAGTCCTTCACAGCCATATGATCCCAATATAATCCTTGCCTTCCAGTAAGTTCAGAGGAAATTATAACCATCGATTACACAACAAATGCTAAACAAGTATGTTTTCATTATTTAATTGTAGTATTTGCTAAGTCTTTCGGGGGTGGGGAGGAGGTTTGGTACCACCTGGACCCCCCCCCCCCTTTTCTAAATACGTCCTTGAAGGGTGCGTAATAAGTAGGGAGCGGAAGTTGATGAAATGTCATCTTTTTTCTGACATCTCGGACACGATGTCCATTAAATATACACAATATTACACTTCGTCTAGAACCCAAAAAATGTAATTTTAAAGTGCATTTTTTTGCATTTCTTGCGAATTTTCAGGTTTTAGGTCATTTTCGGCATTTTTTGGCATTTTTCGCAATATTCAGTGTATTGTTTCGTCATATTTTGTCACTTGTTTCATTTTGGTAATATTCTTGAGTCTTTTCACCAAGGTGAACATAGGCCTGTATATATATATATCTCGCAGAATTGCAATTTACAAGCAAGGATGCGGGAAATTAATGAATTTTACACCAATTCATTCAGTGTATACGACTTTTTCATTAAATTGTTTTAAAATTATTCTGATGTTTCCATTGGAAATCCTCGTTGCATATTTTAACTGAATGTGGGTGTGCTATAATTTGGTAACTTTTTTTTTAAAAAGCAAGATTGCATTTTGTTTAATTTCCTTTTCATTTCAATTTTTAACCTGAAACTAACAAATTTAATGCTCATTTTTTGCATTTTTGACGTCATTTTCCCCCCATTTTTTAGGACATTCTATAGGTCATATACCTATATTTTTTAGGTCATCAACTTCCGCTCCCTAGTAATAAGTGTATACTGCTTGTATCTTAGCTGCCAAACAAATAACCCCAATACGATGGCAGTTCCATTGTAGCGGTTGCTACAGTGAACAGATGTTGATTCTTGTGCCGAAGCGTGTGTAAAACCTTTCCAGACCACAAGGTCACGCTTTCTCCCCAACCATGATACCACTGCTCCAGTCACTTCGAAAAACAATTTTTCTTTCTGTCCCCCCTTCACCCTGTAACGTCTCTTGCCCACGTTTTACAATTTTTTAATTTCTTTTTCTTTCCGTTTCCTGCCCAGCCTAGACGGGAGGAGGGGGATAATTTTTGAGTGACAGACACACTCTGCACGAACCAAAGGTTGGAACACCCAGTTCTTTGTGCATTGAAGAATCCGTGAAGAGCGCAGGATAACAAACGTCAGTTGATTTCAGCCAGTGGCCAATCGGATTACATTCCTTTAAAGATTGGAAACACAGCCTGCTTTAGTGTTCAGCTGGAGTCTTGTCTCCAAGAACTCACTAAAATTTTAACTTGATATAACATAGGCGTGCGCAGACCTTCTGATTAGGAGGGGCAAACGCCTTGATGAAAGTTCAGTCGCGAAAGAAAAATTTAATTTCATCTCACAGCTTTATTGTGCTGATGGGTACGAAACAGAGGCGTATAGAGAGTGTCCAGACCCACCGAAAATCACTGTATTCCAACTTCCGTTGCACTATTGTTCTCTGCCCCCCCCTATTTCCCCTCTCTGTCGTTCAGAGAAGGGCGTCTGCATGAATTTTCTCAGGGGGGCGGAGTCATGGAAACGTTTATTAATATTATTGTTATTATTATGGCTAGGATTTTATGACCTAAAAATCACCAAAATATGCAAAATAAAATATGCTCTTATGACGTAAAAGTTTACTAAATATGCACTTTAATTTGAAAAATATGCCCTTAAAACTAGACTGTTTCAAATATCAATATCTAACTTATGCTGAAATATTTTCATATACATACTATTTTTGGTTCACTCTATGGGCCCTGATGAGTTGAAATGAACAATGAATACTTTCTGTAAATTTTCAATTAAAAATGAAAAAGATTTTGCTGCAGTCCAAAAAAAAAAAAACCTCGAGTGAATGTGGGAGTAAGAACGAATTCACTTGGAAAATGACTGTATATTTCTTGAAAGAGCGAAAATATGCTGAATATGACCGAAAATCCATCAAAATACGCTTTATCACGTAGAAATGGCCAAATATGCCCTTAAAAAGCACCTTAATTCAATTAGTTTCTTCACAATGTGAATTAAATATATTTAGGGAACACATCACCCTTACCAAAAAAATATGCTGTCATAAAAATCCTATCCCTAATCATTATTATTATTATTATTATTATTATTAGTTACTACTACTACTTTACAAATCATAAAATTCAAGTTGAATTAACAATACTTTGGCGTTGCATACAAGTTCAGACTCCAGTGTACTATTTAGATAGAAACCGGAATCGCCTTGCTTCTTTCAATAACCATCTATCCTATCACTTTGTTGATGAACAGTTATTTTTCTTTTTGTACTCTTTCACAATGCACAGATATCAATGAGAGCCAGAAACCACTTAATCTACTGTCCTTCATGGTACCTCAGCTCCATCTTATTACGTACCGAATGGTACTGTAAAATAATGATAATAATAATACAGTAATAATAATAATAATAATAGCTGCTGTAACTTACGGCCTCTAAGTCACAGAAAACAATATTTTTTGTTGCAAGATATCGCTACAATTTCACCATTCGAAATACATTATCTCTTTCCAGAAATTTCGTGCACCTTGGTTCAGAGACTAATTCACATGTAAGCATGGTTTCGTACGGCAGATTCAAAGCATCTACACATAATTTATTCATTTCCAATGTATGGGCAATTTATTCTTCAGACACATAAAGGTAACACAACTAGCGCAAAAAGTATGCGAAAGTGTTATTAACAAGAAATTTGCTAAAGAACCAAGTGGGGTAGTTCAACTACATAGGGCATAATACACCTGCCCCCAACACCAAGACTTTGAACTTTCGTCGACTTGAAAATACTTATTCTTACTTTAAGAGCCTCGTATATACCTGTGAAAAGATTCCTTTCACTACATTTCTGAGATTATGAGGGGGGGTATTGACCCCTTTTTCCTCCCTGTGTGCACCCCTATGGACGAATTGAATTATCTTCGAGTGTCATTATTGTCAGGACCTCGTCGGTGATGCTTTGAATCCTAACCACTAGATGGCGCTACCTCTGCTGCATGATATTCATGCTTGTAGGAAGATAACTATAATAGTTTTATCGCAATATAAGCCTGGTTTCTATTACGACAACAGGCGGCTGGGTTGCTGACATGTTAAGCCGTCAGCTTCGATTTCGCTACTGAAGTTCCTGGGTTCAAATCCTTGTGTGCCATGGGTGTTCTTTGCGAGCGCCCATTTATTATACACGAATGGCTACTAAACAATATTTTTAAGCATCTTTAAAGTCCGGCTTTCGAAACCTCTCTCGTAGCAAAGTGGCTAACGCTACGGCTTTCTAATTCTGTGTCCGATTGTTAGAGGCGGAACATTTCAGTGATTCGTATACCCTTTTGCATGGAATGTCTCGTGTTAATGACGTTGCGATGTTATCAAGGTGTCCCGGTGGAGTATAACACTCAGTGTTCTCATACCCAGATTCAGTCTCGGTTAGCCTATCTGAGCATAAAGTGGACTTAATATTTGACAAGGAAACAGCATAAGTCACGACTTCCCTATCTGTAGGGACATTGAATTTTCGAGATGCGCGAAATCGCGAAATGTGAAAAAAAAAGATGCAATTTTGAACATTCTGCACGTAACTTCACCCCCAATGATGAAATATGCATGAGTTTTATTCGCGAAGTAATGCGAAATGTGTGCTTTTCCACGAAATGAACGCTTTTTCGCGAAATAACCGTGAAATATCATCAAATTAAGTAGAAAACCCAGCAATCGTGGTTATGCGCGCAAACTGTGTCGATTTGTAACGAAACGTTTGCCTAAAGTTTCCTACCACTTGCAGCTGAAGAACGTTTTATCTTCGATCACACCAGGAAGACGCTGAAAATTGGGATTTCCCATGCACATAATCTCAGTTCGAAAACTTCGCTCCCTGTCAAGCTGCATTCCTTTCTTCCCCCGAATGTCTATTCAACTTCCAGTTTCATTGAACTTGCTAGCTGTAGCAGCGATAAGATTAGTCTGTTCCGCACATCAAGGGAAACAATGGCGTCATTTGGTCATGAATGGATTTTGTTTATCATCATGTGATTTTCAACATGTGTTTGTGTATGTGCAGTAGTGATTATTTTATTTGTTGGACAGCAAGGATATCCTTTAAATACATACAATGAATAAATCATTTGAGATATATGCAATTTAGAAATGAAATGATGTTGTGTTGATGTTTTCTTTTTGGTTAGACAGCTAAGTACTTGTGTATGTGTACAGTATATAAAAATGAAGTAGTTTATCAATTTATAGCTCTTTTGTATGTTGTTTCCTCTCATGATGAAAAAGTGTGTGCCAATTTATTTTTTCCACCGCTGGTATATACCGCTGATCTAACATTTTATTTACCGCTCTCCTCAGTTTTTATTTACCATAAATTTGTGTCCCTACCTATCTGTATTTAAAGTGGACTCAAGTTTTTATGTTTTCCAAGAATCAGGCGGCTGATCTCTCTGCTTTTCCGTGGTATTGATTACTTGATAATTTTGTTCATAATGTGAGTGTTTGTCTTTCTCTTTTGGCGTGTCTTCCTCCTCCTCTGTCTGTCTTGTCTGTCTGTCCTTCTTTCTGTCTTTTCCCTTCTCAGTGTGTGAATGTGTTTCCATCTCTGTCTTTCGCTCTCTCTCATTGTGTGTGTGTCTATCATCCCTCCCTGTGTGTGAATATTCGTGTTTTTTATATTTTTCTCACTTCCTGTGTGCTCTCTCTCTCTATGACATTCTGTTTATCTTGTCTGTCTCTCCTTCTTTTTTGTGTCCCTCTGTCTGTCTCTTTCTTTCTCTCTCAATATGTGCGTGGTCTCTGTGTGCTCTCTACATCTTTCTCTCTCTCTCCCTTCCTTTCCCCTCTCTCCTGTCTCTCTTTCACCTTTTCTGACTTTTCTCTTCCTATACCTCTCTCTGTTAGCCGAAAGTCCCCCTGGTGCCACGAAGAAAACAACGGAAAGAAGACTTTAACTTTCCAAACTTACCCCTTCAGAGCACGGCCCGTCATTGGCTCCTGCTCGCTCCGGAACACTTGGCGTACCCGCATGAATATGCAAAGGTCTTGGGTTTGCGTGATACGCCGGGTAACCATGGGGAGCACCTATTTGTACTCATCAAAGGTAATTAAACGTGCCCGAGACTGAAGAGCGAGTCTCTGTCGAATTTGGATCTTCCAGCTTTTCTAGTCACGTAATTTGTCCGTCGGCTGGACAGTCTAAGAACATTTTTCTCACCTTGTTCGTTCCCCCCCTTTTTTTTTTGGCTGATCTTACTTCAAATGCTGTTTTAAGTGTTTGCAACCCCAAGGATAAGTACCAAGAATATTTGTTACACCCTGTTCCAGGTATCTCTTGAGCAAAGCCGCACATAGCCGCAGAGAAGGGGGTGAGGGCAGAGCGATGAAGTACAAGCTGCTGCGAGGGTTGGTAACTTTAGTCGCTTTCCCCACCACGCAATCCCCTACCCTCTCACGTCTTCATTGGTAGATCCGTCTCGCGTCAGTACTTTCGTTCGTTCGCCTGCTGCAGGGATAACTGATATGGGACAGGGTATAGGGCTGTTGGTCTTTTAAACAACTTGAACTTTCTGGGAAACGACTCTTTCAGAGACATAAAAATTTACAGCGATAATAAAATTATCTTCTCTGTGGTATAACCATCCACGAATAGCCCCGAAAACTATTCACGATAGCCCCACACACCATCACGGTAAGGTTAGGTTGGGAATATAGTGAAAAAATTGTGCATTTGGAAACACTTGCCGGGGGATTACGTCATCAGATGCTCGCAACATCTGGTTCAAGTACATGGATGGAAATGCAAGCAACAGCTTTCGTGCATCGGACGGACATTATTATAGAAAAATACATGATTTAGCGGCCAAATACATTGAAAAATGCGAGAAAACACTTCTACGACCTTCCGAAATTACACAGAAACTCAATTCCGTAAGTACTTTCTCCTGTAAATTTGAAGAAATCCATTTCCCGGTTATGCCATTTTTACCGATATTTGCAACAAAAATGAGTTCACAGGGCACCTCAAACACTATTAGAGTTATCCAATATATATAAAGCCCCAATCCCACCACTCACTCACTCACTCACTGACATAAATGTTCTCCATGAAGGAAGCCCCGGAGGCGAAAAACGCCCGATTACGACCCCCCATGAAATCGTCCCAAAAGGCCGAGAAAATTCAAAAATCTCTCAATCGGCCCTTCCTTAAGGGTGAAAATGCCCTTTTCTCACGTCCTTAGCAACCGTTGCCACGGGCATTTCTTTTGCACACATTGTTTCCTTCAATTCTTAATTGTCCAGCTACATTATATTTCTCACAGATAAGTAACACACAGATGAATCAACTCCTGGCTTTGAAAAGGTGCCTGAAACAAGGGTGACATCTACATAATAAGGAGTTTCAGCCCAGATACAATTACGTATATATTGTTATACTCAATGCGTAAATATCTGCATCGTGCTTGTTTCAACTAAATGTTTAGGGGGTATAATGACATGCAATTCCTTAGAGTTTGCCGTGCTTGTTGTTGTCCATGGAAACGGACGTTGCTAGGGAACTTAAAGAACGTTTATTTTCACCCCGAGAACTACTGTAAGGGAATTGTGCTAGACTTTTCGAATTTCAAAATACGAGCGTCAGAATTTATTACAGAGGCAAGGTAGGAATTTGAGGAGAATGGCAGGAAACAATTATTATCCAATTATGTTTAAAAATGTGAAAATGACAAAAGACGTAAATATTTCATTTCCAATTTAATGTCGCTATTGAATTCGTTTATGCAACACATCCAACTAATTATCTTGAAACTGTTATTAGTTACTCAGTTTCTTATTAGGAAAATAGGCAATAATATTTTGAATATTTGTACCTTATTAGAGCCCATACAGACATAACGTTACTTTCTAAACTTTTCAAATTAGCGAACTTATACACTTGTTTGGCTTCATCCAATAAAACATGCAGACATTTTACCCCATCTATAACATGATTACGCCCACAACGTGGCCAAAGGTCACCAATGCGAGCGTACAAGACGTGGCCAAAGGCCACGTCGAAAGTACGCGAGTCCGATATATATAAAGCCCCAATCCCACCACTGACTGACTGACTCACTGACATAAATGTTCTCCATGAAGGAAGCCCCGGAGGCGAAAAATGCCCGATTACGACCCCCCATGAAATTGTTCCAAAAGGCCGAGAAAATTCAAAAATCGCTCAATCGGCCTTCCTTAAGGGTGAAAATGCCCTTTTTTCACGTCTTTAGCAACCGTTGCCACGGGCATTTCTTTCGGACACATTGTTTCCTTCAATTCTTAATTGTCTAGCTACATTATATTTCTCACAGATCACACACAGATGAATGAACTCCTGGTTTTCAAAAGGTGCCTCAAACAAGGGTGACATCTACACAAGAAGAAGTTTCAGCCCAGACACAATTACGTATATATTGGTTAACTCAATGCGAAAATATCTACATCGTGGTTGTTTTAGTTAAATGTATAATAACATCCAATTATTTAGAGTGTTTGCCGTGCTTGTTGTTCACCATGGAAACGGACGTTGCTAGGGAACTTAAAGAAAGTTTATTTCACCCAGAAAACTACTGTAAGTAAATTATGCTAGACTTTTCGTATTTTAAAATACAAGCGTCAGAATATATTACAGAGGCAAGGTAGGAATTTTAGGGAAATGACGAAAAAAGAAATATTTTCTAATTACGTTTAAAAATTTGAAAATTACAAAAGACGTAAATATTGCATTTCCAATTTAGTGTCGCTATTGAATTCGTTTATGCAAGATATCCAACTAATTATCTTGAAACGGTTATTACTTACTCAGTTTATTATTAAGAAAATATACAATAATATTCTGAATATTTGTACCTTATTAGAGACCATACACACATAAAGTTACTTTTTAAGCTTTTCAAATTATCGAACATATTCACTTGTTCCCCTTCATCCAATACAACATGCAGACATTTTACCCCATCTATAATATGATTACGCCCACAACGTGGCCGGAAGTCACGCATGTGAGCGTACAAGACGTGGCCGAAGGCCACGTCGAGAGTACGCGAGTCTTTTTTTTTTTTTTTTTTTTATATAAAATATTTATTGGTTGTGGACAAAATCCATGCACCAGTTAACAATTTATCAATTGGTATTATATACATGTATGCACATAATATTTACTCACAATTATTCCTTTCATAATAAATAGTTTCCAAATTTCATTACACTTTTACAGAATTATATTAGACTTATTAAGATATTTTGTAAGAATATATATTACCGAGGATGAAGGTGAAGTCAGTAAACAAGGCAGTGTCAGTGGCGCTTGATGTCCACTCCTGTACAATTCCTGTAAAAATGATTCTCTGTAAGTTTCATAAAGTTTGCATTGAAATATAATGTGGTTCGGAGTTGCAGTATATTCATTGCACAAACAAACTGGTGAAGTCACTAAATTCTTCTTGTAAAGGTGAGCTGCGGCGATAGTGTGATTTAACCTGCAGCGCATTATAGTTGTGAGGGAACTCCGGGAGAGTTGAATCTGTTTAAACCAACATTCCTTTGGAATTCTTTCTTGTATAGAATAGTAGGCCTTACCGCATTGAGTGCCAGTATTTGTCCACAAGTTTTGCCAGTCAGTAAATAGTATTTTTCTAGCGTGTGATTCCAAAACTACGGACGGAATCTTTATTGAAAGCGGCCGTTGGATTGTTTGATTCGCTGCATATTTTGCCAAAGTATCTGCTATATTGTTCCCTTCTATTAAAGAATGTCCAGGTGTCCAAATAAAGTTGATATCATATCCCAATCTCGTTAATTTCAGTGTGAGTATTCTTATGTTAACAATGTACCATTCCGTATGACATGACCATGATGCAGACTGTAAAGAATTTAGCACAGAGGCTGAATCGGTTGCAATTAGAACTGAATTTAACTTCTTCTTTTGTACATAAAGCAATGCCTGTCGTATTGCAAAAGCTTCTGCAGTGTATATTGACAGATACGATGGCAAAGGAAAAATTTTGAATTCTGCAGAATTATCACAGTAAAATGCTGCTCCTGTTTTTCCAGACGTTGATTTTGAAGCATCTGTATATATGTGATATTCACATTGTAATTTTGAATGTATGTAGTCTTGATATATATTATTTGAAATTGTAGGGATTGTCTTCCTGAAAACTCTGCTTGGGTAGGCAGGAAAATGAATCCTCATGGGAGATATCATATTAAAGTAGTCTGTCATGAAGCATGGTGCATTAGGTAAACGAATAATATTAGCTTGAAATTTATTAATGTCCTTATAAGCATAATATAGTATAGGTAATCTGGATTTATATTTTGCTGTACGTCTGTTGAGCATCAAAGAGTCTAACAATTGAAGTTTTGGTATGATCGGAGATGTCGTGTTGGCAATTTTCTTAAGTAAAAATTTGCTCGCAAGATATTTAACTCTAAGTTTGTATGGTGGATCTCCCACTTCTACGAAAGTTGCTTGTTTTGGAGTTCCTTTCCAAAGGCCATAAATCCTGGATAAACTGCTATATTGGATAGAAGATAGCGTGTTAAAAGCCCAACTTAAATTATCATTGTACATAAAGGAACCATACTCTAGTCTTGAGTTTAGCATCTGTTTATGGATCTGATGTAATAATTTAGGATCAGCACCCCACTTTTTCTTAACTGTCAACATTTTTATTATGTTAAACACTTGAGATCCCTTACATTGTGCCAGTTCTACTTGTGACTTCCATTTAAGTTTTTCATCTAATATAAGTCCCAAAAATTTATGACTTCTTTGTTGACTAATAGTTTTTCCGTTTATATTTATTGATATGCATGAATGAGATCTCTTCTTATTAAAAACTACCACCGAAGACTTATCTGGATTTACTTCAATTCCATTGATATCACACCATGATGATAATTCATCCAGAGATTTTTGAATTTTTTGAGCCCCTTCTTGAATATTTTTACTACTAGTGTATATAACAATATCATCTGCATATTGTAATAGACGAGTGTGTTGAAGAATTTTTGAGCCTAAATCTGCCGTGTACATATTAAATACCATGGGACTCAGCACTGCGCCTTGTGGTAGACCTTTATGTGTATAACGTGCGGTGGATAACTGTCTTCCATATCGAATGTACAACTTACGTGCCAATAATAATCCAAGAATACTTTTTATAAAATTACGTGGAACGTTCATTTTCTCCAATTTTTGTAACAGTATATTTGGAAGGACAGAATCATAGGCGCTACTTAGATCGAGAAAAACTACGATACAAAATTCTCGCCGTATGAAAGATAGCCATATATCTAAAATTAGTGTCGCTAATACATCTACTGTTCCAGTTCCTTTCCTAAATCCCATCTGATGTTTCGGTAATTTCTGATTATATTCGACCCACCATGTGAGTCTGTTTAGTATTAAATGTTCATATAATTTAGCAAGGCATGATGACATTGCAATAGGTCTATAGTTCGTATGTATTCCTGATTGTTTACCTGGTTTTAATATGGGTATGATCACCACTTCTTTCCACTGTGATGGAATTTCTCCACTATTCCATATTGAATTGTAAGTATTTAGTAAAATTTCATATCCATTCAAAGGCCAGTGTTGAATACATTCGTATGTAATACCATCTAAACCCGGAGACGTTTTCTTTCGTTTATGAACAACATATTCTAATTCATCCATAGTGAATAGCGATTCTAACGTGGATGTTTCTGGATATTTCATAGAGTTTAACAATTGACAAAGATTAGTTTCAACCGTATCTGGTGTCAACTTGCGGTGAAATTCTTTTATCCAGGCTGAATTGATATCTCCTCCAAAATAATGACAAGTATTATTATTGGACATACTTCTTATTATTTTCCAAGTCACTGAAATAGAAGAATCTTTAGTTAATGTAGAGCAAAATGACTTCCAAAAGTATGATTTTGATTTCTTTAGGAACCTCTGAGTTTTTGCTGCAATTTCTTTATATCTAATAAAATGATTGATGGTAGGATTCTCCTTATAATTTATGTATGCTTTTTGTCGTTCGTTTACCCATTTCTGGCAATCCGTTGTCCACCACGGAGTCACTTTTCTTCTAGATCCAAAATTAGATACTGTTGCATTTATTTGTTCTTGTCGAATGAGATACACCAATGTGTCATACGATACTTCTTGTTTCAACAATTCATTCTTTATTGCATTGTTTACATTTCCGGAGAATTTCTGCCATTCAACCCTTCTTGATATATATTCACTATTGTTTTGTTCAGAGCGCATAGTAAACCACGTTATATTTTTATTATGTTGAAAGGTTATCATAATTGGCATGTGATTACTGTTGTAACACTTCTCTAATACACTCCAATGGATTTTTGAAGCTATATCATTTGAGGTAATAGTTATGTCTGGAGCACTCGGCTGTTCATTAGGTCTTTCGATTATTGTAGGTGTTCCGTCGTTGAGTAATACAGCTGAGGAATCTTGCAAGTAATTATACAAATCTTTACCTGATCGATCAGTTAGAGAACAGCCCCACATAGGGTGGTGTGCATTAATGTCCCCTGCCAGCACAAATGAAGTGTTTGGTGGAAGCTGCCCAACGATATTCTGCCACACTGTAACAGGGAGGTGCACTGTTGGAGGGCAGTAAATTGATACATAAGACGTATCAGCAATCCGAACACCTGTAATCTGAATTTGACTGTTTATATTTTGAAACAAAATAATATCATACTGTATATTTCTTTTAACACCTATAGCTGAACCACCGTATCCATCTAAACGATCATCTCTTATCCAATTGTAACCTTTAAACTTCAATGTTGAGTCAGTTTTCAACCACGTTTCTTGTATAAGAAGGACATCTGCAGAAAAATAAGATAAAATATGTTGTAAATTTTGTCTATTAGGAATTAAACTTCGTATATTCCATTGTAATATTTTCAAGACTTTGTCTGGCATGCTGGTTGTTGAAATAAGTATTGCAAAATACTTGTAGCAATGCAAGTCCAGTCCTGGTTAACGTTCAATGTCGAAGTCCCTGCTAGGCTACATAATTGTTCTATAAATAATGAAAAATTATTTAGGAATTTTGTAGAATTTTGTTCTTGTGCCCGATTTGGCTGGATAGCTTGAGCCGCCTCTGCAAGAACAAATAAATTATTTTGTTGGCATGTTGTCGACAAATCCGGAGCATTGTCTTTTCGAGATCCTGACAAAGAATAATCAGGGCTTGTCATTCTCTTTTTATATTCATTTTGTCCAAATGGTTTCAATGTTTGAGAAGATTTCTGGCGTTTTCCTTGAGAAGACTCAGTCTCTTCCAAATATTTTCCAGCTTTCTTTGAACTGTACAATGGCCTTTTATTAGATACACTGTATTGATCTTGTATTATATTATTATGATATGAGGTGCTACTCGAATTGTTAGATATCGAAGCATATGTAAATGGCATTACTGTCTTTTCTATTTCCTGAACATGGCCAGTAGATATCTGTTCATATCCATACATATAATTAATTTTTGGGACTTTCTTCATAGCTTCGTTAAACGTAACATTCTGAACTGTCATAATTTTGATTATTTCCTTTTGGCGTTGTTTTTCAGGACAGTTTTTGTCAATTGCAGTGTGCTCCTGATTACAATGGAAACACTTGATCTTATTTGTGCAAGAGGACGATTCGTGATTCTCACCACAGCGTTTGCATTTTAATTTACTTTTGCAATTAGCCCTGAAGTGCCCATAATAAAAACAATTAGTGCACTGTTTAATCAAGGGAATGTACCTATCAATATCAAACTTTTTGTAAAACAGTGTGACATATTGTGGTAAGGATTGCGAGTCGAATGTTACAATTACCGTTCGAGTTGGAACAGCAACGCGAGTACCCTCCTCGTACTTATACTTCACAATGCGTTTTACCTTTATTACTTTGGCTGTTGATGAATTTATATTTTGCAAAATTTCATCTTCACTTATTGACTGATGTACATCTTTCATAATTCCCATTCTTCGTACTCGGTGTGATGGAACAAAACCTTCCCAATTATTCTGTAACAGTACGCGAGTCTTCCTATATTCTTTAGAAACTTACAGCAAAGGTGGTTCCATCTATTGGTTGTAATTTGAAGTATGACTCATAAGGTCCAGGCATTAATGCTCGATGAGTATTCTAGATCAAAATAATATAAATTCTGAATATCAGCTTGCTTCTATCGTATAAGAAGTGGCGTGTTCTTTATAAAGTCGTTACAGAAACTGACTTAGCCGAATTTTAATTCCGTTGCCTTGCATTCACAGGATTCCCGTGTTCGATTCCCATTGAGATTTGTCAGTGGTTCAGATCTCACTTCAAACTGTAAATTAGGATTTCATTTTTGTACAATTACGTTTCTTTCAGCTCTGGCTATTATTCGTTGGATAAATTACTGTATGAGACCGTCAATTTTCGCTGTCATTCAACTACCGTAAAAATGAACATGATCGTTTTTAAAGTATTAACGGCTGTTACTAAGTTAATCGTAATTACTGCTGATTCAGTTTTAAAATCACTTTATGCTGCACACAACTGCAATTCTTGATCATTGTCTATCTTTATGCAAGATAAAATAATAAAAAAAGAGTTTAAATTTGAAAGCTTTTCTTCTTATATGTTTCAGTGCTGTACTATAGGACTACACACACGCACACACACACCACGCACGCATCCGCCGAGTATGTTTACTTCTCATGGCGTGGAAATCATCCAGAAGCTCAATTGCCGATCTGGAAAACAGTATGCGTTGGGCCAGAATGATAAAACGATTGCTGACAATGACAGACGATCTTCAAAATGCATCGCGATGGCATAGTGCTCTGTCATCTTGAAATCAAGGCGTTCCGGGTTCGGATCCCACTTTAAACTGTACGTCCAGTCAACTGGAAGAAAAGAACACAAACTTTTGACAATCACAGAATATATTAATGCCTATATTGAAGGGCGCCCGCAGAGGGGGTGTGGGGCGGGGATGCACTTGCCTTACTGAGATATTTGAAATTGTAGCGTGGTAAAATGGACGAGGGGTGCCGTGAAAGACAGAAGATTAAGTGACTATGTAAATTATCCTACTGCTGGTGATGCTTTATGACAATTCTCTTAACTTGTGGAAAGCATCACCCTACCCTTGCCTCACTTTAAGCACTGTTGCCCCCCCTGAGAAAATTCCTGCGAGCGACCTTGTCTATATTGGTTATTTTTCGTGTCTCTTCTTCCTCTTGGGTTAATAACGACGATGGGGATGAATGATGAAATAATGAAGTGGATGATAGAACAAACATAACGATGTATCCATGTCCTAAACTGAGTTCGAACGCAGCAAAAATCAGGCGGAGGAAATTTTGAATAAAATATGAATAATTAAGAAATATATAATTCTTGTAGATGCTAATAACAGGACGAAATAGAAAATAGAGAAACCTATGGTTAGCAGGTAACGTTAATAAAACTGAAGTAGAACGAAAATTGCATATTTTATATGTAGCTTATCAATCGTTCACAAAAGGGAGAATTTTATAGGGATGAGAGTTAGGTGTTTTTAATATTTAGACAAGATGTCCAGTTGAAGTTAATAACCGGAATATAGTATAAGAAGAGGAGTTAAAGTGCATGATGGTAAAAAGAAAGAATTGTAGATAAAAGGGACGACAAAGAAATGAGTTAAATAAAAGCGTAAGGAAGTGAGTGACTAACAGATGTCGCACCAATGGCGAGTATACATTTTTAAAAATCACAATTTTTATAACACATTAATAACTTAACATGTAGTAGAAAAATCTGTAAATAAATCGATAGCCTATAAACTTTGAACTTATGCATCCCAGAGGAAGTAGCAATTCGTACACGGATGAACATCAAAGATATCCGTCAGCAGTTGGCAACATTTGAATCAACATAACGTGTAGGGTACCACCTGACACGAACAAACCCAATCTTTTCTTCCTCTCCCTCACCCCTTTCCACCTCCCCTCAGGTGCTCCAACCCCCTCCTCCCTCCCTGGTCCGTCTGCAGGAGAAGACCAGGGGCTTTTCTGTGATGCCGTTCTAATATGTAACGCCGTGGTAGGAAGGCGTGTCGGGACATTTTTCATTGGCCAGCCGTACGACACCATATTGATGGTGATGATAACGTGTCTGATTGGCTGACAGGTGAGGAAGCAAAACAAAGGAGTTCTTTTTTCGGTACCAGGGGTGTCTGGGGCGATTTTTTTCGACGAAGAAGGATGCCAGAAATACATAACCTTTCAGGGTTCAGAATTCAGTAGTAATTGAGCATTTAAACAATAGAACGTCACATGCTTGTACCATTATGTTAACCGCAACAGGGTAAATACAACAATGGAAACTGTGCACAATGACATACGGAGACAAGAGACAGGGCAGGTATGAGTCCTGGGGAACATGTGTGGCCTGCAAACAAGGCGATGTCTATAAATGATTTGTCATTTCCTTTGGTATGGATGATTTCTAGGGTGTTCTGCAAAAGGCACATAAGTCACACAAACTGCGATTTTCTGCTGTTTTCAGGGAATCAGTTAAAGAAAATATGATTATATAAACAGTGATGATCCAAAATGTATATCATATTTGTAATTTTTGCTATTATAAGTACAAACGTTAAAAAAAACTGCCCTCTGTGAAGTTGCATTTTTTGACTTGAGTGCTTTTTCCTGAACAGCCTAGAATTATTCTCCATCAACTGGAAGAATGAAGTTAATGTAAACATAGCCACGTGACTTCTGGACTCCCTTTCCTATGTGCGAGTTCCGATGTTATTTTTTTTATGAATATATTGGTCGTCGTTGTACAGTCACGGGCATTTCTGGGTTGTAAATCTCCCATTAAAATTCAATGGAATTATTATAACCCAGAAGTGTCCGTGACTGTACAGTGCAAAAAGGCTTCCCCGATGCCATTGTGGTGATGTCATCAACTTGTAATCAAGGGGTCTCGAGTTCGATTCCTGGTGCAGGCACATAGCGGTTCGGATCCCGCTTTAAACTGTAAGTCCAGTCCCACCAAGCTTATCTGTGGACTTAAATTTTGGTTAAAAGAAACACTTGGATTCCACTTTAAACTGTAGGTCCAGCCCCGATTAACGTATAAGAGTATAAAGTAAATTTGAATAAAACAAAAATAAGCAAGACTGAAATAATACTGCGATGTCTGTTCTCATCAATTCTCAAAGAGATTGAGATCACATTCTTGTCTCCATATTGAATCAGTAGGCTTATCATCTCTCAGTACCAACTCTCATTAGTATGAATTTAGTAAGATAAACAGCTGTCAATTGCAAATACACACTGTACCTCAAGTCTTGTTTTAAGTATTTGCAACCCCAAGGATAAGTACCAAGAATATTTGTTATACCCTGTCCTAACTATCTCCGGAGCAAGGCCACGCATGGAGGCAGAGAAGGGGAGGAAATCGAGTGGACAGAGCGAAGCAGTACACGCTGCTTCGAAGACTGGTAACTACAGTCACTTCCCCCTCCACGCAATCCCATTCCCTCTCAGGTGTTCATTGGTGGAGCCGTCTCGCGTCACTACTTTCGCAGAGACTTGTTTTCGTTCGCTTCCTCCAGAGATAACTGGGACAGGATATGCAGTCCTTAAGGAACTAGAGAAACTTTCAATTTATTTCCTGAAAGAAAAAATCCACAGTAGAAACGTAACGAAAAGAAAAGAACACAAAAATTCCCGGGAATGTGTATTACCGAAGCAGTGCGTTTCTCAAGAAGAAGAAAAAGCGAAGAAGAAAAAAGACATTATGTGCTTTTTCTTTTATCTTGTTCGTTCCCAAGTCATGCGATCGTTGCTCGCCCTGGTGGCGAAACTTGTAATTTTCGTGATGTTTGCCGCAGGAAATTGAAGCGGCGAAAGTTGCATTCGTGACGCCGGGTTGTCATAGCGGCAGTGGGCGTGGACGGTTTCCATGGAAACAGGAAATGACGTGCGGACAATTTTACTTCGAATTTGCTCACCACTGGGAGCAAATGTGCAGTTTTCATCTGTAATGTAAACCGTAAGAATTGAACACAGCCGAATAGTTACGTAGCGAACTGAAAATTACTTGCAAAAAAATTTACTCACAAATTGCAAATCTGAATGTTTGTTTGTTCTTCCCTTTTATTTATATACAGTTCATTCATCCTCATCGCCGTAATAACAAAGAGGGGGAAAGTGAAGCGGCGCAAAACGACTAGAACGTTTAACGGATTGGTTGACTAAAATGAAAATTATGAATGCAGTCCTTACAACCCAATCGTGACTGTACACGAACAATTTAGACTACTTGCCCATTTACAACATAAAAGGGCCTCCCCGGTGCCGTAGTGGCATTGTGAAAGCCTGGTAATCAAGGGATCTCGTGCTCGATACCAATGTGGCTCTGATCCAACTTAAACTGTAGGTCCATCCACCAGTATAGTCTTTCTGTGCATAAAGTTGACTACAGCGACCCGGTTCGGTGAGCGCTTAACTGCTAAACCAAATAACAGCGAATGAAGACGGAAGGTAGTTTTAAGCATTTTAAACATAAATTTTATTTCATTCTAAATTTTATATTCTCCATTAATTTAAGAGAAATGAAGCACTTAACTAAACGAAAAAGCAATGACGGAAGTACAGTAAAGTAAAGCAAGGTAAAATATTTGAGAGCAAATAATATTGCACGTAAATCCAACTACAAAGCACTAATCCCACTGAATCATGACAAATGTTCTCCATGAAGGAAGCCCCGGTGGCAAAAATACCCCATTGCGATCCGCCCACAAATTTATCTCGGGACAACAAGAAAATTTAAAAAATCACTCACCCCTTTTTTAAGGGTGAAAATGCCCCTTCTTGACGTCCCTAGCAAGGTCCGAAGCAGGGGCTAAACAATCAGACATTTTTCCCCGCAATACTTTATCCTCGAGATCAACCACTACGCAGATGATTCAATTCCAAGTTAAAAAAGTGCTTCAAACAAAGGTGCGACATCTACATAAGAAGATTCAGCCCAGAGATTACATAAACAGTTATACACAATTCAGCACTCCATGGCTGTTTTAATGAAATGTTTAGAGATTCTTCTTCTTCTTCTTTTATACGAGCCTATCAACAATATCCTGTTGACTTTGGTCAGCGTTTCTCTTATTGCAGTTCTTCCGAGTTCGGTAGATTAGATCGTCACAGATTGAAATCAATTATATAAGTAAATCACTTTTATCATTGCACTGCCTGGTTCATTGTGATCACTTTTTACAATTCAAGTTTACATTTCTGTGCATATCCGTATAGAAGCCAGACAAGTAGAGTATATAATTCTGATAAATGGAAAGAGAATGACACTGGGAATGGAATTTTCGATCGTTGTAAACCTTTGTAGAGTATGATTCGTTGTTGCAAGAAAATTGAACATTCTAAAAATAGATGTTGTGCATCGGGGTTTTCATTACCACATTTGTAAATTTGTTGAGTTACAATATGATTTTTTGATAAACGTGCTGGTGTGCGTACGTGTCCTGTTCTTAATCTGTTGATGAGAACTATGACTTGCCGTGGAAGTTTATATGAATGAAACCATGGATTTTTATTTGTAAAATCTGCTATCCATCGATATGTATTACCCACAACCATAAATTGTTCCTTGCACCAGTCTTTCCAATGATTCATGAGTTTGTTTATTACTCGAGGTAGCTAATAAATCTGTGTACCATAATCAGTTGAAACTTGTGTGTTGTAAATCTCTGGTTTTCTTAGCATATATGTTCACTTGTTCATTTCCCACATTTATTATGTGCTTTAACATAACTAATTGATCTTATTGAGAATATTGAATATAGACTGACGGCATAATTTAGGATAAGATGTAGATAAAGCTTGTGATACCCTCAAAGCATCTGTAAGGAGAATAATTTTTTTATAACCTTCAGATATTCCACATTGTGAAGCTCAATGCTTAGAGATCTAACAGTACTTGGTGTTTGCCATGTTTGTTGTTGACGTTGCTAGGGAACTTAGAAAATGGATATTTTCATCCCGAAAATTACGGTAAGTGAACGATAGTAAAATTCTCATATTTCCAAATATGGGTCTATTGAATTTGTTATATGAAACGGGCAGACAATAATATTTTGAGCATTTATATATTAGAGCACGTTCACACATAAAGTTGCGTTCTAAACTTTTCCAAGAAACGAACGTACTCATTGTTTCAGTTCCTTCACTACTACATGCAGACATTTGCAAAGTCATTATGAGCATTGTCGAACCCCTTCTCTAACATGTGAGCGCACAAGACGTGGCCAAAAGTCACGTCGAAAGTGCGCGAGCCCACAATATATTACCCACATGTATATGGTATTTAAAACGATTTTGCAGTTGCAAGAAGGGGAAAAAAATACCCAATACTTACATGCCCGCACAAAATTAATAATTTTGAGGTCTTGTCACTTCCTGGAGCACTTCCTGAAAATAGGAATAAAAATTACATGTTTTGCCCACACACCAACTGCGTCAAGTGTATTTCACAAAGTTCTATTGCAGTATTCCTGCGTCATGTTATAACGTCTTGATTGATTTAGCTAAATTGCAATACTGAACTCTATTTCCTGTAGTTATCGTGGCCACAAAATTGATTAGCCACTCACTTCTACCTGCCGATGCATTCCTGATTGATTGATTGATTTGGTGTTTTAAGTCCACTTTGTGCACAGTAAGGCTAATCGGGACTGGACCTACAGTTTTAAAGTGGGATCCGAACCACTAAGTGCCTGCACCGGGTATCTAACCCCGGACCCCTTGATTACAAGCCGACGACGCTACTACCACTGCGCCATCGGTGAGGCCCCCGTTGCATTCCTGAACCACGCACAACATTATACAGCTTTTACGACAAATTATATCTCAGGTGACTGCCTAACACTCCTCTGAGTTTTGTTTTCTGTGTGACTGTCTTCTACATTCACAAATAACAGTAGGCTATTTACCGTATTTCTGTTGTACACAAATTTATAAAATTAACAGGGAACCATTGAGATTAAGAACGCTGTAAGAATATCGATATACATTTTTTTAAGTTGTTGATTTCAATTCGTTTTCATATTTTCATCCTTCGCTTACCTATTCAGTGTAAAGTATAGTTGCAACTGTGGTTCACAAATGTAGGCTGAACAGAAGTGGACATTCCCAGTGTCATTCTCTTTCCATTTATCAGAATTATATGCTCTACTTGTCTGGCTTCTATACGGATATGCACAGAAATGTGGACTTGAATTGTAAAAAGTAATCACAATGAACCAGGCAGTGCAAAGATAAAAGTGATTTACTTATATAATTGATTTCAATCTGTGACAATCTAATCTACCGGACTCGGAAGAACTACAATAACAAAAACGCTGACCAAAGTCAACAGGATATTGTTGATAGGCTCATATAAAAGAAGAAGAAGAAGAATCTCTAAACATTTCATTAAAACAGCCATTGAGTGCTGAATTGTGTATCACTGTTTATGTAATCTCAGGGCTGAATCTTCTTATCTAGATGTCCCATCTTTGTTTGAAGAACTTTTCAAACTTGGACAATTTTCTTTTAATGTGCAACCTAACCCAGCACAGCGCGGATATTTTATATAATTTGCCTGTCCTTGTCGTGATACAAATTTATGGCCAATTACGGAATGATGTTAAGATTGTGATATGACTTTGAATAAATTGTGTGTTCTTAAATTAGAATATCTTGTATTGCCTTGCTGTCTCTTTGAAAGATCAGCTTTGGCAAAAAAATTGTTTGTAACCAATATGTTTGGGCCTTGTACTTGTATACTTACACCCACCACAAATGTATTTTGGTTGACTTTGTTTTTATTTGTGCGTAGTACACCCTGTCTCGGGAATTTGTGGAGCAAGGCTGGGCATAACGGTAGAGAATAGGAGAGTGGGCGGAGAAAAGCAGTGTGCGCTGCTGCAAACGGCTGGTGGATGCAGCCGCGTATATCCCATGCAATCCCTTCCCCTCTCACGCGCTCATTAGTCGAGCCGTCTCGAGTCACTACCTGCGCAGACACTTTCTTTCGTTTGCTTGCCCCAGAGTTTCCCGGGACAGAGTGTATATCACAAACTATTTCGAATACACACAGAGAACTAAATGCATCATATCGATTGATGCACCATAATGCATTGATTGATGGACTAAAGTCTGTTTTGTAGCTTCTTCAAGGAATCAGATTCACATTTAATGCATTTGGGTGCATTTTTGTATGTCGTGAAAGAAACACCAAAGTGCATCATTTGATTCAAGTGAGGATTTCTTTCAGTCGAGATGCACTCAAATGCATCAGTTGATGCACCTTGATGCACCTTACTGCATTTTTTAGGATGATGCACTTAAACGTTCGGTCTGAGCTACAGAATTTTTGTAGCTCAGACGAAACGTTTAAGTGCATCATTGAAAAGATGCATTCTGGTGCATCAAAACGCATCAACTGATGCATTAAAGTGCATCTCGACTGAAATATCTAAATCCTCACTTGATTCAAATGATGCACTTTGGTGTTTCTTTACGACATTCAAAAATGCACCCAAATGCATCAAATGTGAATCTGATTCTTTGAAGAAGCCATAAAACACACTTTAATGCATGAATCGATATGATGCATTTAGTTTTCTGTGTGTAGCCTTGCAATCAAGGGCTCCCGGGTTCGATACACGGTGGAGGCACAAGTGGTTCGGATCCCACTTTAAACTGTAGGTCCAGTCCCGATTAGCCTTCCTGGGCATAAAGTGGACTTAAAACAACAAATCAACTCAACTCCATTTGTTAACTCCTCGTACGTACAGCCAACGGCAAAGATATAGTGGGCAAATTGTCCATCGCTGTATTCAATCTTTTCTATTCTACACCCTGCGTTGTTTTAAAGAAATGAATTCTGTTGATGCGAAACAGATCTTGTCCTCTGCTTATTGATGTTTTCATTTCAATTTATGATCATCACTTTGCATTGTGGGAAACAAATGGAGGAAAATTGTGATGTATAATGCATTAACAAGTTTTTGATTGGTGTAATTTTTTCGATCCTTTGGACTGATAATCTAGCTTTTGAAAAGGTAAACTACATACTGAAGTGAGAGCAAGCAAGCGTTTCCTTTCTTGCATATCGTTGGCTTGAACAAGAGACTTGTATCTTTTTAATACACGCTATGCCTCCTAGTAAACAATTGATTCAAGGCTATTTTAGTAACATTCCTGAGGAATATGTCTTAATGACGTTTTGAACGTTATAAGTGTAGTAATTTTTTTTAGCTTCAGTTACCAACACTGTCATAAAACTGTTGATAAAGTGACGCAAATTATTTTGTTATCAATTATCCTTCATTTGGCACGTAGCGACTTCCGTTCAGTTACTTTTAAATTCTTATGGTAATGACAGACATGGTAATATCAAAATTGGAACTACACAACTTAATTTCTAATTTTTACTGACTATTTTGCCTCCGGAAATGGATCTCAAAGCGTAGAGAACGACTCTACAGGTCTTTATTAATGGAAGTACGAAAACTTGTCACAGAAGGTTTCAGATTTGAGTCCTGACTT
The DNA here is from genome assembly GCF_977018435.1 of Lepisma saccharinum. Taxonomy (NCBI): domain Eukaryota; kingdom Metazoa; phylum Arthropoda; class Insecta; order Zygentoma; family Lepismatidae; genus Lepisma; species Lepisma saccharinum. The sequence goes on along the minus strand of NC_139252.1, from coordinate 34,166,320 downwards.
TGGCACAAATATTCCTTTGTGAGTACCTATTCATCAATTTCATCTAGTCATGGTTCATCCTCCTTGTTGCGAGTAGAATTAATATCACAAGAGAAAATATTAAACCAATTTAAGCTGCAAAAACTTGCTTGTTGCAATGTGCTCCATCTATGGGAAGTAATCAGAATCTGCTACATCTGTATTCCGATACTAATTATAATTTAGTTAATTCATTACTCAAATAGGACAAATATACGTTGAATTATACTTTCCAAACCTTGATTTAAAACAAGAGACAAATATCGAATAGCCGTTATGTGAAAATTTGAAAGGGCACTACGCGAAAATTCCTGAGCACACAAAAAGTAGATTTTCAGTATTTAAATTACAAAGTTGAAAAATAACAGCTATTTCTTTAAGGTTGCTTTCATTCCTCAGTAGCCTATCAGCGACGACAATGATGGATGATGGTTAGTTAACATTAGTAAAGGGACACTTATAAAGGACCGTCAAGGCCCATGACTCGAACCTGGAACCTTCGGTAGCGAAATCATGGGTCGTCTGCATACTGTGAGAGGATAGAAACTTTCTCCACACACACGGTACACTCACAAGTGACTTCACAGAACTCATAATGCATCAAATCAAGCTTGATGCATTTTGGTACATCAATTGGCAGAATTAAACTTGTAATTTTCTTTTCAATCGTGTCTTCTCTTCAATTGATGCATTTGTATTGTGTTATAAAGAACAGCAGCTGATATAAACTTACCCTCATGTCTCTGTGGATTTTGATGCATTAGCACTTTTGACACTTCAATGCGTCACTGCAGTCAATATATTTGTGTCACATTTTGGGGTTCTGTGTTTACACCAGCAACACTTTAAAGTGCATAGAACTGCTAATGATGCACTTTTGATGCATCAAATACACACGGAAAAGCATCAAAGGTGATTTTCCCAGCTAACGTCCATGTGACGCACTAAAAATGCATAATTTGAGAAGATCAGACACGATTATTCCAGAGAAACTCTATCAATTGGTGCACAAAAATGCATGAAGCTTGATTTATACATTTCGAGATCTGAGTGCAAACACATGATTTATGTTCGTTTTTGTGAAGTGTGTGACTTTCTGATGCACAGATCCAGGAGCGTATATTCGAGGCTAGCTAGGCTATCTGCGAAGCCTGAAGCCTAGAGAATAAAATACAAGAGATAATGGCGATTCTGAAGTTGGCAACCTCAATTCTTAGAAGTTGGCAACCTGAATTCTTAGGAGTTGGCAACCTGAATTCTTAGGAGTTGGCAACCTGAATTCTTAGGAGTTGGCAACCTGAATTCTTGGGAGTTGGCAACCTGAATTCTTGGGAGTTGGCAACCTGAATTCTTGGGAGTTGGCAACCTGAATTCTTGGGAGTTGACAACCTGAATTCTTAGGAGTTGGCAACCTGAATTCTTAGCAGTTGGCAACCTGAATTCTTAGGAGTTGGCAACCTGAATTCTTAGGAGTTGGCAACCTGAATTCTTAGGAGTTGACAACCTGAATTCTTAAGAGTTGGCAACCTGAATTCTTAGGAGTTGGCAACCTGAATTCTTAGGAGTTGGCAACCTGAATTTTTAGGAGTTGACAACCTGAATTCTTAAGAGTTGGCAACCTGAATTCTTAGGAGTTGGCAACCTGAATTCTTAGGAGTTGGCAACCTGAATTCTTAGGAGTTGACAACCTGAATTCTTAAGAGTTGGCAACCTGAATCCTTAGGAGTTGGCAACCTGATTTCTTAAAAGTTGGCAACCTGATTTCTTATAAGTTTGCAACCTGACTACTGTTGGGATGGCAACGTAGCTTCCTTGAAGACGTCAAGAATGAGTCTTGTCTCCTCCCTTCCTCGATAGCCTAGGACCAGGTGTCATAGTAAGCTAGTCCAGGTCTTAGACTCAGCATACGCCACTGCACAGATCAAAGGCCGTGTCCGAAAGGTGCAAGACAAGACTGCACTTGAAGCTTCGAAGTCTCGAAGCCTAAGCGGAAATCTTCGAATTGCACTTCGACTGCAGCGCCAAATACGACCAGTATATAAAACTAAGAACACATTGTTTTTTTCCGCGTTATAAACACTTATGTTTCACCATAAAAATCACACAGCCTTTTTAAAAGGTAAATTTCCACACATTAGAAGAACTACAACCAATATCTGGCTGACTTACACGATTTGAAACAAGTGTGCAACGAGTGCAGAAGTCTAGTCAAGACTCCATTGTCGCGTCCTGCGTGCTGAGGTGACGTCACTTCCGACAAGACCGTACATCAACATTTCGGACAGAGCCAAACACACACACACACACACAAATGAGTACAGGGATTGACCTTCTGCCGAATCGAACCCAGACATGCAAGCTTCTATATATTTCCTTCTTGTTCTTATGACTTCATTTTCGTTTTGAAATTTGGACAGCTTGTACAGATAGGTAGTGAAAAATTGCACAGAGCCCGTTACAAGTTTTCCCCCACTTTAACCTCATGCAAGCCCTATCGCCAAGATTGGAACGAGAGATATGGTCAGTCGAGAACTTTTCTCGTGCCTCTAAGACCTAGATAAAATACAGGAGATATCAGCAGATCATGTGAATAAACTGAACTCGTGTCGCAACATCCTTCTGAGGTGAAGGCCGCCAAGTGTGTTTTGGTTATGCAGGAGTTTATTCAGAATTTTCCGGGAAGAGGTGCGGGGCAGTAAGTACGTTTTCAGGTGGGTGTAAGAGTAAATTTAGACCAAAATTTCCACAAATTGGCCCTCTGAGAAAACCTTTAAGCGAGTGTAGATAACTCACTGTCGTTGGGCGACACGTGGTCTACGCATCGAGTACCATGGTTACTGTTTATAACTTTTGAGACCCATGTGTGCTTACTATTCCATTTAAGTAGCTCCTCAATTATCATCTCGATTCTAGGTGAAGACTGAAATTTTGAAGTCTACGTTGAAATTAGAACCCGGAACCGCTCGCACCAGAGGCCAGAGCGTTAACTATTCAGATAACATGTGAGTAAAATAGCAAGATATTAAAAAAAGAAAACATAAATCAGAGACTGGATAATAGGGCAGCTGCTCTATCAGTGAAAATAAAGTCAATTGCCTCAATGGGTGTGATCGCCATTTCCTAAGATTTCAATCGACGATTTACAGATGTCTCAGTGGGGACGATCACCATTTACTCAAATGTCAGTTGACGATTTTCAGATGTCTCAGTTGGGGTGATCACCATTTACTCAGATTTCAATCGACGATTTATAAATGCCTGGGGGGGGGGGGCGATCACCATTTACTCAGATGTCAGTTGACGATTTACAGATGTCTCAGTGGGGCTGATCGCCGTTTACTCAGATCTTAATTGAAGATTTACAGATGCGTCAGTGGAGGTGATCGCCATTTACTCAGATGTCAGTTGACGATTTACAGGTGGCTGAGTGGGGGTGATCGCCTTTTGCTCAGATGTCAATCGACGATTTACAGGTGGCTTAGTGGGGGTGATCGCCATTTGCTTAGATGTCAATCGATGATTTACAGTTGGCTCAGTGAGGGTGATCGCCATTTGCTCAGATTTCAATCGACGATTTCCAGATGTCTCAGTGGGAACGATCACCATTTACTCATATGTCAATGGACGATTTACAGATGTTTCAGTGGGATGATCGCTATTTACTCAGATGCCAATTGACGATTTACATGTCTTAGTGAGGGCGATCACCATTTACTCAGATGTCAATTGACGATTTACAGGTGGCTTAGTGGGGCTGATCGCCAATTACTCAGATATTAATTGAAGATTTACAGATTCGTCAGTGGGGGTGATCGCCATTTGCTCAGATGTTAATCGACGATTTACAGGTGGCTTAGTGGGGGTGATCGCCATTTACTCAGATGTCAGTTGACGATTTACAGATGTCTCAGTGGGGGTGATCGCCGTTTGCTCAGATGGAGTGAAATTGTATGGAAATAATATAGTGTGTGAGGCATATATTGCCCACAAAATATTGGTATACGTCTTACAGTTCTTGAGATACGAAAGTGGAAAATCAAATTTCTTTACTGAAAAATCCAGCATTTTGAAGTACAGATGAATGTATATACACGTAACCGACGTCGTTATGACAGTACTGAAATATTTCCAGTGCTGTAAATTCGCAAAATAAAAAAAAATACAGCAAAAACTGAGAGGTCTTCAGATAACAATATCGTCCTCTTCGACTGCGCTGGAGTGATCAAATTTTATCAATCATTAGTTGAAATGTGTGTCAATAGATGGCGCAGAAAGACATATCTCGAGTAGCAGCATTGTGCAAGTCCAAACCTGTTTTCGTTACGTTTGATAATAAAGAGGCTGTTTGAATCGCAATCTACGTGATAATGGGGAAGAAAACTGTGCCCGTGGCCGTGAAATGGCAATTAATTGGTATGTACAGATGCAATAGGTCTTATAGAGAAATTGCAGTCGTATTGAATGTGAGTAAAACCTGTGTGGCGAACACAATAACCAAATTCAAGCAGCAAGATACAGTGGTTGATAAACCACGCTGTGGCCGCCCCAGGGTAAAGTCTGTACGCAAGGACCGGATTATCGCGACAGTGGCAAAGAATAACCGTAAAGCCCCTCTTCCAGCGATAATGAGGGAATTTGAAGATTCAACTAATAAAAGGGTCTCAAAAATGACCATTTTGCGTCGTCTGGGGGAATGTGGACTTGCGCCTTACGCTCCTCTCAAAAAGCCATTGCTCAACAATGTACGTACATAACAGAAATCGTGTGAAATAGTGCAAAAATAAAATAAACTGGTCCATGGAACATTGGGGTAAGGTCCTTTTCAGTGATGAATCGAGATTCGTGCTGTACAGCTCCCGAAAAGTGAGAGTTCGGAGGACGGCAACCGATAAACCGATTTTAAGATTCATTCCTGGCTCCATGGATTCATGAGAATATATCGAAAACAATGAAAGATAACATGCTCCCGTCCATCCAGAAGCTCCACAACGGGTACTTCGTCTTCCAGCAGGACAACGCGACTTGCCACACGTCGGCAGCAACAATGGCTTGGATTCAAGCTAGGAAAATCCCATTGTTGCCTTGGCCAGCACGAAGTCCGGACCTGAATCCTATAGAAAACCTAGAGAATACCATTGGTCTTCGTGTAGCCAGACGCCAACCAAGGAATGTCCAGGAACTTCGTGAACAGATCTCCGAAGTATGGAATGAGATTACGCCCCACGAATGCCAGAAATTGGTCCGCAGCATGAGAAAACGTGTGCAAATGTGCTTGAAACTTAAAGGTGGACCTATTGACTATTAAAATTTCACACTTCATTCATCTAATTTTAAGGAGAAATGTTTGTTCCCAAGTATATTTTCAAAGTTCAGATTTAATGATTTTACAAATTGTACCTTTAGTTGCATCTATTAGTTATAACTGCATTAATATGCCCTTACACTTTCTTGATCTTAATGTACCTTTCAATAACATTACATAATAATTCCAATTTTGCATTAAAGTGTTTACTTCATGAAAAGCACTCGCATATGTACTTTCTCTGTTTGTCTGAAAAACACAAGGTGGTCTTAAACTTTTGGTAAGGACTGTAGTTTTACAGCCCAGTTCACGTGGATAGGAAGGCAATATTTTTTGTCCTTTTATTTTCCGCTTTTTTTCTGTTTGGTTATGTGCACAGGAACCGCGACGCTTCAAAGGTAGCAGAGAGTCATTAATTTTCGCCTTTTGTAATTAAATTCTCTGATTGGACACCCTGTGCGTGTGGGGCAACCTTGGCGTGTGGTTCTTGGAGGAGATCTTTTCTTCTTAACTTTCAAGTCTATAGGAAAAAAACATTGCTTTTTCGTGGTGAAAGTTCTTTCAATGTGAATAAATTGATTCTATAATTATTTGGTGTAACTTCACTCGCTGAGAATCAATGCAAAATCAAATTATTCATATCCATTAAATTATGATTGTTGGACACGAGATGGCACACTGCTCACTTAACGTGAAAGTCTGTCAAATTGTGGACTGTGCTGCAGCATAGTGATGGAAGTGTAAGCATATTCTTGTATTTTTTTCATCTCATAATGAAGTAATTGCAGTTTATTATTAGAATAATATTAGTCACTTAGCAGGCTACTAAAATCGTAGTTACTGTTTAGTTAATGAAAAACGCGTAGCTACTTAATTTATTCCAATTGTATTTATAGTGTCATATCCATTAATGATATTAACAAAATTATTTTTGAAGCCTAAAAGCTGAATACGAATTGTAAAATAAACTATGTAGGAACAGAAAATACATAGTCATATTGACTTTTTATTTTGGAAGCTAGAAAGCAGAAACCATGTGCTCCAATATCTTTCTTCATTCGCAAAAATAAAAATTATTTGAACTGAAATTTATAGCTACCATGATATTATTTAAAATATTTTTCTAAACAGAAAATATGATAAACCAATGAAATTTTAGAAACCTGAAAATTTACTGAAATAGGCTAATTTGAATATGACAGTGAGATGAAGATTTAGCAAACCGAATAGACATTTTTTTAAAAACCAGTCACGTTTTAGAAGGCTATATGAAGTCAGTTTATGACATATGTATTTTAGATTTTGTTGTTAGCTATTCTTTATTGTTACAAAATATTTGGACCTAAAAGGGATGAGGAGACACGTGAGTGGAGAAGGTTACATAATTTAAAACTACATAATTTGTATTCATGTCCAGATATTATTAGAATAATTAAATCAAGAAGACTTAGGTGGGTAGGCCATGTGGCACGTATGGGAGAGGGAAGAGGAGTTTACAGGATTCTTGTTGGGAAACCTGGTGGTAAGAGACCAGTAGGAAGGACAAGACGAAGATGGAGGGATAAGGTTGAGAGGGACCTAAACGAAATCGGTAGGGATGGAGAAGAGTATATAGATCTTGCTCAGGATAGGGAAAGATGGAAGGCCTGTGTTGCTGCAGCCATGAACCTTCGGGCATAAGAAGGCTAGAGAGTTAGTTCTTTATTGTTACTTTTTACATTCCAATGTATTTGGAAGATCATTTTCAACATATTGAACTTTCTGATGTTTGAAGGTAGAAATATGAAATTCTGTACAGTCATAGCTTATAATTATTCAAATAAGTAAGTTATTTCTCTGAGGAATTTTCTAGTTGTCTTTGTCCTATGGTAATCTTAGGAGAGTGGCGCTTTCTTAAGAAACAGGAGGGGTATGGGGGAGATGATCCCCCCTTTCTTTTACCCCTAACCCCCATTTCTTGAAGAACGTGCCCCAACACATGAAACTAAATTGGGGTTACAACGAACTTCATTTCGCGACATAATTATTGCTTGTAGGCCGGGGGTCAGCAGACACTAGACTTTGTCCGTGGACCAGGCAGGTGCGTCGGTGGGATGGGAAGAGCGGAATCTTGACAGGTGGAGATCGCTGTCGGGCCCCTTTGAAAAACAAGAAAAAACTCCGGGAAACGAGTAAGAATGAATATTAGATAAAGCCTGCGGGGAAGGCACAAAGGGAAAGAAGGACGATCCCTTTTTGTCCCTTTCTCTGTTATCTCAATACCCGGCTATTTCAAGATTTAACTTCTTTTGTTTTAGCCATGATGCCCTCTGCATTAATCATCTTTCAACCTTTCGGTTGTTATTCTGTGACGTCTGTGCTTTTTCTTTCAGTTTCGCGTCGACGTTTGCCATGATAGTGGTGGGTGCAGAGTTTCCATAGAGACATGGCTATTGCTTCTCTTTTTAGCAGGCAATTCTATATTTTAACATATTTTCAAGTGTCTAATTGCGGTATATTCCCATGTGCTTCTCCATGTCATTGACGGTACCCGAATGATTGATTTGGTTTATGTTACCTCGCTTTTTTGCCAGTTTTGGATAATCGCGAAGATGAGGATGAGATGATGAAATTGATGAAGGGACACAAAGATCGTCCAGGCTGAAATTTGAACCAGGAACGCGCTGTGCTAACCACTCCGCTATACGGAGGCCGGCGGTACCATAATGGAAATGAGTGGGTTGGAAAAGAGGCGGATATATATAGAATACATCTAAATTAAAAGAAACTGATATTTAGACTAAAAGGTCACTTATTTATCTAGCTCTTCTGTTTGCTGGGGGCCAGAGTGGTCAACTGGAGGGGGTGTTCGTATCCCTGCCCCCACTCTGGTGCAGCCACCGCTTCATATGGGGCCCGTTCCGAAAATCGCACTAGTTTAACGCGTTAAACGAGTTATGGTAACTGGCTGTCCCAAAAGTCGCATTCCGTGCGTTTCGTGCAAGAACGTGATTCACCAAAAGCACGGGCCAGGAGGCTGGTTTGTTCGGTGAGAATCGTTTGCTGCTTTCAGACATCGCGCGTGCTGAAGGATTCAAACTGCACTAGTTCGGAAAATATATTATAATTTTAACAGATAGCGATATGAAGCAACATGCACAAGATGAATATGCCTTTACCGTTCTTAGAATGTGATTAAAATGAGTAACAGTGTCCACAGTAGAGTTTATTTTTGCCATAAGGACATTGCTTCCGCTGGACGCCATGTTGAAACTTTCTCTAAACAATACGCTGCGCATGCGCTTTCGCCTAGAGTGTCCCATAAGTCTGTAAAATAACTGCTTTCACCAGATTTACGAGCCCAGTTATTTTCGTTGAATGCGTTCGTTTCGTTAAGACTTTCGGAACGAACCCATGGAGCTCCCATGGGGAAGCAGTGCGTTTAGTAATGCTAAGTAGCTGAGTCCACACATACTTTCAGACAGATACCCAATTGTGTTTTACACTTTGTAGTAGTAAGATTATTTCCATAACATCCCTGATTGTTGTGCATTTGCAGCTTGGGAGCGAGTCACAACTTCCGAAGCAGCCAATCAACAAGCGAGCTACTGAAGTCATTACAACACGGCACCAATCGCGAACCCTCTTCCTCACGCTCCTCGCTGTTGGTAGGCTCACTAGCTAGACTCGCGCAGTCAGCCAGAGCTGTTCCGAAAATAATCTGACTCTAACTCATGGGGAAGTGGCTTCTACCAACTGTGTCGTTTGCCTGGGCTACGCATGCGTGGGAAGGGACACAATGATGAGAGTGATTGATGAAAGAACTAAGCAGCCATAGCTCGAACAAGAAGATAAATAACCCTCTGGCGCTGTCGTCGAATGTTCAACCCTTACCAAACGATGGTAATACAATCAGCTGCTTGCCATGCAATCCTGCCCCTGCCAAAATGTACGGGCTCTTTTCAACACATCGTCGTCACATTCACTGAGTGCCAAGTATTTGTATCATCATGCACGGAAAAACTGTATGCAACGAAAGTAGAGACGTAATATTTAACGTTTTTTTTTTTTTTTTTTTTGCAACGAAGCAAGCAAAAATCTTAAAAGGTTATTATTCTGTCCCCATGGACGTCCGCAGATTTTTTTCTAGGGAGGGGCAAGGAAGTATTTTTTCAGGGAGGCACACAAGGCACATTTCCCCCCAAAATAGTGTTGTTCCCTGAAAAAAACATTACTTACATTTGAATTTATGGTGTTCATGCAATATTTAACACATATTATTGTGGCTAAAATGAAATTATATGTGTGAAATACATAATTTTGGTTGAATTTCGTTTTCCAGGGGCGGCCACGCCCCTCCTTTCCCCCCTTTCGGACGCCCATGTATGTCCCCATGCTTTTATCCAAAATATCTATACGAGCTACACCCTAAGAATAAAAGGAGCGTCATTAACCACATGTAAAGATTTTAAAAACAATGATTTTCTAAACTCTATTTTCAATAATAAACATTGATTTAACCGATCCTAAATATCAATTGTATCTTTATGTATTTATTGTGTATATTTTAATGTACTTTTTAATGTATTTTGTATTGTTTTTTGTATTGTTTTTTGTATTGTTTTTACATTTTAGGTATTACTTATTATGACATTTTTTATCACAACTTGTACCGGGTGGCCAGAATTAAAGTTACCCAACTCAGAGCCCTCTGTAGCCTGTTTGAGGCATCGCATAACTCTGAAATTTGGTGAATCCACTATGCAGACCATGGGGAAGAGAATGGCGATAAAGAAATAAGTTCAATTTTCCGCCACCAGGTTGAAATGTGACGCTGTAATAATGAATATTGAAATCAGGCGTACAAATCTTTATTGTTGGTTTCTGCCAGTACAGCAGTCTTCAATATGCGTGCCAGAAGTGTGAATGACCTGTTGGAAGCGTAGCACAGCATGATCAACAGTTGCACGAAGCATGTCCCTGGAAATGGTAGCGACATGCCGGTTTATGCTTGCTTTCAGCCGTCGACCACGAACGTGCCACAGCTCGCGCATTAGTCGCAGAATATCGGGAACAAGAGTATCTATCTGCCACTGCAACAGCCACTTCGGTGACAACTTCTGCAATCGGCCGGCGGCCCCTTCCTGCTGCAACACCCAGATCTCCAGTCTCTTCAAATTTCTTCATCATCTTTCTTAACCTATGCGTCGTCATAAACCCCTTTCGAAGTCCTCTCGCATGACGATAGCCTCGCAGTGCAGCTGCACTGTTACTACCGTTCTGATAAAACAACTTCATCAGCAATGCACGTTCTTTCTTATATAATGGAATGGTGATCACTTCCGAACTTTTGTTCAGCACTCACGTTAAGTGATTTAGCTAAGTCATTAATTAGAAAGACATTTCTTAGTGGCTGGAAGTTGCGAGAAAATAATCTCTCGTTTATTGCAAGATTGCAACGTAAAGGCAAATCCATAACCAATTGGAGCAGTTTACGTCATTATTACAACCCATCATGGAAGTAAAGCGCTACATTTCAACCTGGTGGCGGAAAATTGAACTATTGTTTTTTATCGCCATCCTCTTCCCCATGATCTGCATAGTAGATTAGTAGATGGTATCACCGCTAACGGATGTTGCTATTTAATATTCGCAATTCATTTGCACGGGTTTTAATTAATTTGCACGTACTTAGAACTAATTTGCACGTACTTAGAATTCATTTGCATGTACTTAGAGTACTTTACATTTATGTATTTGCATGTTTATAACTTTTTATGAATATATATTTATTTATTTTATGAAAAATATGTATATAGAAGGTAATTAGAGGTACTAAACGCTATGCATATGTTTTTATATTCATTACTGCAAAGTATGTAATGTATAAATCGATAATATTAATGTTTATAATATTGAAAATAAGTTTTTATGGTTTATGAACCGCTATGAACGGTGGTAATGGGTGTAGGTACAGGTCCAATTACGATTGGGGACGGTCCCGGTACTCGAACCCGAGATATGTAATATTATTAATTAGTACTATGCAGTAATTTCATCATGTTATGAAACACGGTGGTGCAACACGCTAGACAGAAGACGGTGAACTCCGCGCAGGTAGAGGAGAAAGGAATTTTGGGGAAGCGCGGTCAAGGTCAAATGACGTCACAACGTCAGAACAAAGAAAGAACCCGATTGACCAATCAGAACCGGTTTTTTCAAGGTTAACCAGTACGCAAGAACAGGAGAAAGGTATGTAATGCCGTAGGGCAGGAGAGGGATTCAACCAGACAACAAAGAATGTCTGAGAATGCGCAGCAAGGGTCAAATCTCTGAAGCTATGCGGTTTCCGCCGCCAATTAATATTCCGCTCAGGTTTGCCTCCAAGGCACAGGACGCTTTAGCGCAGGTTTTTTTTTTATCTGTAGTATGAAGAAGGGAGAGCTATTAGGGACGGGGCCTACAGTTTTCACCATTTGCTTTTATCACGGGGTAACGAACCTAGGACCCTTTGATTATTGATTTAGGTAGTAAATGTATGTTACTGTGTGCTATTTAACTTAATTTTGAGTTTATTTTTTACCAAATTTTGACTTTATGTCAAACATTTTCACAGCTTATCCTTATTTTTACAAAAATAACACTATTTGTACTATTCAAGCAACATTTTTTATTAAATTTTGCACTCACAAAGACATTTTTTACAACTTTTTAACTTATTATTTACAATTTTGTACCTATTTTTAACCTAAATAACACTATTTATACTATTAAGGAAAGACTTCTAGTTATATTTTCGACACACAAAGTGTGTGTTCTCAACTTCTATCTGTTTATTTCACAAGTTTAGGCTTATTATTATTCAAATAACACAATTCAATCTGTTCAGGAAAGACTTTTAGTTACATTTTCGACACACTAAGTGTGTGTTCTCAACTTCTATCTGTTTATTAGGCTTATTTTTACCAAAATAACACTATTTGTACTATTCAGGCAAATTTTTTTATTAAATTTTGCACTCACAAAAAACATTTTTCAATTTTTAATTTATTATTTTACAACTTTATGTTAATTTTTACCAAAATGACTATTTTACCACTATTTACCACTATTTGTACTATTCAGGCAACATTTTTTATTAAATTTTGGACTCGCAAAGACATTTTTTACAACTTTTTAACTTATTATTTACAATTTTGTACCTATTTTTAACCTAAATAACACTATTTATACTATTAAGGAAAGACTTTTAGATACATTTTCGACACACAAAGTGTGTGTTCTCAACTTCTATCTGTTTATTTCACAAGTTTAGGCTTATTATTACTCAAATAACACAATTCTATCTGTTCAGGAAAGATTTTTAGTTATATTTTCGACACACAGAGTGTGTGATCTCAATTTCTATCTGTTTATTTCACAAGTTTAGGCTTATTATTACCAAAATAATACAATTCAATCTGTTCAGGAAATACTTTTAGTCGCATTTTCCAACTTCTATCTGTTTATTTCACAAGTTTAGGCTTATTATTACTCAAATAACACAATTCTATCTGTTCAGGAAAGATTTTTAGTTACATTTTCGACACACACACACACACACACAAACATTCACAGACACACACACAGACACACCATCACACACACACACAGAGAGAGAGAGAGAGAGAGAGAGAGAGAGAGAGAGAGAGATTTTTTCCAAGTTTAGGTTTCTTTCCACTCAAATAACACAATTTAGATGTGTTTTGAATTATATTTTGGATGCAAAAGTATGTTTTGACAAGTTCTACCCTTTTATTTTACAAGTTTAGGCTTAATATTACTCAAATAACACAATTTAATCTAGTCAGGAAGGATTTGTTATTATATTTTGGATGCACAAAGAGATGTTTTCAACTTTTTTACTGATTTTTTGCAGGGTATGTATTAATTTGTATTTATTTTGTTTCGTATCATATATACATTTACAAATTTTTAATTTAGAGTTTAGTATTTATTTAATTTTTTTTTCAAAAACACTAAAGAAAAAGTACTTTTAGCTAAAATGTAAGCCACAGAATATATTATTATTATTATTATTATTATTATTATTATTATTATTATTAGGGTTTACTGATTTCCACTATGCTATTTTTGGTTCTGTATTTCTATATGTATTTATTTAGGTCAGGTTACGCCTGCTACGTAGGAAAGTTTGTTTATTTTAGAGTTTGCTGAGTATTTTGTTACTTTTATACTAGGTAAAGTTTTCTAAATATATCAGGAAGAGCTCCATCCATATACTTTTGTTTTTGCTGTTTGGAGATGATGCGATCAGCATCACTCTCCATCTGCTTTTTATTTTATGTACCCAATATTATTTTGAGGCTTAGTGAATTCTAGAGCCTATTTATGCAGGAGAGAGGGCTTGAAAATTTTCATTTCAGATAACCCACAACTATTTGTCAGAGTATTTTAAAGGATATTTTATATTTATTATGTGCTACTAGAATATCAAAGCTTGCTTAATTTTTATGTCTGTAACGCTGTTATTGTATTTCTAGCTAAGCCTTACTGGATAAAGTACACGAAATGTTTATCATTTCGACTATTTACTTTTATACGAGGCCAAATTTTTAGTGTAACGAAAATTATTGTGTGTCTATAAAGACTGAAATCCCTTTACCGAGGGGTCCACAACTGGACGCTTACCAACATTGTTTTTTTTCTTTTTTAAATATAACCATTAATCAATATATTGACAATTCACAGGACAAGACGAAGTTCACACACGACTGACTATATGAACCATAGGTCCACTTGCTAAACTTTTTTTCTATGCTAGAAGAATAATTTAGCCTTATAGCTTTTTTCAAGGTATTTTAGAAGTATAACTGGTTTTTTGGGTGCATCAACACTTGGGTTATTTCCATTTGGTTGATTACACTAGGCTACAATCACTATCTGAACACTGAAATCCTCTGATTGAAACTAAAAGCTTAGGCTGTAACTAGGGATTTAGTATGTATATCGACAATTTATAGGACAACACGAACCTTACAAAGGATTGTAGGTGACGTAGGCCCACACGCCAGAGCTTTGTTAACCTGCAAGAAGCATTTACAGCTAATGCTACGAGGAAATGAGGTTGATTTTTTACTGTTTCACAAGAATGCTATTTTTTATACACCCAATATTTGCTTTTCAAGTAACTTCATGTACCAGAAGTACTTACAGGCCAACTCTAACTAGACTTCGACTTATTCTATATCAGGTGCTAAATTTATAAAGAACTATGATTGTGTATATTTCTGAGGAAGTACGCAAAAGCAGATTACCCGATTAAAGTATCTGAAAAACATATTTTTCTATGCAAGTATATTTTTATTGACTGGATTATTTAACAGATCAAACAGGAAGACTGCAAAATTCATTAAATGTAGTTCTATAGTATAGGTGGTTTCAGAGATATAAAAAGAACAAATATAAGATTTCGCTTTTTTTTGCTTCAGAGGCTAATCGCGACGCTAAGGGTAAATGGCCAGGAAATGTAACGGAGGAGAAACAATCCCAAAAGTTATGGGCTGCATTTAAGTTAATACCACAGAGATATTACAGTAGGTGGAGGTTCTTCCACCAGAACATTTCTATCATAATAATACTGGTTATGCTGTACTGTTAGCTAAAGATGCTGATATTTGAGAAACTTAAAAGCTTATTTGCAAAATTTTAGATAAATAATAATCTGTTAGACTGTAAACATATTTTATATCCATTCTGCAAAAGATCCGATGACAAAATTTAAAAATTGTTATCGTCCAGACAGGGACTCGAACCCTGGACAGATAGGTTAAAAGCCTAGCGCTTTACCAACTAAGCTATCTGGGCACAAGGTATTCTTTTTTTGAAAAGTTAGTTATGTTAAGAAATATATTGAAACACTTGAGAACACTTTTGGTCTGGTTCGACAGACAAGGAGACAACATTTCTAAATTTTTAGACTGGGTGTATTTTTCCACTATAGAGGCCTTCACTATATGTAATTCGAAACGCTAAAGTTCAGCTAGCTTCCAAAATTGAGGTAAAGATTGTGTTTGGCGAGATTAACAAGTTACAATTATATCCAGTTACGGACAAATAAAGCTAAAACTCTTAGATTTACTGTACTAGCCAAGTTTTAGTAATATTTTCTTCACTTTAGTACAAATACCAAAGAAATAGGTATATTTTATTTATAATTTGACAAAATGTACTAGTATTTAATTTACAAAGTTAGGTAAAAAGCAGTATTTTTTAAAAATATTGTTACTGCCTTCAAATTTTATGTTATTTAGCCACTAACAACTGATTTACACTGTTTGGCATCCTTTAAATAGGAAAAGAAGGAATTATTTGTTTATTATTTTTACTTTATATTTATATTTATTTAAGAAAACAATTCTACAGTTTAACTTAATTTTAACAAATTGTTACTAATTTATATATCAAAGTTATGTTATTTAGAGTGTATGAAGGCGTATAAAGTTAATATTTGTACTTATCAGTTCAAGTAACAATTATATTTTACACACAAAAGATAATGTTTACAGTTAAATTACTTGAATCAGAGAATAATATTTTACAGTAATTGATTCATTCACCACTAGTCAGTACTTTTATGCATCAGAAAGTTTTCTTAATTTTCTATTACGCATGCTATTTTGGGCTATTCTTAAAATGTATTTCTAGGGCAAACTGGTTTAATTTTCTGCTTATAATGCAAAGTTGACAGTTTTCGCACAATGCATTGTACATTTGTTATATTCTCTACTTACAATCCAAATATTATGCTTATTTAATGTATAACTAACTAACTCTCTAGCCTTCTTAAACCCGAATGTTCATGGCTGCAGCAACTCATGCCTTTCATCTGTCCCTGTCCTGAGCAAGATCTATATACTTCTTTCCTTCCCTACCAATTTCCTTTAGGTCCATCTCTATATTATCCCTCCATCTTTGTTTTGGTCTTCCTATTGGTCTTTTTACCATCAGGTTTCCCAACAAGAATCCTGTATACTCTTCTTTCCTCTCCCATTCGTACCACATGATCTACACACCTAAGTCTTCTTGATTTAATCATTCTAATACTATCTGGACATGAATACAAATTATGTACTTCTAAATTATGTAACCTTCTCCACTCATCTGTCTCCTCATCTGTTTTAGGCCCAAGTATTTTCCTAAGGATTTTATTTTCAAATATTCTCAATTTATGTTCCTTTTTCAATGTAAGGGACCAAGTTTATTTACTGTATTTAACTTTTATGTTTTTGTAATTAACAAAAATTAAAAGCTTATACTGTAGTTATTATATCTTTTTCTATCAGCTTATTTTGAAATCAATATTATTAGATATAGTCTTTGATTTATAACTATATTGCTTTTTTTATCAATTTATCTAAGAGTACACACAGACAAACACATCTGTTCACACTTTTATGTACATAGATATGCCTTTTTTCAATATTTTAGTATGAAGATTGCACTTTAGCTATTTAAGCAAGTGTAGGAAAGGTAGGATTTCTGAGAATTTCTTGCAGGATTTTGTTGTCCAAGTATAGATGAGAACTGAGCTGGGAGACTGTTTTGAACCTTTTCATGAGAGTTTGCATGTGAACTGTATGCAAATTGACCACTATTGACTGTGCATGCTTCTAAGTTTTGATGTTATTTTACATCAACCCTGTGAGACTGTAGAGAGTTTTCCCTTTTCAAGTAGTTTTTACTGATTGTATTTGTATATGTTTTGGGGAGTTAGCAGTTTTATGTTATGAGGCAGTTTATTATAGAATATTTTTACCTGATGGTATGATATATTGAGTGTCTGCTGTTTTACTTGTAATTATTTTTCTTTTTGTGTTGTGTATTTGACTATATTTTGTCCAAGTTCGTAGTATTTAGAATAATTGTTATTGACTTGTAGATGTAGGGAGTAATAATCCTTTGCAAGATGCCCTATACTTTAGTCTGAACATTATTCTTAGTGTTCACTTTTGAAGCCTTAGTATTCTGGTAGTATTATTAATGTAGAGGTAAATTAGGCTAAAATGTAGGCATTTTTCTGATAAATTATACTCACTTAGTTGTTTCAGCAGGTAGAAGTTGCATGATGGTTTACTGCTGATGATGTTAATTTGCTCTTCTTATGTACTACGTATGATGTAGCTTACTTGAGTAATTGGAATTTTCTACTGAAAAAAGGATTGCTTGTCTATTTTATTCCTATGTTGTTAAGTTTGTCCATAAGCAAGCCATGTTTTTACTCTATCCTATGCCTTGGAAGAATCTAGATATATTGTGTTTGCAGTTTTATGTTTCTCTAAGGTTTCAGCTATGTAGTTTTTTAAACTGTGCTATGGGTGTGACTATTGATTTCTCTTTCTGGATGCCATGTTGGTTTCTGTGTATTCCTCTTGCTGCTTGAATTTGACTTAGGTTGTTTGCTTTTTTTCTTTGATCTTTATTTGTTTAATTGTTCAGTATTTTTTATTTTTTAATATTCTTTTACATAAAAAAATCAAAGTACATTGTTAAAGTCAAAGTGTGTTAAAATTCAATTTTTCAAAGTTAAAGTTTTAAAAATACAATTTTCTAAAATTAAAAGTTATAATAGTATAATTTTGTTAGTAGAAGTTTTTATACTAGGCAAATTATTTTGTTGTTAATGTAAAATTTGTTAGTTAATGTAAAATTAAAGTAATTAAAAATCAATTTTTCAAAGTTAAAGTTTTAAAAATACAATTTTCTAAAATTAAAAGTTATAATAGTACATTTTTGTTAGTAGAAGTTTTTATGCTAGAGTAAATTCTTTTGTTGTTAAAGAAAAATGTGTTAGTTAATGTAAAATTAAAGTAATTAAAATTCAAAAAATAAAAAATACTGAACAATTAAACAAATAAAGATCAAAGAAAAAAAGCAAACAACCTAAGTCAAATTCAAGCAGCAAGAGGAATACACAGAAACCAACATGGCATCCAGAAAGAGAAATCAATAGTCACACCCATAGCACAGTTTAAAAAACTACATAGCTGAAACCTTAGAGAAACATAAAACTGCAAACACAATATATCTAGATTCTTCCAAGGCATAGGATAGAGTAAAAACATGGCTTGCTTATGGACAAACTTAACAACATAGGAATAAAATAGACAAGCAATCCTTTTTTCAGTAGAAAATTCCAATTACTCAAGTAAGCTACATCATACGTAGTACATAAGAAGAGCAAATTAACATCATCAGCAGTAAACCATCATGCAACTTCTACCTGCTGAAACAACTAAGTGAGTATAATTTATCAGAAAAATGCCTACATTTTAGCCTAATTTACCTCTACATTAATAATACTACCAGAATACTAAGGCTTCAAAAGTGAACACTAAGAATAATGTTCAGACTAAAGTATAGGGCATCTTGCAAAGGATTATTACTCCCTACATCTACAAGTCAATAACAATTATTCTAAATACTACGAACTTGGACAAAATATAGTCAAATACACAACACAAAAAGAAAAATAATTACAAGTAAAACAGCAGACACTCAATATATCATACCATCAGGTAAAAATATTCTATAATAAACTGCCTCATAACATAAAACTGCTAACTCCCCAAAACATATACAAATACAATCAGTAAAAACTACTTGAAAAGGGAAAACTCTCTACAGTCTCACAGGGTTGATGTAAAATAACATCAAAACTTAGAAGCATGCACAGTCAATAGTGGTCAATTTGCATACAGTTCACATGCAAACTCTCATGAAAAGGTTCAAAACAGTCTCCCAGCTCAGTTCTCATCTATACTTGGACAACAAAATCCTGCAAGAAATTCTCAGAAATCCTACCTTTCCTACACTTGCTTAAATAGCTAAAGTGCAATCTTCATACTAAAATATTGAAAAAAGGCATATCTATGTACATAAAAGTGTGAACAGATGTGTTTGTCTGTGTGTACTCTTAGATAAATTGATAAAAAAAGCAATATAGTTATAAATCAAAGACTATATCTAATAATATTGATTTCAAAATAAGCTGATAGAAAAAGATATAATAACTACAGTATAAGCTTTTAATTTTTGTTAATTACAAAAACATAAAAGTTAAATACAGTAAATAAACTTGGTCCCTTACATTGAAAAAGGAACATAAATTGAGAATATTTGAAAATAAAATCCTTAGGAAAATACTTGGGCCTAAAACAGATGAGGAGACAGATGAGTGGAGAAGGTTACATAATTTAGAAGTACATAATTTGTATTCATGTCCAGATAGTATTAGAATGATTAAATCAAGAAGACTTAGGTGTGTAGATCATGTGGTACGAATGGGAGAGGAAAGAAGAGTATACAGGATTCTTGTTGGGAAACCTGATGGTAAAAAGACCAATAGGAAGACCAAAACAAAGATGGAGGGATAATATAGAGATGGACCTAAAGGAAATTGGTAGGGAAGGAAAGAAGTATATAGATCTTGCTCAGGACAGGGACAGATGAAAGGCATGAGTTGCTGCAGCCATGAACATTCGGGTTTAAGAAGGCTAGAGAGTTAGTTAGTTATACATTAAATAAGCATAATATTTGGATTGTAAGTAGAGAATATAACAAATGTACAATGCATTGTGCGAAAACTGTCAACTTTGCATTATAAGCAGAAAATTAAACCAGTTTGCCCTAGAAATACATTTTAAGAATAGCCCAAAATAGCATGCGTAATAGAAAATTAAGAAAACTTTCTGATGCATAAAAGTACTGACTAGTGGTGAATGAATCAATTACTGTAAAATATTATTCTCTGATTCAAGTAATTTAACTGTAAACATTATCTTTTGTGTGTAAAATATAATTGTTACTTGAACTGATAAGTACAAATATTAACTTTATACGCCTTCATACACTCTAAATAACATAACTTTGATATATAAATTAGTAACAATTTGTTAAAATTAAGTTAAACTGTAGAATTGTTTTCTTAAATAAATATAAATATAAAGTAAAAATAATAAACAAATAATTCCTTCTTTTCCTATTTAAAGGATGCCAAACAGTGTAAATCAGTTGTTAGTGGCTAAATAACATAAAATTTGAAGGCAGTAACAATATTTTTAAAAAATACTGCTTTTTACCTAACTTTGTAAATTAAATACTAGTACATTTTGTCAAATTATAAATAAAATATACCTATTTCTTTGGTATTTGTACTAAAGTGAAGAAAATATTACTAAAACTTGGCTAGTACAGTAAATCTAAGAGTTTTAGCTTTATTTGTCCGTAACTGGATATAATTGTAACTTGTTAATCTCGCCAAACACAATCTTTACCTCAATTTTGGAAGCTAGCTGAACTTTAGCGTTTCGAATTACATATAGTGAAGGCCTCTATAGTGGAAAAATACACCCAGTCTAAAAATTTAGAAATGTTGTCTCCTTGTCTGTCGAACCAGACCAAAAGTGTTCTCAAGTGTTTCAATATATTTCTTAACATAACTAACTTTTCAAAAAAAGAATACCTTGTGCCCAGATAGCTTAGTTGGTAAAGCGCTAGGCTTTTAACCTATCTGTCCAGGGTTCGAGTCCCTGTCTGGACGATAACAATTTTTAAATTTTGTCATCGGATCTTTTGCAGAATGGATATAAAATATGTTTACAGTCTAACAGATTATTATTTATCTAAAATTTTGCAAATAAGCTTTTAAGTTTCTCAAATATCAGCATCTTTAGCTAACAGTACAGCATAACCAGTATTATTATGATAGAAATGTTCTGGTGGAAGAACCTCCACCTACTGTAATATCTCTGTGGTATTAACTTAAATGCAGCCCATAACTTTTGGGATTGTTTCTCCTCCGTTACATTTCCTGGCCATTTACCCTTAGCGTCGCGATTAGCCTCTGAAGCAAAAAAAAAGCGAAATCTTATATTTGTTCTTTTTATATCTCTGAAACCACCTATACTATAGAACTACATTTAATGAATTTTGCAGTCTTCCTGTTTGATCTGTTAAATAATCCAGTCAATAAAAATATACTTGCATAGAAAAATATGTTTTTCAGATACTTTAATCGGGTAATCCGCTTTTGCGTACTTCCTCAGAAATATACACAATCATAGTTCTTTATAAATTTAGCACCTGATATAGAATAAGTCGAAGTCTAGTTAGAGTTGGCCTGTAAGTACTTCTGGTACATGAAGTTACTTGAAAAGCAAATATTGGGTGTATAAAAAATAGCATTCTTGTGAAACAGTAAAAAATCAACCTCATTTCCTCGTAGCATTAGCTGTAAATGCTTCTTGCAGGTTAACAAAGCTCTGGCGTGTGGGCCTACGTCACCTACAATCCTTTGTAAGGTTCGTGTTGTCCTATAAATTGTCGATATACATACTAAATCCCTAGTTACAGCCTAAGCTTTTAGTTTCAATCAGAGGATTTCAGTGTTCAGATAGTGATTGTAGCCTAGTGTAATCAACCAAATGGAAATAACCCAAGTGTTGATGCACCCAAAAAACCAGTTATACTTCTAAAATACCTTGAAAAAAGCTATAAGGCTAAATTATTCTTCTAGCATAGAAAAAAAGTTTAGCAAGTGGACCTATGGTTCATATAGTCAGTCGTGTGTGAACTTCGTCTTGTCCTGTGAATTGTCAATATATTGATTAATGGTTATATTTAAAAAAGAAAAAAAACAATGTTGGTAAGCGTCCAGTTGTGGACCCCTCGGTAAAGGGATTTCAGTCTTTATAGACACACAATAATTTTCGTTACACTAAAAATTTGGCCTCGTATAAAAGTAAATAGTCGAAATGATAAACATTTCGTGTACTTTATCCAGTAAGGCTTAGCTAGAAATACAATAACAGCGTTACAGACATAAAAATTAAGCAAGCTTTGATATTCTAGTAGCACATAATAAATATAAAATATCCTTTAAAATACTCTGACAAATAGTTGTGGGTTATCTGAAATGAAAATTTTCAAGCCCTCTCTCCTGCATAAATAGGCTCTAGAATTCACTAAGCCTCAAAATAATATTGGGTACATAAAATAAAAAGCAGATGGAGAGTGATGCTGATCGCATCATCTCCAAACAGCAAAAACAAAAGTATATGGATGGAGCTCTTCCTGATATATTTAGAAAACTTTACCTAGTATAAAAGTAACAAAATACTCAGCAAACTCTAAAATAAACAAACTTTCCTACGTAGCAGGCGTAACCTGACCTAAATAAATACATATAGAAATACAGAACCAAAAATAGCATAGTGGAAATCAGTAAACCCTAATAATAATAATAATAATAATAATAATAATAATAATATATTCTGTGGCTTACATTTTAGCTAAAAGTACTTTTTCTTTAGTGTTTTTGAAAAAAAAATTAAATAAATACTAAACTCTAAATTAAAAATTTGTAAATGTATATATGATACGAAACAAAATAAATACAAATTAATACATACCCTGCAAAAAATCAGTAAAAAAGTTGAAAACATCTCTTTGTGCATCCAAAATATAATAACAAATCCTTCCTGACTAGATTAAATTGTGTTATTTGAGTAATATTAAGCCTAAACTTGTAAAATAAAAGGGTAGAACTTGTCAAAACATACTTTTGCATCCAAAATATAATTCAAAACACATCTAAATTGTGTTATTTGAGTGGAAAGAAACCTAAACTTGGAAAAAATCTCTCTCTCTCTCTCTCTCTCTCTCTCTCTCTCTCTCTCTGTGTGTGTGTGTGATGGTGTGTCTGTGTGTGTGTCTGTGAATGTTTGTGTGTGTGTGTGTGTGTGTCGAAAATGTAACTAAAAATCTTTCCTGAACAGATAGAATTGTGTTATTTGAGTAATAATAAGCCTAAACTTGTGAAATAAACAGATAGAAGTTGGAAAATGCGACTAAAAGTATTTCCTGAACAGATTGAATTGTATTATTTTGGTAATAATAAGCCTAAACTTGTGAAATAAACAGATAGAAATTGAGATCACACACTCTGTGTGTCGAAAATATAACTAAAAATCTTTCCTGAACAGATAGAATTGTGTTATTTGAGTAATAATAAGCCTAAACTTGTGAAATAAACAGATAGAAGTTGAGAACACACACTTTGTGTGTCGAAAATGTATCTAAAAGTCTTTCCTTAATAGTATAAATAGTGTTATTTAGGTTAAAAATAGGTACAAAATTGTAAATAATAAGTTAAAAAGTTGTAAAAAATGTCTTTGCGAGTCCAAAATTTAATAAAAAATGTTGCCTGAATAGTACAAATAGTGGTAAATAGTGGTAAAATAGTCATTTTGGTAAAAATTAACATAAAGTTGTAAAATAATAAATTAAAAATTGAAAAATGTTTTTTGTGAGTGCAAAATTTAATAAAAAAATTTGCCTGAATAGTACAAATAGTGTTATTTTGGTAAAAATAAGCCTAATAAACAGATAGAAGTTGAGAACACACACTTAGTGTGTCGAAAATGTAACTAAAAGTCTTTCCTGAACAGATTGAATTGTGTTATTTGAATAATAATAAGCCTAAACTTGTGAAATAAACAGATAGAAGTTGAGAACACACACTTTGTGTGTCGAAAATATAACTAGAAGTCTTTCCTTAATAGTATAAATAGTGTTATTTAGGTTAAAAATAGGTACAAAATTGTAAATAATAAGTTAAAAAGTTGTAAAAAATGTCTTTGTGAGTGCAAAATTTAATAAAAAATGTTGCTTGAATAGTACAAATAGTGTTATTTTTGTAAAAATAAGGATAAGCTGTGAAAATGTTTGACATAAAGTCAAAATTTGGTAAAAAATAAACTCAAAATTAAGTTAAATAGCACACAGTAACATACATTTACTACCTAAATCAATAATCAAAGGGTCCTAGGTTCGTTACCCCGTGATAAAAGCAAATGGTGAAAACTGTAGGCCCCGTCCCTAATAGCTCTCCCTTCTTCATACTACAGATAAAAAAAAAACCTGCGCTAAAGCGTCCTGTGCCTTGGAGGCAAACCTGAGCGGAATATTAATTGGCGGCGGAAACCGCATAGCTTCAGAGATTTGACCCTTGCTGCGCATTCTCAGACATTCTTTGTTGTCTGGTTGAATCCCTCTCCTGCCCTACGGCATTACATACCTTTCTCCTGTTCTTGCGTACTGGTTAACCTTGAAAAAACCGGTTCTGATTGGTCAATCGGGTTCTTTCTTTGTTCTGACGTTGTGACGTCATTTGACCTTGACCGCGCTTCCCCAAAATTCCTTTCTCCTCTACCTGCGCGGAGTTCACCGTCTTCTGTCTAGCGTGTTGCACCACCGTGTTTCATAACATGATGAAATTACTGCATAGTACTAATTAATAATATTACATATCTCGGGTTCGAGTACCGGGACCGTCCCCAATCGTAATTGGACCTGTACCTACACCCATTACCACCGTTCATAGCGGTTCATAAACCATAAAAACTTATTTTCAATATTATAAACATTAATATTATCGATTTATACATTACATACTTTGCAGTAATGAATATAAAAACATATGCATAGCGTTTAGTACCTCTAATTACCTTCTATATACATATTTTTCATAAAATAAATAAATATATATTCATAAAAAGTTATAAACATGCAAATACATAAATGTAAAGTACTCTAAGTACATGCAAATGAATTCTAAGTACGTGCAAATTAGTTCTAAGTACGTGCAAATTAATTAAAACCCGTGCAAATGAATTGCGAATATTAAATAGCAACATCCGTTAGCGGTGATACCATCTACTTAGATTCACCAAATTTCAGAGTTCTACGATGCCTCAAACAGGCTACAGGGGGCTCTGAGTTGGGTATCTTTAATTCTGGCCACCCGGTACACCCTTACATGTATACGTGCTGTTGTACCAAGACTTGTCCGCTTTTTTACAGCAGGATAACATCAGCATATTATATATCTATATATATATATATATATATATATAATATCAACACTCGGGAACAAGCGAAGGGGAAGCACTTTAGTTCGCGAGTTTGGCGGGGTTTTTCTCATCCTGATTGAGCTGTAACTCCTTGACCCCTGCTCGAATCCAGAAGCCAATTGAGATCAACAGCTACATCAGATCGAAAGTTAATGGCCTCCCCGATGGCGTAGTGGTAACGTCGTCATGGTAAACTTTAGGTCGAGTCTCGATTAACCTGTCTGTGCTTAAAGTGAACTTAAAACATAAACTCATGCGAACAATTGAAAGTTAAAAAAGGATAATGGAGATGGCATAGGTGCCATTATATATTAAAATATTCACTTTTTTCCAAAACACTGGCTCGCTTTTAAAGGGGGAGGAAGGGGGCTGTCTCCCTTGAGTGTCAACACTGTTCAAGTAGAAAATCCAACGCACTTAGCCAGTGGCATAGCAACATATCTCGAGGCACTGGGCAAGATTAGAATGCGAACCCCCCCCCCATCAGTTTTTTTAAATTTGAAATCTTAATGTGAATCCATAGAAAATCTTCAGGGATACGTCAGCAAATTATCATATTTAAATAAAAATAAATTACTGAAGAAAATGATATTTAAAAAATTAATGATTTTAAAAATGTCTTTCTTTGTTTTCCGAGAGCTGAAATGTAAAGCTGTAGGAAGGAAGTAAGAACTGCTTGTATTATCTAATGCCACTTACTTAGTGGCAGTTGGAGGGGCTTTATTATTAACATATTAAAATTTGGAGTGCAAGGTCGAGAGAAAGAAGAAAAGACAAGACAAATTGCTTTTTATTCGATAAAAGAATAAATGGGTAAAAATGTCCACGCAAGTTATCGTGAATTTTTGCGTAAATGTTTCACATGAGAAGCCCTTAGGCTTAGAGCTTAGTATGTTACACCCCTGATTTGCCGGCCCACGTGGTGAAGTGGTTAGCACATCGCACTACGATGCCAGGGGTCCTGGGTTCGAATCCCGGCCTGGGCATAGATGTTTGTGAGTGTCCATTCATCATATCATCACTCATCCCCATCTTCGCAAATTAGCCAAACTTGGCACAAAAGGCGAAGTAAAATAAAGCGAATTAATGAAGTATTATAACGTTGAACTAGAATTTGAAGCCAGATAAAAACAGAATGTTTTAATCTTATTGCCTACAATAATTAGCCTTTTTTCATCTTCCCCTCTCACTCTACTTAATACATTTTTTGTATCAATCTCATGAGACGCGAGGCCCCGGGCGGTCGCCCACATCGCCCCTCCCTTGCTACGCCACTGCGCTTAGCCACCCAGGCAACAAAATTAAATCTATTTTCACTGAAAGAAAAAGTCGCCACGTTTTGAGGCTGACTCTAGCTGCTAGTGAGGAAAAAAAGAACTGAATAACGAAAGAAATATCGATGAAATGTAGTTAAACGTGGGTACTTTTTCCATCACAAACACTGAGAGACAAGAGAGTGAGAGAGACAGAGACAAAAAAAAAAAACCTCTACGCTACGCAAAGAATACCTTTTTTGCCCCATCCTACCGCACCGTGGCGCTGGGGGAGGGGGCTGCAAAAGTCCATTTGACCACAAAACTGACATTGATGTATTGCATTGCATGAGTCACAGTGACCAGGCATCGATGGGAAACGGAGAGGGGATGAGGGTGGAGGGTAAGAGACGCGGGGGAGGGGGGGTGGAAACAGAAGGGTAAGTGCATGAAACTTTCCACCCCCAATTCCATTCTCATATTGCCCGTCATCTCTAATAATTTTGCATTTCAGCACGGGGCAGGGATATTGAACAGTGAGGTTAAGTTTATTGGAATTCCAGTATGAACAGTTGAGCAAGCTATTCCAAATCGACCCCGTTTTGTTTTTTTCATTTTTTTAAAAAAAGGGGGGCGGATATGTAAATGTATTTTTCGAGAGTGACATGTGACTACCCGTTCCAAAAACCCGTAAGGATACAAACCCGTCTTAGTTGGGTCGTGGATTCGACAATTGTGGGGATTACACAACCTCGTCCCGGTCAATCGTTCACATGTCTCGAAGAGGACAAGACTTCACTCGAAAGGTCCTAGGTTCGATTCCTAACGAGGCCGCATGCCATTGTTTCGGTATCCCTCCCAACAGCGCTGCAGTTAGCAATGTGTATTTAAGGGGGGGTTCAGGGGGTCCGGACCCCCCCTAAAGACTTACTAAGTACAAAAATTAAATAATGGAATATGCTTTGTTTAACATTTGTTGTATAATCAAAGGTTTTCTACTTCAACTCTATATTGTTTTTATAATTGCTTTATTTAACAGTAATTTGATGTGTGTGTGTGTGTGTCTAAACAAAAGGTAATGCAGTACAATCACTCCTTTGGTGCATAACATCATCATTATTTATTGGGACACGCTTGAGACTAAACTATCCTACCGCACTGTCAGGGACATATTTAGGGTCGAGGCCCAAGGTTCGTACCCCCCCCTTCCCCTGAAAGACGTACCAAGTACTAACATAAAACAATGAAAATATACGTGTTTAGCATTTGCTGTGTAATCCAGGGTTATTTCATTCCGACGAACTTTGAAGTACCAAAGATTTTAATCTGAAACTTTAATTTTCGTCAACTTGATCTAATTATAACACCATTAAGCCTTGTTTCCATGATATGAAAAACTAAATATGATGACCAAGGCAGTAATTTATAAACTAAACGTAACGTTTCAACCTTCTAGCAAGGTCTTCTTCAGACTCTGTATCAAGTACAAAAGTAACAAGATACAAAAACAGGGTATTATATATGCACACAATCATTACTCCCTCCAGGCTATTTAGAAAGTTGTTTGGAACTTTCTAGCAGGTGACTTTCACTTGCCAACTTTACTTTCACTTAAAAGGCTAAACACAATTACTTCCATATAGAATGTGGTTGGACTTTTAATCTCACGCTCTTTTCCCTTCATTTTTCTTCCTTCTCCTCTCCTCTTTCTCTCTCGTCCTTTCCACTCTTTCTAACATCTTCTTCCATTCTTTGTTTAACTTCAATCCCCATTCCAGTTCATTGTGTCTTCTTCATCTTTCTTCTCTATTTCCTTGGCCTCCTTCCATTTTCTCACTGCCTCATCCCACTCTATGACATGTCCTGTTTCTCTCGTGTGTTTAAATATCTTATTTCTCTCTCTCTCTTAAGTCGTACATCATCCCTATGTTGTTTCAACCTATCTTTCAGCCTTTTTTTCGTTTCTCCTATGAACACACTCTGACATTCTTTACATTTCACTTCGTAGATAATCCCTTCCTCTTCTCTGTTT
Organism: Lepisma saccharinum; assembly: GCF_977018435.1. Classification (NCBI taxonomy): domain Eukaryota; kingdom Metazoa; phylum Arthropoda; class Insecta; order Zygentoma; family Lepismatidae; genus Lepisma; species Lepisma saccharinum. The sequence goes on along the minus strand of NC_139252.1, from coordinate 34,137,763 downwards.
TCTCTTTTTTCTTGTTTGCATTCCTCGCTATTCCTAAGATGCTTCTCCCTCCCTTCCTGTAAGTTTTAATTCCCGCTTTCCTAAGCACTTTGCATATCTTTTCTGTGGTCTTCCCTATACTCCTTATTCCAAACCTTCTCTCTTTTTCTTTCTCTTCCAATTCTTCCCTGCCCGTTTTCTTCCTTCTTCTGTTTATGTCCAATCTATCCTGCTTCTCATAGCCATTCTTTTCTAGCTGTTTCCTTCACATTCGTACTATTTTTAGTTCACTTTATGGAACCTGAGTTGCAATCCACAATGAATACTTTCTGTAAATTTTGAAATTAAAATGACAATGATTTTCCTGCAGCCCCCCCCCCGAAAAAAACCCTCGAGTGAACCTGGGAGTAAGAACGAATCCACTTCGAAAATGACTGCATATTTCTTGAAAAAGCAAAAATATGCTGAATATGACCGAAAATTCATCAAAATATGCTCCATCGCGCAGAAATGGCCAAATATGCCAAAATATGCTCTTAACAAGCACCCTTAATTAGTTTCTTCATAATATGAATGTCTATATATTTAGGTAACACATCACCCTTATCAAAATAAATATGCTAAGTCATGAAAATTCTAGCCCTAGTTATCACACTCAAATAGACGACAGGCACAGATAAGAAATCCACGTTAGCCATACAGCACCATTTCTAATCAGTGTACGTACCAGGAGCGTATATTCTAGGCTAGCTAAGCTATCTGCGAAGCCTGAAGTCTAGAGAATAAAATACAGGAGAAAAATCGATCAGAAATTGTAAATAATATTATTCATATCAGTGAGATGATGTTGCCGATTCTGGAGTTGGCAACCTGATTTCTTATGAGCTGGCAACCTGATTTCCTATGAGTTGGTAACCTGATTTCTTATAAGTTGGCAACCTGATTTCCTACGAGTTGGCAACCTGATTTCTTATGAGCTGGCAACCTGATTTCTTATGAGTTGGCAACCTGATTTCCTATGAGTTGGCAACCTGATTTCTTATGAGTTGGCAACCTGATTTCCTATGAGTTGGCAACCTGATTTCTATTCATAGCCTAGGACCACGTGACATTGTGAGATAGCCCAGATCTTGGACTCAGTGTACGTACACTACAGAAATAGGAAACCCGTAGAGCACAGTTTTTGTAGTGTGTTAAACGACACACAAGATAACTGTCAGTGGCAACGATGAATCTGTAGTGCATGGTTGCATACATAAAACAAAAGATAAAATATTATGCCTTTCAAGCGCCGAAACAAAGCCTCAAGAGCAACAAGTTAAAAGTTGTTTGCCGACGGAACCCCGTGGGTTTCCTTCTCTCTCTCTCTCTCTCTCTCTCTCTCTCTGTAAAACAATATATAATTACGTAATACTAATAACAATGCTGGGCCTCTCCGATGAGGAAGTGGCAACGTCAAGGGTCCCGGGTTCGAAACCCGGTGGGACCACAATTCGGATCCCACTTTAAACTGTAGGTCCAATCCCGATTATCCTTTCTGTGCAGACTTCAGACAACAATTCAATCAATCAATAATAACAATGCTGGTTTTAGTAATGTAGAATTTGAAGAGATATGATATAGATCGACCACAAGGAAAAAAACCTTGGGACGAGAAGTCCCCGCGCAACTTTCCCTTCTTCCCTCCACCTCGGGCCATAAGGAAGCATGGTCAACTCTCCCGCTCCCCTACTCGCGGGGGTACGGTGCACAGGACTCGCGGGTCTGCGCAGGTTGTTTTGCTCGTGGTTCCACTATAGTAGTCTGTAGTTTCACTTTTCAAAACACGCGGGCCTCACACACAATTTCCACACAGGACCTCGCGTTTCTGAACTACATTCTCCCAAAGCTGAGCCAGGAAGACGACACATTTCTCAAGAATCCATTCAGAAAGAATACACATGTGAGATTGGTGTATTTTGCGCCAATCGCTTCAGTATTTTGAAAGTGTTTGTTTTTCTTACTTCTAGTCGATTTTCTACCGCTTTTGGTTAATCACGATGAGAATGAATGCATCTCTGGATGTGGGTGAACATAGGCTTCATCTAATCATTATTCATCCCCACCATCAGAATCAAATGAGGCAGTAAAATGATGTAAAATTAAAGAAAAGTGCACATGCTACGGATGATAATAGGTGGCGCTTCTTGCGGCAATACTTGAATATGGAAATTTTTTCTGAGTTTTTGTGTTAGAAATAAACATTTTTATTATAAAAATATATGTGTAATTTAGAAAATTGTTATACAGTAATACCAAACCTCTATCTCAAACCACCCAGTGAACTAACAAAGCACATAGACTCGCAGTACAAATATTGTTTTATTTTATTTTTGTCTATTACCAGGTATATAAGTTTATTCGAAGAACTGACCCAATTTTCCTTTTCTCGAGGCGCTACAACTTCATGTATTGAAAGTTTTGACCTTCTCAACATCATCTCCTCACTTTTTCCTATCCTGGATGCTCTTCGTCCAATTCTTTACTTTCATGTCTTTCAGATCTTGAATTACTTCATCTTCCCATCGTTTCTTTGGCCTGCCTACGGCTCGTGTCCCAAGTGGTTTCCATTTATATCTTTCTCTTACTAATCTTTCATCAGACATTCTATTTACGTGCGCAAACCATCTTAGTCTTTGTGATTTTATGAAATTTATGATGTGTTCATTCCTGATTAACTTGAGTTCTTCGTTGGTTCGTATTCTCCAATTTCCATCAGGTTCTTTCAAAGGTCCATAAATTCTTCTTAAGATTTTCCTTTCGAATATTGAGAGTTTCTGTTTGCAGGAGTCTTTAGGGTCCAAGTTTCGCATGCATATGTGGTTATTGGTCTTATTATGATATAATAAAGTCTCAGTTTCGCAGATTTAGATATTAGTTTGCTCTTAAATAGAGCTAAGTTGGCGAAGTATGCTTTATTACTTAGAATAATTCTCTCTCTAATTTCTTCTTCAATTGTGTTGTCGTCATTTACAACTGATCCAAGATATTTGAAAGATCTCACTTCTTCTATTCTCTCTTCGTTTATAATTAGATCTTGTAATCTGCTTTTACCTTTTATACATCTGAGATATTTAGTTTTCTTCACATTAGTTACGAGACCCATTTTCAAAGCTTCACGTTTTAGTTGTTCAAATGTTTCTATTAATGTCTTTTTGTCCTTGCTGTTATAAGGATGTCATTGGCATATGCAATACATTGTTTTAATCTTGTTGATATCTTTCCTCTCAATTCCATCTGTTTCAGTACAGAGTCTATCACTATACTAAACAGAGTTGCAGATAAGGGATCACCTTACTTGACTCCACATTCTACTTCGAATTCTTCACTCAGTTCCCTGTTTATTTTGACTCTTTCTTTATTGTTGGTTAAGGTTAAACTCATCCAATCTATACCTAGAAATTACTCTGAGAAAGTAATATATTTTCCTTAGCATGTCAAGGAGATAAGGAACAGCCAATAATAATATTTGTTTACGAGATATCACGTGTGAAACTCACACGCAAGGTTTACAAATGGTTTAAGACAGTGGTTCTCAAATTCTTTTTTCTCATTGTACCCTTTAGTCGTAACTAAACACCCAATATACAATACTATAGGTTTTCTCCGCATAATGGGTTTTGGGGAATATTTTGGCTGTCTGATTGGCGATATGTTCGATCCGTGTATCTGCAATAGAGATTCCGGCTGCATGTGGAAAGATGGCAAACAAATAAACATTAAAATCCTATGGTTATTAATTTATTGGGTGTTCCTACGTTTCCAAGAACAAAAATAAGTTTGTTTGCAAACAAACCGTCAATCACAATTTTGGAGTTTTTATTGTAAATCCTCAGAGTTTCTAGCGAGAAGGATCTGCCTGCATACCCTGACACAGTTTCTTGATGTCTGGTTGTGCACTTGAAACTTTCAAGCAGAGATTCTGCTCCACATTTAGTGTAGCTATTATAGAATTCGAACGAGTATATATTTCAAAACACGTGAAACAAAGATAAGAGTGTCAGTGACAAAATCAGCCTTATTTTCCTGTTAAGTGTTCGAAGTATTACGTGCAACACCGTACTTGAAGATCAGTCTCAAAGCCTTGGACTGAGAACGGAAATCTTTCGAATTGGACTTCGATTGCAGCGCCAAATACGATCGGTAGATGAAACTAAGAACACATTGTCTTGCCCGTATTTTAAACATTGTTTTTCACCATATAAATCGCATGGCGTTTTAAAAACTTCTTATATTTGCATTTCCACACAATAAAAGCACTAGAACCAACATTTGGTTGATTTTATACTTCCACGATTTCAAACAAAAGAACAACGAGTGCAGAAGTCTACAATCTCGTATGGGCTCGATTGCTCGTGTACTTGGCGTTTTCTTCCTTAGCATTTTTTTAACATTTATACCACGACCAAAATGCTACCATGTAAAGTGAAAAATCTTATGGCATTTCAGATGCCATGGCATTTCTCAGGGATAGATCGGTCCGTAGCATTTTTCGTAGCGTAACCAATCAGAAGCAACCTCTACGTCACGTGCAGTTGTAATGGCGGCCGCGTCAGCTGTAAACACCGTATCACTTCACGTTTTTAAAACACGATAATTATTCAACCGAGAGGAATTACGCTTCGTATTAAATGGTTTTAGATAGAGAAGCATGTGCAGTGATTAAATATATACTTTACAACGTTTACTGTACACGTATGTAAGAATATTTGAGTTTTTTCAATTGTAAACACCGTGCACTCGCCATATATATGATGTAACTCGATGTGCCTATCGTGCTGTATATCATACAATGTCATCTCAACAGCTAACCGAAATGTTCCATGAAATGCTTTTGTGTAAAGTGTTATCTGCTATAAGATTTTTGGAAGCATTTACATAGCATTTATGGTAGGAAAAATGTTAAAGGAAATGCTTTCGTCTAAAGCCGGCTTAACTCGACGTGCTTTTCGTGCTGTGTATATTATACCACAGATAAAGATATATATATATATTTATCTGTGATTATACATTGTAATCGCAGAAGCTAAGGGAAATGTTACACGAAATGCTTCAGTATAAAGTGTAAGATTTTTGGAAGCATTTATGCTAGAAAAACTGATAAAGGAATGTTTCCGTCTAAAGGGACTTTAGCCTCGTCTCGTCTCGATTTCTACAAGTTCATGTCGGTCTCCGGCTCGTCTGGATATTCGAGAGAGGCTGATATTTGTCTCGGTACCGTCGTGTTTTTGCCGATTGCGATGCAATAATTCCCGTACGAAATTGGAAATAGGAATTGCTTGATTTCGTTGGGGTACAATCGTTGAGATCTTCCATCTTTGTCCAACGTGCTGTATAAAAAAAGAAAAAGGAGGACGCGAATGCATTCAGAACGTCTCACCGCGTCATCGTCGACAGCGGCCGATCTCCGAAACCCAATGGGCACATTATGGGCACAGATCTTGGGACCAACAGTCCCATTGTAACAGCACCGTTTCCTTCGGAACACAATTCCCAACTCCAAACCGCGCACGTTCCATAAGAATTCAATGCCAGTTTATCGTATTTATGCATGTACGAGAAAATCCCGCGTCTAGAGGCACCACCACTTCCCAGCAAAGAAGGGGGATCACAGTCTGCTTTTTCCTCCCCCTTTTTTCCAAACCGGGGGTGCGGAGGGGGTGGCGATGAGCTGTCACACCCTGAGTCTTCCCCTTCAAGCACGTCACCATGGTGATGCAGTCAACCCTCGGGCTATTTTATTGGCTGATCGATGCACACGGGAACCCATTATGTAAATGATTTCGGGAGAACTTAGGGGGTGGGATTTGGGGGGATGGGGGGTGAGATCTTGAAGAGAAATGTACTTGAGGGGTTTGTTTTTCTTAGGCAAGTTTAGCAGAGAACAGGGTGACAGGATTTCTTGACAGTCTCTCGGTCTCTTTGGGGAAACCCTCTTGATGGAGCGGTACACTCGAGGTAAAAAGTTTCGCCAAGACAATGGAAACTGATTGGTTCATTCTGTAGAGACTGGTCCCTCTGAAATACTTCATGTTATAGTACCTTTGCTAATATGGCATTTTCCAATATCCCTAAATTCACAATCTAATTGAAGGAAGTGAAGAAACATTTATTGTTTAATTCGACATAGTGCATATTAGAGTGCTGCAGCGAGAGGATTTCGGTCGAGTGCCAAATAGTTCGCACGGACGACGCTAGATAGCGTACGGAATTGAGAGCTTCTTCGCTCGAGCGAATATCCGAGGGATTATTTTTGAACTGTTGCTAGCGGAATTTTAAAATCTGTAGTGATATGGTAGAGTAGGCCATACGATTACAAATTTTAATGGTCGGATTGACCATTACTGGTTTTGTGTTATTATATTAATTAATTGCTGGCCAGCTACAAGGTGTAGGGTTAAGTACTTTTATATTATTACTGGATGTAAGTGTATGTGCTAATTGGATTGTGCTTTACTGGAAATTAGATTCCCCTGTTTTTTAGCTTCCCAGTTGGGGTAGACCGTTGCAGTGGAAATTTCCAGTTCTACGGGGTCCACGTTCACGGACGTTTACTCTTACCCGGACTATAAAAAAGGCCAGTTGGACTTTAGAGAAAAAAAAGTGTTTCCCCATCTTTTCGACGACGAGGAAAGTTTCCTCGAGTTTAGTCCACTTTTGGTGGCTAGACTGATTTAATAATAATGCATTTGGTATAAGCCAACCCCTGTTTGCTGTTCCAAGTCCCCTTTTAGAAAAGCTTTGAATATGTGGATATTTCCGTATAGAATAATTGATGCCCAATAGAAAGAGTGAAGGCGTAAGGAAACGCATTTGTAATGAACGGAATATCATTTAAGCTGAGGGTTGGCCCGCAGAGATAGTTATGCTAACTCTGCGGTAAAAACCAGGAGTTAAACCAGGAAGTGGGGGGCCGCACCTATCACAAAATATTACATAGTTATTCATGCTGTTACCGCCTTAAGGAAAGTCACTCCACCGCAACAATCAATTACAGTAAAACCTCGTTAATCCGGACTCCGATAAGCCGGACTTTGCTTAATCCGGAAGAGCAGAATGCAAGGTTTTAAATGTGGCTACAAGTCAACAATAGCATTCGTCATAGTGCTCCGTAACGGCTAAAAACACGTACATCCAACGTCCATGGCAGAACTTCCCAAAGAAAAGGCAGTCAACCACTGATGAAATTCTGTTTCCCGCAGACTTTCTGGAAGTAGCCGCATTGACATAGGAATAATACCCTCGACATATTCTCGTAAAACTCAGGTCATTATAATACGTGGCCGTACAAATGCACTTTCTGGATTACTATATTAACGTCATTAAATCTAAAAAGTAAAGAAAAAAATGTTGTTATGACTGCTGAATATTCACTCATACGGCGGATCGAATACAATCTTCCCAAGGATATGTGCTCTAAGGGAGTGTCTGGAGCAAACGAACGAAAACAAGTCTCTGCGCAAGTGACGACTCGAGAGGGCTCAACCAGTGGCGGCGATTAGGGGGGGAGGAGGGGCAGTTGCCCCCTAAATTTTCGCCACTTTTGCCCCCGCAGTATGTTAAACCTTATATACAAAGGGAAATATACTGTCTTTGCCACCCCCAGGTTTGCACTTTGCTCCCCCCCGGTTTTGGAACCCAATCGCCGCCACTGGGCTCAACCAATGATCGCGTGAGAAGGGAAGTGAGTGCATGAAGAGTAAAATGCAGCTACAGCTACAGCTTCTCTCTGATCACTCGCTTTCTCCTCTTCTCTACGGTTAAACGTGGCCTTATAATATTAACAGAGCCGCAACCACGAATTTTTGTCTGGGTGGTGCAAGTACCAGGATAAACATACCAATAATAATAATAATAATAATAGTAATAATAATAATAATTTTAATAATAGTGTTATTATTATTATCAGTATTATTATTGATTTACTTTATTTTACTTCGCTTCTTGTGCCACTTTTGGCTAATTTGCGAAGATGGGGATGCGTGATGATATGATGATATTGATGAATGGACTCTCACAAACATCCATGTCCAAGCCAGAATTTGAACCCGGAACCAACATTATTAATATTATTATTAGTAGTAACAAAGACTTTATTACCCTTGTAAATTATGCAGAAAGAGGGTAGAAGTTGGTGCTAAAGCATTTGTGTTCGAATAAATGATTTGAATTATTTTTTCAACACGTTCAATTTCACATTAATAATAGAAAACAAGCACAGGAACTATTTTTGAAAGACAGAAAATACTTGATAAATGCATTCCAAATACAATTCTTTTTTAGTTTAACATGTATAACTTCCATGCACGATATATGTTTCACATATATGCAACATGGAGCGACGTGGACACTAAATTGTGTACGTATTCAAAGTTTCTTTAATGCATATTATATACAACATACATTATTTAAATGCATTACACATCCAATTCATCCATCTCACAATAAACCAACAGCAAAAATAACATAAATTGTCTCTCAAATGTGCACGTTCCCTTTCCTCAAAACAATTGTTCATGCATTTAAAACAAAATCAATTAAGACAAGTTTTACTTCTCTGTCTGGAAATTTACAATGTATTACAGAGAACAATGACAGATTACGAGCGAAGCGAGCAAGAAAATATTTGGATCCAATTTTTTTGCAGGCTCAATATCGATTTAATAGGGCGCAAATAATTTCACGGGACGCCAATGCATTCTCTCTTTTACAACTTTTGTGCCTCCCTGATGTTTTAGTGGTAACATCGTCGCCTTGTGATCAAGGGGTCCCGGGTTCGATACTCGGTGCAGGCACATGGCACAGTGGTTCGGATTCCACTTTAAACTTTAGGTCCAGTCCCGATTAGGCTTTTTGTGCGTAAAGTAGACTTAAATCCAAAAATCAACCAATCAATTTTACAACTTATATTCATATAGATCGTTCGGCGCCCAGGGCCTAATTTTACGAAAAGTATTTTTATTTGCATAAAATTTGAAATCGAGGGGAATAATTGCCCCCTGCAGGTATACTTGGCCGTCTTGTTTGCCCTCCTTGTCCCCCTAGAATTCATTTCAGTCCAAGGTTGGGGGGCAATACCCCCCTGTGGTTGCGCCACTGAATAATAATAGCCTATATCAGAGATTCCCAAACGTTTTCGTTTAACTGCGCCTTTAGTGTTTTAAGATTTTTCCCCGGCGCCTAAGTCAGAATGTAGGCCTTGCAACACTTGCAACACTCAGTGTGGTTAGGTTGCTTGCATTAAGTTAAAAAATAAACACATATTTCAAATTCAGAAACATTTTATATGTAAAAAAGTACTAAATAAGCACGTATTTGTAACAATCATATCATTTCAGTGAAAATCTTGGAACATTTCGCGGCGCCTCTGTAAGTCAGCCAGTGCGCCGCGACGCACGTTTAGGGAACCACTGGCCTATATTCAGAGGCGTCTCGTGAACGCATGCGTCAATTGTGAGGAAAAGGGACAGCTTGCTCTGCGACGACATTAATGAGCATTTCTACATTCTAATTTCTTCATATAGGAGAAGTATTTATTTTACACCAGAGCGCTTGGATCTGAGGTGACGCATGCATCAATTGTGGGAAAATAATTATTACTTTCTTTCACTTCAGATCCAAGAAATGTAATATAAGCTTAGTTCAGCGCTCTCGTGTAAAATAAATACTTCTCCTATATGAAGAAATTAGAATGTAGAAATGCTCATGAATCTCGTCGCAGAGCAAGCTGTCCTTTTTCCCACAATTATGCGTAGCATGCACCGCATGCGTTCACGAGGCGCCTCTGCCTATATTATTATTAATAACAATTTATTAGTATTAGTTTATGGTAATAATTGGTAAATCATTATATCCACTATTCAATTTTTATATTAATGGACTCATCCCTCCCCTGCACAAATTTCTGGTGACCGCCAAGTGTCCAGCTCTTGGTACTTACCAACTAAGATTATGAGAATGAGCTTTCGGAACACCCTGCGGTCGAAGTTCCCACCCCCTTCCTTATGACCATTGTTTCCACGATGCATTATGCCGAAGCTATTCGCACTGCATTGTTGGCAGAGCAAACCCCCCTCCCCCCTTCTCCCGTCACCGAACGAAGCATGTCATTTGTGCTTCGGGAGGCTGGCGCCCCCTTCGGTATGGCCATTGTAAAACCGATCTCGGTCCCTCGGTGTGATTGATTGGTCCAAGGCCAAAAGGGACGACTCCTAGACACGGATTACACGCACAACACATATTGATTGTCCTTTGTCATCTGCGTTTGTGGTCATTGTCTATGGCGCGGACACGGTTGCCCTTTTTTTTTTCCATCGCAGCGAGTGGAACAGGTGACGTCGCGAACGCTATCGGAACGTTAAATTTTCTTCGGCCAACCGTTGGGTATCGAGGATAATGGATGGTTCGTGTCGATCAAGTCACGTGTATTATCTCGTATTGGTGTATCTGCGCATGCGCCGACATTCGTCTTGACATATTGGCTTCTTTGATAGAATTCGCCACGGGTGAGTGTTCATATACGGCACTACTAATCGGATTTAAAATTATAGATACTCGAGTTCGGACTCCAATTAAAAAAATACCAGTAAACCAATTTAAAAACGAGTTACATCAAAATTTAGCTTATTCAATTCAGCGTTAATCTATGCTAGCCAATTATTTTTCGAGTATGCCCTCTATGTTTTTCGTCGTGAGAACAAAAAAGGGACGTTTTTTTTTAGTTTCCCAAACGATCGCTATTTTTGAAATTCTGTAAATCAAAAACGGGTCGACCGATCGTTACGAAATTTTAATAGGGTGCAGGCAGCAAGGTTTTAAACACAATTATTAATTTACAGATTTTCAACATTTCTAAAAAAAACACGTTATTTTCAATTTTACCAAACAACTTTTTCTTGGTATTGAATAGTCCTACGAGTACAACATTGGTCTTCTTTTGAAGCTCTTTGCATTTGTTCTTAAAATGCATTGTCTTTGTCAATTCACACTGCGAAACCGATTTTATACAGATTTTCATTCAGCGCAGTAAAGCTGTTCGCGGAACGTGGCAACGACACACAGCGACGTCCGTTGAATTGCGGAAACTGACGGTGGGCGCTGCGATTCGAGGAGTGCTCACACAGGCTTTGTTTTATGTTCTGCACTGTTATAAGTCACCGTAAGACATACCGTATTCTACCGTTAAAATTTAACGGTCTACCTGTTAATTTATGAAAACAGGACGCAACGGTTTCTTTCTTTAAATTTGAAAAAAATATTATTTATTTATTTACCAGAGAATTCTAAATACAGCGTTAGCCATTTTACATTTTAATATAAAAACTATGGAAGATAGAGCAAAAATGACAATAAAAAGTAACAATAAAGAAAACAACATTAACTATGAAACACAAAGGTAATGATTATATATAATTATATATAATGATTATAAATTAGAGTTACGTACACCATAAATACATTTTTAAAAACCGAACAATTAAATAGCGTAATTATGTTATGGCGGTTAATACTTCAAAAACAGGAAAGTTTATTTTTTACGGTACACTAAAAAATTGACTGAAGAAGTGACGGTCTATGGCCGTCAATTTTCGGTGCCATACAACTACCGTTAAAAAATGATCGTGACCGTTTTTAAAGTAGTAACAGCCATGGTAAAGTTTCCCAATTAATGTAATTTGAATGATTCAGTTTTAAACAATATATTGATGGCATAAGCAAATATAATTTATAATTATTATTTATCGTTATACATGATAAAATATTCAAATTGAAATAAAGAAACGGTTGTGGACCGTTTTTATAAATTAACAGGCAGGCTGTTAAATTTTTAACGGTAGATTATTGTAATTTTTACGGTATTTGGAAATTGTACAATGGCAGCGGAAATTGACAGCCTTAGACCGTTTTTTCTCCAGTAAACTTTGTACAGTGCACTGTTAGAAGTTATCACACAATTTACAATAATCTACCACCCTCTTCAATAACAGCATAAATGCACACAGGTGGACCTGCAATGTCCGTTCAGCACCAGTCGCCTCTAGCGGTGAAATGTGGAGTTTCAGCCAGCACAGATAAATCGTATTTGTGAGAGCGAAAGTGCCGAGACTGCAAGGCTAAGAATATCCAATCTTAGTTCCTGTGTAAACAAAAGAGGGCGGTAGGTTTAAAAGTTTCTAAATATTTAATGCTCTACCATCACCTAATTTCACCCTGAACTTTTAAAGACAGCTATATTGACAATATCTTACCTTTCACTATTGAGTGACAAGTAGAATATCCGATATTTTTATTTATTAGATATGTTTTTAATTAATTTAACTCTTACCAGTGACTTTTTGTGTTAATGCTTATAGGAATGCATAATATGTTTGTGTTCGGCCTCCGCTATTAGGTAAGTTATATCCGTGACAAAAATATTGAGCCCTCTGTTTACGTGCTTGTAAAATTGTATTCCGTACGTGGAAAAAAGTCAAATATACCTAATTGGAAAGCCAGAAGTGTCTATTTTTTTAATAAGCGTCATCTAAAATCATTCTTCATTGCATTTTCTTATTATAATGAAAAATTTAATAAAAAGTGTAGTTTCTCCTTTCATTTTGCAAAAACGGGGAACTTAACATCATACAGTTCATAATCAACTATTGATATAAAATTGAGATTTTTTGTACTTAAAGATTGATTATTTTGGCAACTCTGTGGAAAAAGTCAAATGAAGATCTTCACTAGATTCTTCAAAACTCGAAATTTTAGGCAAACGTGCAATCTTGAAATGCATAATTGCAAATTCAATGAAATTGTAAAAAGCCGTTCATGTGACACATTTGATCCAAATCCAGAAGTTTAACGTGTGTATCTCAAGTATGACCACAGATATAAATTATTATCGACTACTCCTAATATGGAAAACGCGCGGATGACGTATGGCGAGATGCGGCCAATCTCAGACTCTGCAGGCTGCAGGTGACTTGCACAGCGTTGCCTCCTCGCTACACGGCCTGCGGGAATATTGGAAGTGCGTTCCGCTGGCTCGATCCAAAGCATTGTAGGTAGCAGTGTTTAATAATGAATAAACAATTTGTCATATTATGAATGAAAGACATTTTCTTTGTATACTTTAGTTTTTGATACATTTTCTAGCTTTTTACCAATCTTTATACGAACGTCATTTTCTCCGTATCTGTATCATTTTATGTCGCTCATTTCAACAGAGTAAGTGCAACGAAGAACACGATTTGATGAAGGCGATAAAAGATCTTAACAAATATTCGAACCCGTGACTTCTGGCTTCCCAGTCTCCTCTGTATAAAAAAAATAACGTGCCTGTGATGTATAGCAACTTCATAACAAAGGAAAACAGCATGAAAAAGTGCATGTAAGGGATCTTATGTATGTGTGCGAGTTCAGGCAATAATTCATGGTAGGAACACAAGGGTGATAAAATATAATTTGCATTCGTCAATTACAGTATCTGAACAATGCTTCCCTGTGCACAACAATTCGCTTTGTAAACAAAACTTTCGGCTTACTTTCCTTGTAAAAGCTGCTGGCTGAACGCAGAGTTTAAAGTGCTGCCGGCGGCGTGTGGCAAGAAAGCGGACTTCGTCGTAGCAACGAGAAAGAAAACGCGCAAGCCGGTTCCCAAGAAAAACAATTCTGTCTGTCTTTTTCAATTCGCAGAATATGAAAAGATAAGGCATGCAATTTTTATTTTTATTCCATGCTCATCACTTGGATATGCTTTGCATCGCCATTGGGCTAACCGTTACCAAGCTTGCAACACTGTTATTAAACATTAATTGAGGCTGTTCCACAAATGATAGCAACATCATATATGGCTGAAATATTTCCACATAAACAAGCTTCAATCACAAGAAATGTAATATTTTTACGACTGGTTTACAAGAAGCTACACACAATTGAATTCGACTTACATAAAAACACACGAAAAACTACACTTTTATGAACATTTTTGTTTGAATAGAGAACAGACAGAGATAAAATCAATTTGTCTTGCTTTTGTCTAAAAGCAGACACTTCTGGCTTCCCAATGAGATATATTTTACTTCTTTCCTTCCACGGAGTGCAATTTTACAAGCATGTAAACAGAGGGCTCAATATTTTTGTCATGGATAATGACCATCCTATCGTATGTTTGTTAATAAATCTTTATGTGAAGTTAGAACTGCTTTGTCAATAAGAGTAATGCCTCATTTATGCCGAGAAATGTATTAAGTTGTCAATTCACCTCTCAATTGAATTGAAATATCAATCATTTTGATATAAGTTTATTAAACCGACAATCAGCAGCTTCGGGTTGTATGGTTATAAAGTGACCCCGCAATTTTCTTCGCACTCAATAGATGGCGGGGCGAGTGAAATATCCAATTACCAACAATCTCACCGTAAGCTGAATTATTGATCAAGCTTCATTGTTAATGAAGAAATCGATGTTTACGACAAAATAAGCTCTTAAAGGAAGATTAAGGCATCCGTTATGTGTGTCTTACAAATCACTAGACCAGTCTTTTCTTTTTGCCTAAGAGGCGACGTGTAGTTAAACACTCATTGTGTTTTATTACACGGCGACTTACGAGGTCGAGAATTTGATTGAATGTGTCTGGAGAGAATTCGCTGCGAATTCACTTCCTAAGACTTGACATGTACACTTAAGACCCGTCAGCACCTAATATAGTAACTTTGTCGAATAACAGATGGCGGGCATATCGCCTATAAATTATTCTGCCATTCGCTTTCAATAAAGAGCAATGGACTGGGAGTTTATTCCCACTGTCATTGACATAAGTATTCATTTTCTCTGCATGGAATTCTTTAGTGTTTCTCTAAAGAGTTCAGACCGAATTTTAACAAGTGGTATCACAACAACTAATATCAAAACAATTAATTTCTGAAATAATTCTTGAAATGAAGAGGTTTTCTCGGGCAATCAGCCAGGTGATTTCCGGATAGGCTTTCGAGAGCTAAGGTCACTTTCGTCTTCAGGGATTGAAGGAATTAATATGCACTTCGATCCCTGAAGATGAGAGTGAAGTTAGCTCTCGAAAACCTGCTCGAAAATCACCTGGCTGATTTCCCGAGGAAACCTCATCGTTATTTCTGGTTTTCTTGGAAGGATGAAGGAGTTGTGTTACATTAGCGACTTGCTAATGCTCTTTGTATGATTAGCTCCTGAGAATTTATTAGTCTACACATGATCAGAGACAATCCTAACATTTCTAAGCCGTAGAAGTCTAAGTGAGAATACACCCCTAAATTAACCGTGAACATGGCTTGAATTCTAGGGACATGTTGCGTTGTTCGAGACGAATTCGAGAAGTTTCCATGAAAAATGGTGGTGATACTTATCTAAATATGACATTAAACTGGATGGAAGTTTAGTAGCGTACACGTTCGATTGAAGTCTGAAATTTAGCAATAACAGAGTAAATGAAGACTTCCCTTTGGCGACTGAAATTAAGCGAGAAGAGAGTGATCCATTTTCGAGAAGACTTACAAGCTAACAGAAAAGCTACAGTGAATGCAAAATAAAAGGTCATTCGTCCCCCAAAGGAGAGGTTCGTGAATCTACCAGTGCATACAATTTGGATCCATCAGTAACGCATGTTGCATTCAAATGATGGAAATCAAATAGTTATAAATGTGACAACTTTTTGCATGATTCTTGATCAGAGAAGACTACTGAAATAAGAGGAACACTACTTTATCGTTCTTGCCGTGCCATTGAAGTCCAAACACGTGACATCAAGAATTTAATACGTACTAAACCTATATTAGGAAGTGTGTATCTGATATGTGACTTAACGACACATCAGCCTCCGCTAGACAATCTGGACATTAAGAAGCATTGAAACAAGCTTTGCCAAACTTGTGTTACATGCATATCTGAAGATTTATCACATAACCTATGCGTTTTAGTTGGAAGAAAGTTGGGCTAGCGCCCGTACTCGCCTCCCAGTGGTGACGCATCCTACCATTAAAAATGTTTTCGTCCATTTTTGTTCAAAATCCCTTTGCAGCAAATCTTTTTTTCCTTCTTTTAAATTATGCTTTTAAATATTTACTATTTATGTACATTTATCAAATATATTCGAATATGACAGTATAAAATCCATATTTCTCAACAATATTTTATTAAAAATTGGTGCTTGTGACGTTATATTTGAAAAAGCTAGCTTGAAAGCCAGTGTTGTCAAAAAATCAATATGTCGTCATATTTCCAAGATGGCGGCAGTAATATTTTCATTATAGACTCTACTTCAAAAACTGTTTTTATCCATGTGTAAATATGGGCAAAAAATCGTGATTCTTTCCCAGAATCACAAGTTTCTCACCAAACGTCGCAATAATCTGGCGAAGGAAGTGAGTTTTAACCAAATCAATCCTGGCGAAGGAACTGTTCTCTAGGTTGAAATTTATTGGGGGATACAGAGTACTTTTTTTAATATGCATGTTATCGTTTCCATATTTTTAAAACTAAGTTTCTACATGTAAAATTTACATTGACGGAATCCGTTGAAGATAACCGATAAATTTCCACAGTATATCACTGCTTCATATATTTGACTCTTTTTGGAGCTAAGAAATGACGGAATACACTGAAGACTTCAACGTCTCGAAAAACGAATATTATTTAATCACGCCAATAGTGCAAATTTTCTTCTTTCCACTCCCATTATACTTTTATATGTTTGTTAACATAGACCATTCTTTCTCATCACTGAATTGCGTTATTTGATACAAATATAGTTCAAATATGGAATTCATAGCGATCGTTGTTATTAAGATATTCCTGGTGATTTTGTTTCCATGTGTCTATTAGATTCTGCCTTAACTTAATGATAATATTAGTCTTCTAGCGTAGTGAGAAATGATGTAATTCTAGACTGACGTCATTCTCAACTCATCTTCATGTGCAGTGTAGAGACCCAATAGGCGTTCAGGTTCTTGGAGGCGGACCAATCGCGTCCAACGCCGTCTTTGCAGTCCGCGCTCGTATAAACACTTCAGCCACAGAAGTTATTGAAACTTATTACACAAGTCAATATTTAATTACTGAAGTTATAGGATTGCAATTTATTTATATACCTAATTGTTATACATACGTAAGTATAATATTTACTTTGGTTTTTAACTTACCGTTGCAGGCTTCTTCTTTCTGAAAATCTGTTGCCTCCCTCTGGTTGAACTTCAATGTAAGTACAAGACAAATGTATGAAATAGTATTGTGCATCAATACAAATTACAATGTTGATCATTCCGTAGAATGCATTGGGAGATTAATTTACCTAGTTTAAAAAATCACATGTACCTTAACCTTATATAGAGTACAATCGATAACGAATATACAGGGTGTCCCTGTACAACAACGACAAACTTTCAAAGCGTGTGGAGGATATCAATAATATCATGTAATGTTTTACTAGTTAAGACCTCGTTTCGGTAGGCATTTTCTATCCTGTATGTATGCAGTCGTGCGATACAAATTCAAGGTTGCCAGTGGAATTTATCTTTCTGTGGGAAAATATCCGTGAAACGATAATATCCTACGAAAACACGACTAGAGACTCCTGCAGGCTGAATTTGAGGAGTTTAACTCCTCCTCCTTAAATCATGCATGTATCAGCACATGTTACGTATATGTTATTTATGTCTTTGCATTAAAGCATTGACGACTGACTTCGTAAGTTTTTCCCAGAAGCATTTACACTACGTAGGGCGTCCCTTGATTTTATTTGCTACAGAGTCTGTACGTATCACACAAAAAATGTCGTTTGCCGACAGAAAATAAGACTGTCGGTGGCAACCCTGAATCTTTACCACATTGCTGCATACGTACAGGATAGAGAATGCAGCTTTTCGAAGGCTTGTAGCGTCGACCATTGTCGAAAATTGTTTTGTTTTGATATCTTCTACACACTATGAGAGTTAAATCGGTGTTGTACGGTATTCTGTGCGGCATACACACACGCAATTATTCAATTTCAATATTCATTGATCTTATTTACTGCATATTTATATGGGACTATTGCTTTTCCTTAATCTGATTAAGATTTTACTATGCATTTTTGAGAGGTCCTCTTGAACATACAGAAAAGTGGGTACTTTAGTATTACACGCACTACCTCATTTCTGACCGTCTGTTGCCGGCCCCCGTGGCGGAGTGGCTAGCACATCGCGCTACGACGACAGGGGTCCTGGGTTCGGATCGCGGCCTGCGCATGGATGTTTGTGAGTATCCATTCATCAATTTCATCATATCATCACTCATCCCCATCTTCGCAAATTAGCCAAAAGTGGCACAAAAAGCGAAGTAAAATAAAGCAAATCAATCAGACCGTCCGTTTTTAGGGATCACTTAAGATTTTGTTCAATATATGCTTTCGTGGTTAGGTTAGGCACGTTAGGTTTGGTTCTCTTAGCATTAAAATAAAGGGTACTTTTTTTGCTTTCCCAGAAAACATACTGTCTGAAATGAGGTAGTGCGTATAATACTAAAGTACTGAGAGGTGATTGAGGAAAATGTATCCGTTGATTGTTGATTGCATATTCAGCCACACACACAAATAAAGCTCCGTTGCTGAATTCACGTATTTTCTTTCTCACAAGAGATAGCGCTACATACAATGTAATAATATTGGAAATTGGAATTGGAATATAATATTGGAAATTTTTGACCACTTATTTCAAATTGGACTTACACACAGTTTTTTTTTTTTTCATTTCTAGGAGTTACTATCTGAAACAATCTAATTCTATTCTCTTTACATTTTTGAAATATTCAGCCACAGAAAAAAGCTGCGTTGCTGAATTCACGTTTTTTCTTTCTCACACGAGATAGCGCTACATATGTCATAATATTGGAAGTTTTTGACCACTTATATAAAATTGGATTTATTTTTTGAGAATCAGTTTTTCTTTTTCATTTTTAAGAGTCAATATCTGAAACAATCTCTTTACATTTTTGAAATATTCAGCCACAGAAAAAAGCTGCGTTGCTGAATTTATGTTTTTTCTTTCTCACAAGAGATAGCGCTACATATAATGTCATAATATTGGAAATTTTTGACCACTTATTTAAAATTGGACTTATTTCTGAGAATCACAGTTTTCTTTTCATTTTTAAGAGTCAATATCTGAAACAGTCTAATTCTATTATCTTTACATTTTTTTAAATATTCAGCCACAGAAATAAAAGCTGCGTTGCTGAATTCACGTTTTTCTTTCTCACAAGAGATAGCGCTATATATAATGTCATAATATTGGAAATTTTTGACCACTTATATAAATTTGGACTTATTTTTTGAGAATCACAGTTTTTTACATTTTTAAGAGTCAATATCTGAAATAATGTAATTCTACTTTCT
Source organism: Lepisma saccharinum (assembly GCF_977018435.1). Taxonomy (NCBI): domain Eukaryota; kingdom Metazoa; phylum Arthropoda; class Insecta; order Zygentoma; family Lepismatidae; genus Lepisma; species Lepisma saccharinum. The sequence continues at coordinate 34,118,363 of NC_139252.1, read as the reverse complement.
TTACATTTTTTAAATATTACCCACCATAAATCTTATATCTCTTAAAAACGATTAAATAAATAATTTGAATAAAATAAATTGAACTGATTATTTGTAGATGAGTAAAATGGTAAAACCTTCAACAGAATTTTAGTAACTCTCCTTCAACTCCGTATTTTTTCAAAATAGGTTTTTTATTAACGGAACAAAATTACAAGATTTTTTTGATTTTTTTCACGTCTTTAATGTTTAATTGAGGTTAGTAACCTCTTCTTAATTATTCCTGTTTTTTTTTATCTACATCATTCTTTTCCATTGTACATAAACAAAGAGAAGTGAAACAAAGGAAACAAACATTTTTAAGGCTTGTAAAACTTCCTCAGTATTTTCGCAGTAACACAATCAGCTATGCTGATAATGGATATAACTAGGCCGGTTAATTACAAACAATTCGACAGTCGGACTTTTAAAAAAAGAACAAAGAAATACTCGATTTATAGTCAAGAGAAACATCAAGGACCACCGCACACATTAAAGCTATACGCTAACTCGAGAAAGAAACCTAGTTTTCATCACAGATACATATGTATATAACATTATTTTCTTTTATGTTAATGTTGAAATTTGCATATTTTTTAAGTACTAACCAAACAAAGGAATAAAGTTTGTTAGAAACGTTGGCCACAATGTTTACCTCCTAGTAAATTAAAAAGTTGTTCCATTATTCTTTTGTTTTCTGTTTTCAACAATTTCTCACTCTTTACCCTTATTGTTTGGTGTTCTTTATCCATTATCCTGCTTCAATATATTTTATCGTCCCAGCTTATTCTGTTTAATGGGCACATACTAATCCTTGGTGTAATTCTTGTTATTTGGGCGGAGGCCATTTTTTAAAATTGTAGCACTAAGTATGTGCAAAATGTTATGTGCACTATGTATCTATATGCATGCCATGTTATGTACTGGGTGCACTTTTAAAAGGGGGGAATTCATATAGAAAAAAATGCATGCACACAGACACATGTATTCCACTGTTAAAATGGTCGCGTAGGACATGTAAGCATATGAACCTGTACCTTTTTTACCCTTTGAAGATATAACGTATGTACACTTAGAACATCAACGACATACACTAACTAAAAAGTTCCGTACTTTTTTCTTTTTTGGTTTCTTTGTTTTGTTCACCAGCGTTTTGTCTTTCACCAACAATGGTAACGGAGCACAATTGTTGCGCAACACTGCTTTTTCACACTGTGGTCCAATCTCAGCTAAGCTGATAATACTCCGGTGCGAAGTCATTGGCTAGGTTTGTTAGGAAGTTAAAGTCCGACGAGCTATTGCTGTTTTCCGAAGGATTGTTCTGTTCGTAAAAGCTGAAGTTGAAATTGACGTCGCCGTCCGCCCCTGGATTGTTTGCAGGTCCGTTTGGAGTGGCGTTGCTGCTGACGTTTCCTGACGCCGTGTTGGGAAAGGTTTCCGGCGACGAGACGTAATTGTTCGGAATGTTCGAGGCGTCCCCTCCCATGCTGGCTTGGCCGTCGTAGTAAGGAGGTGCCCCCGGAGGTCCCCCCGTGGTAGCCGCCATTGCCGAACCGTGTTTCGTGGGCGCCTGTGGAGGCTGCTGGTGCTGCTGGGTGTAATCTTGCATGTTAGGACCGTACCCCATACCCTCATAGTAGGCGTCAGTCATATGTCCATGCGTTGCCATGTTTTGACCCATGCTGTCGTTGCCAGCGACCGGGTACATGTTGGCAGTATTGCTAGGGTACCCACCGTGAGAGCTAGGATAACCCATTCCATATCCTGGGTTCTGGTTTCCGCCGTGCTGCATGTACGTATCTGGCCCCACGTGCCCGACGTCTGCTGGGTATGGAGGGTACGGGTTCGACCTGGGTGCTGGGTGGTTGCTGTACCCTGCACTGTACCCCCCGGAGTGGTAGTTGTTGTTGTAGGGCCCTGGAGGCGGGCAGTAAGGTGCTGTTTGATGTGCACTGGAGGATGTGGTTGTGGTCGAAGCTCCTGGATAGTGATACGGAGGACGGGGGGAGTGCTGCTGGACCCCAGAGCGGGGAGGCGTCACAGGTGCATGCATGCCGTTCATACGCTGATGCACAGGTGGGGTACCTCCGTGCGGGGCATGATGCCTCAGAACGGGCCCATAGGTCTCTATACTGGGTGACGGTTGAGCACTGGGGTTCGTGGGGCATGGATATGGTCCAGAGAACATGCGCGGAGAAGAGCAGTGATTTTGCATAGGTTGTTGCTGTGGGGGTGGGAAAACATCCCTTGGACTGTACGCACCGGGAGGCATGCATGCAAGATTTGGTTGTCCCATGTGGGGGCCTGATCCCCGATACTCCGCCCTAGGACCCCCACGGTAGTCACCGCATTGTCCTGGATATGGCGCGTGCGGGCCGGTCTGGGGAGCTTGGCTCAGTGTCGGCGAAGACTTGGAGAAGTGCGGAGGGGTTTGTCCTCTGTGGCCCGACAGGGTGAGCGGAATCGCTTGTGGAGGATTCGGCGGACTGACGTGGATTGCCAAGGCAGCCGCCGTGGCGCTGTTGAGAGCGGCGGCTGCAGAAGCGGTCGTGGCAGCCGTTGGAGAGTTGTGTCTATACATTGCACTGCTACCACCATTGGAACCTTGTCCACCGTTCCCGGAACCCGCGATTGGACTCGGCTGCGACGGCGTCCCCGGAGTCGAAGGCGTCAGGCTTCCTCCGGGACACACGCCGGAAGTTGTCTGCGAGTCCATCATCACCGGAACCCCCGCACTACCAACACTACCCGGTTCCTTGATGCTCTTCGCCGCCACCTGTCCGCTGCTGGTGCTTGGCGGCGTGTGCGCAGGCGTCTTCCCGCTCACCAATCCACCAACGCTTGGCGGACTCTTTGTCTCCAGCTTCACCTCGACACCACCACCGATAATACCACCAATTTTCACCACTGGAGTCAACACACCACTTTCGCTGGAGCGAGAGTCTTCTTCCAGTTTGTCGAAGGAACTGCTATTGCTACTGGCACAGCTACCACCACTACTAGCGTTACTATTGTTGCTAAAGTTACTATTGTTGTTGTTGTTCGTGCTGCTGTTGTTATTGTTGCCGCTTGTCCTTGTGAGATCGCCACCTGTCGGTAGATCACAATTTTGACAACTCTTCTTGTCGTCCAAAAGATTCTTTCCACCTTCCATCTTGCACTTCTCTCCCGGTCCCTTCTCCTCTTCGCCCTGTTTACTCATCGTTTGTCTCTTGTGCTTCATTCTCCTGTTCTGGAACCAAACCTTCACTTGCCGCTCCGTCAGGTCCAGGGAAGCTGCTATTTCAATCCGTCGTGGCCTACAGAGGTACTTGTTGAAGTGAAACTCCTTCTCCAGTTCCAGAAGTTGTGTGTTGGTGTAGGCCGTCCGAAGTCGCCGAGGCATTCCATTCTCTGGAAAGAAAAGAAACAAAATGATCACTTTGTTTGCTTTAGCCTTTCGAAATCATTGTAAATTAGACCACAAAACAGTTCACAGTAAAGTATACCATCATATTGTAAACACCCCATAATTAATAGATAAAAGAATAGCAAAAGATCAAACACCTCTCAAAAAAGATCACATGTATAAGAGCTCTAGATGTGTAATCTTGAATCAATCTCTGTAACGGGTACAGGAACGGTTTACAAAGTTTTTGTACTAGACTAAGTTAAGAAAGATCACATGGGGGCACATAAAAGTTTTAAAAGCGTTTTTGTACTAGACTAAGTTAAGATCACATGGGGCACATGAAAGTTTTAAAAAGGTTTTTGTACTACACTAACTTATGGAAGATCACATGGGGGCACATGAAAGTTTTAAAAAGCTTTTTTTTTGTACTAGACTAACTTAAGAAAGATCACATGGTGGTCACATGAAATTTAAAATAAATTGTACTAGAATGACTTTAGATGGATCACATGGGGGCACATGAAAGTTTTAAAAAGGTTTTTGTACTAGACTAAGTTAAGATAGTTAACATGGTGGGCACGTGAAATTAAAAAAAAATTGTACTAGAATGACTTAAGATGGATCACATGGGTGCACATGAAAGTTTTAAAAAGATTTTTTAACTAGACTAACTTAAGGAAGATCTCATGGCGGCACATGAAAGTTTTAAAAACATTTTTGTACTAGACTAACTTAAGATCACATGGGGCATATGAGAGTTTTAAAAAGGTTCTTGTTCTAGAGTAAGTTAAGAAAGATCACATGGTGGTCACATGAAAGTTTAAAAAAAATGTCTAGAGTAATTTAAGATAGATCACATGGGGACACATGAAAGTTTCTAAAAAGTTTTTGTACTAGACTAAGTTAAGAAAGATCACATGAGGGGCACATGAAAGTTTAAAAAAAGTTTTTCTACTAGACTAACTTGAGAAACATCACATGGAAAGTATTAAGAAAACGTTCTTGTACTAGATTAACTTGAGAAATACCACATGGGGGGATATTGAAGTTTTAAAGAAGTTCTTGTACTAGACTAACTTAGAAAAGATCACATGGTGGGGGACACACGAGTAGCTGTATCAAAGTTTGGGTACTGCACTAACTTAGCGAAGACCAACAACTTTGAGGCATGAAAGGCTAAAAATGGTTTTGTAATTGACTGACTCAAAGATCACATGTCTCTAGATGTACATTATTAAGCCAGTCTCTTCACTATAATAATAATAATAATAATAATAATAATAATAATATCGTCTTTATTGAGAGGGCGTGTTTCGGCCTCGCGGGCCGTTCTTACAACAAACCCTTAAAAAAAAACATATTACAATTGACACTTTAACACGTCTTGAAAATCATTGTTGCAGTAGAAAGAGTAAAAATAAAAAATAAAAATGAAACATTCATACCTATAATGTAAAACAATTAATGTAACGAAGGTACAGACTTAAATCTAAAACCACAATTAGAATAGAATTATTACAGCTTAAACTACAAAAAACCAATACCTCATTCCTATTCATTACAGAAAAGACAAATCCAGACACTATTGTTTGGACAGTAGATGCTTCTTTAGATTTAATTTGTGAGTTCCAGGGTGGAGCTCCCCTGAGGTCAGTGGTGGGGGGAGGCCATTCCATTCTTTTATTGCGGTGACTATGAAAGAGTTTCCATAGAATGTTGTTCTGTGTACAGGAATCGTGAATTGGGTTTTTTGACGAAGATTAATTTGTTTTCCTCTCTTCCTGTACGGAGCAATTTTATCATATAAATATCTTGGTTCCTTATTGTACAGGATCCTGTACAATAACGACAATGCCAAAAATGTTCTCCTATTCTTCACGTTTAACCAATTAAGTTCCTGTAAGTACGGGGAAATATGTTCTCTTCTTTTGACATTCAGTATAAATCTTATGCAACTGTTTTGAAGTTTTTGTAGCTTGTGATTTAGGGCACTGTTGATATTCATAAATACGGGAGAAGCATAATCAATTGTTGGCATTACTAAAGCATCACTAAAGCAAGCTCTAGAATCCAGTCTTTATTTTCTAACATTTCGTTTTAAATATATGTTATATCTTTTTTAAAATATCTTCTAACCTTATTACGCTTCAAGATTTCGGTACGTTATGCGCTTTTGATAAATATACTTAAAAACTATAATTCAACGATTAACGTTTAACAATTTTAAGAAAAATCAATGAAGGGAAACTGTTATTATTGCTATAAATTGGGATTACACTTTTGATACTGATTTTATTGCACATCTTCGTAGAACTGCTCTCACACTGATTCGAAATAGACGTGTCATGGAACAAGAAAATGCTTATGACGGTTAAGTGCTGCCACCTGTCCATGACGGATGGATGCATTACGTCACGTTCAGCTCTCGTACCGTTAAAGTACAGAAAGCCTCGGTAGTAACAACTTTGTCAGGTCATCTACGAGGGTTTCCATTCAAGCTGCAAATGGAAAGTTTGTCCTGGCTACACTACCAGAACTCTAATGCAAAAATACATTGAGGGAATGTTATTAGAAAAATGACAGCCACAGCCTAATTTCTTGAGGAAATATTATTAAAAATAACAGATAGAAACTCATTCCTTAAGGAAATCTTTTTAGAAATATCTAGAACCTCATTCCTTAAGCAAATGTTATTAAAAATAACAGGTAGAACACAATCCATTCAGGAAATATTATTGGAAATGACAGTTAGATCTTCATTCCTCAAGGAAATGTTATAAATAACAGCTAGAAACTCACTCCTTCAGGAAATGTTAGAAAATACAGCTAGAAACGCATTCCTTCAGGAAATACTATTAGAAACGACTGCTAGAAGCTCATTCCTTGAGAGAATACTATTAGACACGACAGCTAGAAATTCTTTCCTTGAGAGAATACTTTTAGAAACGACAGCTAGAAGCTTATTCCTTGAGAAAATGTTATTATAAATGACAGCTAGAAACTTATTTCTTGAGGAAATACTATTAGAAGCGACAGCTAGAAGCTGATTCATTGAGGAAATATTATTATAAATAACCTGTAGAAACTTATTCCTTGAGGAACTATTATTAGAAACTGCAGCTAGAAGCTTATTCCTTGAGGAAATATTATTATAAATGACAGCTAGAAACTTATTCCTTGAAAAAATATTACTACAATTAACAGTTAGATCCTGATTCTTTCAGGAAATGTTGGAAATAACAGCTAACACCTCAATCGTTAAGGAAACATCAAGAAAGTGTAATTTCGGACGGTGAACCTTCAACCACCGCAACCCTTTTATGGAAATCGCGAAGCATTGGTTCCCATCACAGGTTCTCCCAGCCCGAATCTTACATCCTTCAACTCTTCCGTCTGTCCGGCTGCCTGTCTATCTGTCTCTTCGGCGTGACAAAGAACTGACGCCATCTGACGCCAGGTGAAATTTAATATCCGCCCCTCCTTTCATCTAAGTTTCTCTCTCTCCCTGCCTTTTCCTTCTAGCACGGTCTCATCTCATCCCTCCCCCTCCCCTCTCTTGCTTGGCACAAGTGTCGGCTGAATCTATTCATTTCATGTCGCCCGGAGTTTAGGCTCGCATTTTGACTTTTGACAAATGGACCGAACTCCTGGGTCCCCTCACTTTTGAAGGCATTTGAAGAGGTTTGTGATTTTTTTTACCCCCTCCTTCCCCCCCCCCCCCTTCTGACGACGGTGGGCTTGGGTGGAGTTTTGTTTTGTTCTTTCCTGGCTTAGCTTTTACCTTCCCTCTGGCGTTTTCTGAAGTAATTTCAAGTTCGACTTGTTCTTATTGGCTTAACCGCCAGAGTGATTTTTACCAAGGATACAAAGGAACGGTATCTTGAATTAAGGCATGAGTGTTCGGAGAAAATGTTCCAACGGGGCCAAAATCTAAAGTTAGATATATATTGGCATCATGTTTACGTGTCATCATAAGAGAGAACTATTTTAAAAGAGAGAGAAAAGCAGAAATGAAAGAAACTGTATAGAATGAGAAAAAGGAAGAAAATTAAAGATCTAGGCAGAGGGAAAAGGAAAGAGAATAGAAACATAAGCGAGAGAGAGGGATATATATATATATATATATATATATATATATATATATATATATATATAAAGCAAAAGATGTAAAGAAGACACACACACACACGCACAGAGAGAGAGAGAGAGAGAGAGAGAAGGAGGAAGACAAGAAATGAATACAGATGGAAGGGAAACACATTGAGAGGGGCAAGAGAAATAAAGACGCTGCAGAGAAAGAAAGAAAGGAGGAGAAAGAGAGAAAAGGAAGGAAGGAAAGAAATAATAAAGCAGAGAGAGAGAGAGAGAGAGAAAGAAGGAAGGAAGGAAAGAAATAGTAAAGCAGAGAGATAGAAAAGAAAGGAAGGAAATAAAGCAGAGATAGAGAGAGAGAGAGAAGGAAGGAAGGAAAGAAATAATAAAGCAGGGAGAGAGAGAGAGAGAGAGAGAAGGAAAAGGAAAGAAGGAAAGAAATAATAAAGCAAAGAGAGAGAGGGAGTGAGAGAGAGAGAGAGAAAGAAATGGAAGGAAGAAAATAATAATAAAACAGAGAGAGAAAGAAAAGGAAGGACGGAAAGAAATAATAAAGCAAAGAGAGAGAAAGAAAAAGAAGGAAGGAAAGAAAAAATAAAGCACAGAGATAGAGAGAGAGATAGAGAGGGAGAGAGAGAGAAATTAATACAAAACGAGGCAAAGAAGGGGAAGTGAATTAAAGACGCTGCAGGGAGGCAGAGAAAGTAGGGAAGCCAGAGAGAGAGAGAGAGGGAGAGAGAGATATGGAGGAAATACAGACAGAAAGACAGACAGAGAAGGAAAAGGTGCAGCAGAAGATCAATAGAGAGAAAAAATAGAAAAGAAATAGAAATGGAAGCGAAAATATATAGAGAGTAATGATAAAGAAGAGATGAAGTAAACTCGAACGAAGAGATACTAGGACTGAGAAAAAAATATTGTAAGCTAGAACGAAAATACAAGGAAGAGTTACAAATAAAACAGAGGACTAAGATAAATGCAATTTTCGTTACTCCAAGGGGGGGGGGAGGGGAGCCCCCTGACTCTACTTATGGGAATACTATACACATTAGTGGAATCAATACAGAAAATACTACAAATTAAAATTATTCCAAAATGTATAAAATAAATAAAAATGATACACGAGCTCCTCTTTACAGCAATATTATGCTAATTTACACAAGGTGAAAATACAATTCTTATGAGTTAAAATAACACAGGTAAGAAGGTAAAAGTCCCCTCATTACAACATGCCATGAATGTAAACGGGGGAAGCAAAGGATATTCAGAATACCAGCCATTTGTGTAGGTGACGTGATCAGCAACACCCTCCAGCCAGAAATTATATAACATGTTAGATAGATATCTAAGTAAAAAGTCAAATTGGATACCTGTATATGAACTGAACTATTTTTCTACATCAACAATTTTGAGTGGTATTATGTATTAGGTATTATGTGCTTCGAGAGTTATTTGAAGCCGTTAAGTGATATAAATATATTTTGTCGTACTGCTGAGACTCTAATTGGACATTTTATTAGCATATACCATTAAATAAATATACTATTTGTATCTACCTGAACACATCTCTACCTAGTTCTTGAGATATTGGTTGTTGGCACTCAATTTTATCCCAGTTAATGGCGATAAGAGTGGAATATATAGATGACTATATCAGTTTGGACAAATACATAGTCCTGAACACATTGATTTTGCCTGCATACATGGACAAATTTTACTGATTTTTTATAAACAATTGTTACTAAAATATTAACCACATCAATCCACATAAAGGAAGATAGTAGAATAACTTAGCCTGCGCTGAAATACATGAATACTGAACTGATTTACATGTGCCAGCCTATCTGAAAAAATTTTGATGAACTTGTGAACCTGAAGAAATTGCGCTGAATGATTTGAACTCCGCCCCATTGCATGAAGAAATTTTGAAGAATAACTTGAACGGTACCAATTTACATGAAGAAATTTTGCTGAACTCAATGCTCCATATCAATTTATGTGAATAAATTGTGTTGAATAGAGATTGGCATGCACCAATTCTCATGAAGAAACTTGATGAACATACTGACGTGCGAGTCTACATGGAACAAATTGCTAGATATACGGAATTGTGCGAGTCTACATAAAAAAAATTGCTGGACATACAGATTTGTGCGAGTCTACCTGAAAAAAATTGCCGAACATACTGGCGTGCGAATCTACATGAACTGAACACACTGACTTGTGCGAGTCTACATGAAAAAAATTGCGGAACATATTGACTTGTGGGACTCTATATGAAAAAAATTGCTGGAAATAATCACTTGTGCTTATATGTACAATGTAACTACCTTTCAATGAACAAAATATTTTTCTTTTAAACTCAGAATATTGAGGAAGTTATAATATCAATAGGTGAATATCGCAATAAACTTTCAGAAATTTAGGTTTCTGCAGTTCGTAAATTGACTATAATTTATATAACTTTACAACAGTAGCATACGGAAACAATAACATTTATTCCGTATTGTTTAGGAGAAATAACAGACGCTCAAGGGATGATCATAGATTATTTAGTAGAAAGATATGAAGAAATTTAATTTATCCACAGCTATCTTTCCATTATTTGCAGATTAGACATTGACCATTCTCAAGTGAGAGAGAATAGAGAGACATCTTACGACAAAAAATACAAACCGTTTTACAAAGATATCAATTCTCTTCTAGGCTTGAAAGGAACTGCAGAAGTTATCTAAACTCCAGGATGTGTCGGGGTGGGGTGAGGTGGGACTGTGATTGTTGTGCAGTCTCAACAGAGGAAAGCTACTGCGGGATCTCCATTGTTGTTCGGAGCGCGGCGACAATTCACTCCGAACCGGCCAGCGACGGACGGAAAGGAGAGAAGTGTATTGTGCTTTCCCCGCGGTCCGTGACGTGTGACGTCACTATAGATGTCACCACTTTAGTTGCCCTGGCCAATGAGATTCACGATACGGAATTTTCGAGGAATTTGGGGGAAATCTGAACGGAAAACAAAGGGAAAGATTTGTGGAAAGTTTAATCAGTGGCGAATTTACTATTTTATTTGGAGTTGCTTGTCACGCATACCAAAGCAATTCAAAAATATATGTAGAGAGTTTTATTGTAGTTATTGTTACATGTATAACTTTCCTTGCAAGAGAATATTTATTTTATTTCAGTTTCAGTTATTATACGTCGTGTTTGCACATCTTGAGTAACGACCATGAGGATAAATGATGAATTGGTTAGTGTGCGTTTCAGTGGCGGTGATTAGGGGGCGTGGGGGGCAGTTGCCCTCATTTTCTTGCCACTTTTGCCCCCGCACTATGCTAAACCTTATCTGCTAAGGGAAAGGAAAAGTGAACTGTCCTTGCCCTCCACCCAGCCCCAGTTCTGGAACACAATCGTCGCCACTGGTGCGTTGGGAGAGGGGGGTGAGCCTGAGACCTATAGTGTACTGTTATTTAGGCTTAGTGGTGCTTTCTCCATGAGGTCTACAGGGTGATGCAAATGATTAAGAATATATATCCAAGAATAATTACATGGCAAGATTTACTCTTGTAATTTTCACGCAAGTGAAACAATTTTGAGTAGTAACTGCTGGCGACACAATGAGTTGATCTCTTTGATCTGCAACAACAATGGTGCAAACTTTTGAAAAGCATTAAGTGGGCTGAATTCTGAGATTTGTTATGTCATAAATGGACAGAAAATATTGTCTCTGAGGTTTAGAAAGTGTTTCAAGCCATTTCTGAGAGGAATACATGAATTTTATAGTGGCTCTTGTTGCCTATTTTAGCCATAAGTGCATATTTTGAAGAGAACTGCTATTTGAGTGCCTAATCCGGGAAAGTGATGAAAAATCTGTCGATATATAGTGCCTATTTTTAATTTTCGGTGTTTATTTTTACCAAGTGTCTTGGAACACACGAATTTCCGGGCATATGTTCATATGGACTTTTTTGTTTGCTTTTCCTGTGGGAATCACTTACTAAATTTTGTCCCCCACTCTTCCGGATCACCCTATATTTATGTAATTATAAATATTTATAAATTGACAGCCAGACCGTTCAATTTCAAAGGTGGAATATTGTATATGTAAATTTCCAAGACTCGAAACCCAAGTATGCCTACCCGATGGCGCGGTAGCAGCTTCGTCGCCTTGTAATCAAGGGGTCCAGGGTTCGATACCCGTGGATACCACTTTAAACTGTAGGCCCAGTCCCAATTAGCCTTACTGTGCATAAAGTGGACGTGGACGTAAAACACCAACTCAATCGATCAATCAATAGAAACTTCAGTATAGGCGATCTGGTGCACCGCAGTTTCTTTCCCCACTATGCAGATGATATTATTGTGATAGCTATATATTATTGAGCAAAGGTTTGAAATCTGAGATTAGAGAAGGGTTTGGCAACAGTGCATGTTCTTGCTGCCATCTGCTGAAGGAACCTTCAACTATCCACAAAGCCTTGTGTTCTCGTTTTCTCCACTTCGGACCGACTCTTCGCCGGTTTTGCTTCCCGAGATTATCATATTTTAATAGGCGGAGTCGGCTACAACACGAGGTACTCCAGTCTGTGGAGCGTCGGGAGGGAGGGGGGTTGTGAATGCCGAGGAAGAGGCATGGAGACGAACGGATAGAAAGAAAGCAGAGAGAGAGAGAGAGAGAGAGAGAGAGAGAGAGAGAGAGAGAGAGGGAGAGGGAGAATGTTGTGATTGACGTTTACCTCATCAGTATTCCGTACTCGTGATTGGGTAGACTTGGCTGTCAATCAAATGTCCCCGCCCTTAACCTCCCTTATTCTCTCTCTCTCTCTCTCTCTCTCTCTTTCTCTTCTCGTCCCTTTTCATGTCATAGTCTGACAAGCTTGGAGTTTGGTCTCAACTCCGGGGGCGACTCAAAAGTTTCCTTGAGGTTCAACGGAACGACAGGAACTCGAACAAGAACCGTGCTAGAGAGAGAAGTTGGAGCTCTGTTTTTTGCCACAAAAAACACGGAAGTCCTTACTTTGTCCAGGGATCAGTGGTGTTGAGGGCCAATGGGGCTGCGTCCCCAGAAAGAAATGCCTAGAAGAGGGGATTACAAAGGCCATAGAATTGAGTGAGAGAGGTTGCACATACAGAGCAGTAACGCTATAAGGTCAGTTTGCAATGTCAACATAACGATGCACCAGTATTAGCAATATTACTAAAGCCTGAGCCGGTCTCCGTGGCGAAGTGGTTAGCGTATCGCACTATGAAATCACAGATGCAACAATTGTCTCAACACTATTCCATCCTCATTGCCGCGATTATCCCAGGAGGTTGAAAAACGACGTACCAAAATAGAAAGAGAAATATAATAGTCACGCTATCCTTTCAAACTCCGTTGCCTGGAAACCTAATATGTCGGTGAATTACACACGGAACTTGAAATACAATAAATCAAGGTTGATGCGTCAATTCATACCCTTAAACGTGTAATTTTGGTTTCTTTGAAATGACCTTGTTCTGATCATGTCAACTTATGCATTTTCAGTTCATCACACGGAACATCAGGTCATTAAATATACCCTTTATGCATTTCTGCGTGCATTTTGATGCATCAAAAGTACACCAGCAGCAGTTCGACCATTTTAATGTGTTACTGAAGTCAACATATTTGTGTCAATTGACACATTTTGGATTTTGCGTGTACTCTGAGTTTTCATTTATTTAAATCTTCATTGATAATTTTTCAATATGTCTTGATTTGAACATACAACATCATACAAACGTTGAATTTGATTCACAAGTGCACTAGTAGAATATACAGTGTATGTTTCTCTGTATAGGAACGCTTAATCTTTCTATTTAGTCAATCCTTTCTTTGCAGGAATATCAGAATGTTCCTCTGTATAGGAACGCTTAATCTTTCTATTTAGTCAATCCTTCCTTTGCAGGATTATCAGAATGTTCCTCTGTATAGAATCGCTTAATCTTTCTATTTAGTCAATCCTTCCTTTGCAGAAATATCAGAATGTTCCTCTGTATAGAATCGCTTAATCTTTCTATTTAGTCAATTCTTCCTTTGCAGGAATATCAGAATGTTCCTCTGTATAGAATCGCTTAATCTTTCTATTTAGTCAATCCTATATTTGCAGGAATGTCAGAATGTTCCTCTTTATAGGAATGCTTAATCTTTCTATTTAGTCAATCCTTCATTTGCACGAATGTCAGAATGTTCCTCTGAATAAAATCGCTTAATCTTTCTATTTAGTCAATCCTTCCTTTGCAGGAATATCAGAATGTTCCTCTGTATAGAATCGCTTAATCTTTCTATTTAGTCAATTCTTCCTTTGCAGGAATATCAGAATGTTCCTCTGTATAGAAACGCTTAATCTTTCTATTTAGTCAATCCTTCCTCTGCGTTCCTATACACAGGAACATTCTGACATTCCTGCAAAGGAAGGATTGACTAAATAGAAAGATGACTATTATACATATAAAATATACTTTAACCACATTGGCAGATCAGACTTTGGAAGCAGATTTTCGTTTCGTGACACTGGATTCGCACCTCGAGTCTGAACGGGCACTATGATCTAACTTCCTATACATCAATCCACTATTGTTTCTTTCGAGTACGGTTCTCCTATTTAAACATTCCTATTTATAAAGAAACATTATTTTATGGCTGCAGATTGAGTCACACAAAAATATGCATTCCCATTCAGATGAGCATTAGTACATTTATAACTAAATTTATTGTTCTTATTTGCAGAAACATTGTTATATTCCTGAAAAATGATTTTTAAAAGGAATAGGAGGATAAGAAAAGTTCCTATTAACAGGAAATTGTTTATACTTCTGAAGAACGAAGCACAAGACAAAAAAATTAAGTGTTTCTATTTAGAGGAACATTCTGACATTCCTGCAGCAGGATTGACAAAATGGACAATTTAAGCGTTCCAATACACAGGAACATTCTGACATTCCTGCAAAGGAAGGATTGACTAAATAGAAAAATTAAGCGTTTCTATACAGAGGAACATTCTGACATTCCTGCAAATGAAGGATTGACTAAATAGAAAAATTAAGTGTTCCTATACAGAGGAACATTCTGATATTCCTGCATAGAAAGGATTGACTAAATAGAAAGATTAAGCGTTTCTATACAGAGGAACATTCTGACATTCCTGCAAATGAAGGATTGACTAAATAGAAAGATTAAGCGCTCCTATATAGAGGAATATTCTGACATTCCTGCAAAGAAAGGATTGACTAAATAGAAAGATTAAGCGTTGCTATACAGAGGAACATTCTGACATTCCTGCAAAGGAAGGATTGATTAAATAGAAAGATTAAGCGTTCCTATACACAGGAACGTTCTGACATTCCTGCAAAGGAAGGATTGACTAAATAGAAAGATTAAGCGTTCCTATAGAGAGGAAGATTCTGACATTCCTGCAAAGGAAGGATTGACTAAATAGAAAGATTAAGCGTTTCTATACAAAGGAACATTCTGACATTCCTGCAAATGAAGGATTTACTAAATAGAAAGATTAAGTGTTCCTATAGAGAGGAAGATTCTGACATTCCTGCAAAGGAAGGATTGACTAAATAGAAAGATTAAGCTTTCCTATACAGAGAAACATTCTGACATTCCTGCAAAGGAAGGATTGACTAAATAGAAAGATTAAACGTTCCTATACAAAGGAACATTCTGACATTCCTGCAAAGGAAGGATTGACTAAATAGAAAGATTAAGCGTTCCTATACAGAGGAACATTCTGACATTCCTGCAAAGGAAGGAAGAATTGTCTAAATAGAAAGATTAACCATTCCTATATAGAGGAACATTCTGACATTTCTGCAAAGGAAGGATTGAGTAAATAGAAAGATTAAGCGTTCCAATACACAGGAACATTCTGACATTCCTGCAAAGGAAGGATTGACTAAATAGAAAGATTAAGCGTTCCTATACAGAGGAACATTTTGACATTCCTGCAAAGGAAGGATTGACTAAATAGAAAGATTAAGCGTTCCTATACAGAGGAACATTCTGATATTCCTGCAAAGGAAGGATTGACTAAATAGAAAGATTAAGCGTTCCTGTGCAGAGGAACATTGATATTTATGCAGGAGGATTGGCAAGATAGACTATTGAAGCGTTCCTATACGCAGGAATATTCTTTCATTTCTGAAGAAGGGATTTATGGGATACAATTGTGTGAGGCGTTCCTATTTGCAGGAGCGTTCTTATAATCCTGAAGAAGGATTCGCAAAAGAAACAATCGAACAATTCGCAGCCGCATGCGAGGGCACTACCCGCGATCAACTTCCCGGAGAAGTAGTCAAGCTACATTGCAGCATTTCTTTCGTGCCTGAGTTGTCTTCAAAAAGAAACGGAAGAATGGAAGATTTAGAAAAAAAAATCCTAGAGAGAAACGAGTGTGGGCGGTACGAAGCGGGATAGAAGAACTGGAACCAGAAGCAAAAGATGGATGCCTTCACGTGACGTAGAGAAATCGAGGGTAGAAACCTCGGGGGCCGCAGCGGAGAGGGGAAGGGGGCGACTGGGAATTTGTGTTGGTTGTTTTTTGTTTTGTTTTTTCTGTTAATTTCCTAACTGCGAAGAGGATTCAGCTACCTAAAGCACAACGGAATTTGAGGTTGTAGTTGCGAACTTGTGATTGGTTGCTTGTGTGGGTGCTTTATGTAACAAATGGCTACTGGGAATGTGGTTTAGAAGACAAATAGATCATTCCATGCATTCTCTTGTGCCTGAGTGACTTCTGGAGATAAGCACAACGTCGTCGCAATAATTAGAATGTGTGCTTTCATTGGGACCAGCCAGTTTTATGTTTCGGCGTGATTTTAAGTACCAGGAACGTGATAAGTACTAGGAGAGTCAAATAAAGACATTAAAAGTCCGACAAAAATTACAGGACAGACTGTAAAGGGATCAAATTTCCATGAGGTATGGACGATCGACTGTTATTTACAAAACGACCTGAAGGCTGCAACACTGATCAAGTGAGCTTCACAACACCATTTTTGTCATTTTAGAGATGGCGCCTCCTGCATACACACGCACCAGCGAAGATCAGCGGTTTATTGCCCTCTGGAAGCCTAAGACTTATAGACATTCTACGGCAAATGAAAATTCAATCTGTGTATGCATGCTTACCACGCCAGCAAGTTTATAAATAGAGGAAGAAGTGTCACAATGGCCTCAGTCCGCAGTCAGATGTGTGGAAAGTCCTTCGCGGTGGCTCATAACTAGACCTCGATTTTAGGTTTAAAACCTATTTTTTCCTTAGCAGGCAAATAAGAAATAACAAGTTATGTCAGCGTTTCATTGAAGAAAAGAAAAACAGACGAAGTTTCATAGTGCCTAAAAGAACCTATTTTGCCTTTTAGAACCTATTTCAGGTGTATGTGCCTAAATTAAACTTTTTTTTAAGTTTTTATATACACTATGTGGAAGTAAGTCATTGGACACCACATGTCAGCGGATACCATTAGTTTTCTTGTAATCAATAGGAGGTCGGTCCGCCTTTGGAAGCGATAACAGCAGCCACTCGTCGTGGTAAACTGGCCACAAGGTCTCGTGTAGTACACCGAGTGGGATGTTCCGCCATTCCTCCTGCAGTACAGTCACCAATCCTGGAAGTGTAAAAGGGCTAGGCGATCGCGACCTGTGTAATGACCCCGAGTTTGCCATTACTTCGTGGTTTTATATTATTATTAGTATTATACAGTTAATAATTCATATATATATAATATATATATGAATTATATATATGTACATTATATACATAAATATATTAATGCCTTCAGCCAATTTTCTAATATGGCCGCCTTTATAATCAAAATTATACACATATCTACAAGTATGAATAGCGGCAAATTTAAGCAATTTACATAGTTTCAACATTAATCGTTTCATTTGCTTTTAAATATTCTAAAGATTGTTGTAAGTTTCATTTTAATCAAGTTAGTGAAGCCTAAGTTAATAATTTCTGAGTTAAATTCCTTATATCTATTTGTTGTTTCATGTTTCTGGCAAACGCCGTTCGTTTCTCTTATGTTTTGAAAGCCATTGTTGATTTATTTAAACTCTTGTGGTGTGAGAAGATCACGCGTTTTTCATTGCATTGTGGCCACCACATACCTAAATTCACTGTGCCAGATTACTGTACATTTCTAATATATTACTGTTTGCTTTTATCAAACTTCCTAGTATTAAAAGGGTATTGTGTCTGGTAACACTGTGTAACTGAGGAGGTGTTTTCGCCTTCCAGAAAAACGGTTAGTAGTTGCGCGGAGAGATTTGAAGTAGCAAGAGGTGCTTCGCGTTACGGGAAAGATAGGCTTACGCATCTCGTGCTGTACCGTTCGAAAGTATTTGAATTGTAATTTTCGTCTTACATGATATACGTGCGTGTCTATAATAAACGTAAAGTTGAACATATTCCGGTTTTTCTTTATTTCGAAAGTGTATTTCGTACTTGTGGATACCTGCATCAGGAGGACAACCTCGTGGGTTGTCATTGGACTTCACCTGTGGATCCAAGGGGAAGGAACACAGTAACTTAGCCCGAACCCTGGGATTATCCAGCATGCTCTGCTGAGCTTATAAGGTAAGTGTACTTGTGAAGTGCACCGCTACGCGGGACGTAGCACCTGAATCTGTGCTCCAGTTCGTCCCATAGATGTTCAGTAGGGTTGAGGTCAGGCCTCTGAGCAGATCAATCCAGTCGGGTGACATTATTTTCTGCATACCACTCCATGGTAACCCAGGAAACATGACAAGTCGAATTATCGTCCTGGAACATACATTCTTCGTTTCCATAGAAACGCCACAACGTGAGGAGCATGGAATGGTCGAGAATATCTCGGTGGGACGCAGACGTCATGTGACCATACACTGGTACCAGTGGATTCACGCCATGCTAGCTGAAACAACCCCAGAACATGATGCCGCCACCACCATATTTCACTGTGGGCACTACACACTCGGGTATCAGACATTCTCCGGATAATCTCCCATCTGATCGAAACAGTGTGAAGCGTGATTCATAGCTTCATAGGACCTTCCGCCATTGCTCCACCGTCCAGTTTCTTCGCTCTTTACACCAGCGTAGTCTCTGCCGTTCATTGTTTTTTGTTATCGTGGGTTTGTGGGCAGCGGCTCGACCATGATAACCGAGCGCATGGGCCTCCTGGCGAAGTGTCTTGGTCAAAACAGTCAAATTGGTCGCTCTTTGAAACTCTTCTGCAATCGAATGCATCAGACAAGTCCTGTTTTCCCAAATCTCCCTCTTGAGCGCTCTCCTGTCCCGGCCGTCCAATTTCGTGGGTCTTCCACTTCGTGGTGCATTGCTGCAGTGTCCCTTTCCTTCCACTTCTTGATGACAAAGGCTACAGTTGATTTAGGGACCTGTCGGGCATCAGCTATGCTACGTATACTCATGCCTCCTATGGAGCAGCCTACTATGATCCCTGTTTCAAACATGCTGATCTCTTTCCTGTCCGTCATTTTAACAGCGAATGATCTGAGAAGCCTCCTGCTGCCATATATATACCAGTCTGTACTCTATTATCCATTGGAATTCGTTTCAGAGTTGAAACCGGGGTGTCCAATGACTTTCTTCCACATAGTGCATATATATTAAGGTTTTTCTGGATGTTTAAGTCACACAGAGGTATTGTTGCTCGGTTTGATGCAAAAAAAAAATAATGACTAAATTAATGAAACACATTTTCTGTCGATTTCGCTCCTTTTATTTTCCACGAAACTTTCTTTTCCTTTTCTTCTTCGATAAAAATACAAGCTATACTGTGAAAGCGTCAGTGCATTTATAAATATCTATAAATTCAATGAGATTTGGATTAATAAAGTTTGCATTTTTTCACGTCTATGCAGAAAAATTCACGCAGAATTCCCGGAGCCAATAATTCACGGACAATTCCCAGTGAGTAGCTACCCTGGTAATGTGCAGCAAATCATAGATACTTAATTTCATTCTTCAGATCAACAAGTAACTTTTGCTAACAACACAAATATAGGATTACAATAATTTGTGGATATTTTTGAAAATGATGTATGCAAATGAAAATTTTGTTAGAAAATTAATATTTGGTTGTTACATATATAGATATTAAAATTTCTTAACGGTTCTTTTGAAATTTTGTTTTTGAAGATGTACCAAATCAGTATTTTTCATGAATTTTGAAGCATTTTAAGTTTCTTCTGGAACCTAATTTAAGATTTTTAGAACCTATTTTAGGATTTTCGGTGCCTAATTTAAGATTTTTCGTGCCTAATTTAAGATTTTTAGAACCTATTTTAGGATTTTTTAGAATCTATTTTAGGATTTTTAGAACCTATTTTGGAATTTTTAGAGCCTATTTTAGGAACCTAAAAGCGAAACTTTACATGCAGAAATATAATAGAAAAAAAATAAATCATTTTTTTGATTTGACTGTCCCTTGTACTAAGTCAGAAAGCAGTGTGGATGGGACTCGATGCACTGACCATGCTTCACCCAACGAGAAGGCGCTTGCCAGTCTCTGCCTCTCAATAGGTGCCACTTTAGGCTAATCGTGATGATGAGGATGAGTAATGAATAGATGAAATTGATGAAGGGACAGTCACAAAGAACAACCATGACCAGCCCGGGATATGAACACAAGGACTTTGTTGGATCGAAACTCGACCACTTAACACTCTCTTTCCATGAGTTCTTGTTGTCCCTATACAATATTTCTTTCTTTACATTACATTACATTACATTACATTATTCTTTCTCTTGTGCATATCTTCTCCATCTTTCTCTTTCTTCTGTACGTTCCCGACAGTGGCGTATACTGAGACTAAGATCTGGGCTATCTCACTATGTCACGTGGTCCTAGGCTATGAATAGAAATAAATTTACCAATTCCTAAGAAATCAGGTTGCCAACTCATAAGATCAGGTTGCCAACTCATAGGAAATCAGGTCGTCAACTCATAGGAAATCAGGTTGCCAACTCATAGGAAATCAGGTTGCCAACTCATAGGAAATTAGGTTGCCAACTCATAAGAAATCAGGTTGCCAACTCATAAGAAATCAGGTTGCCAACTCCTAAGAAATCAGGTTGCCAACTCATAGGAAATCAGGTTGCCAACTCATAGGAAATCAGGTTGCCAACCCATTGGAAATCAGGTTGCCAACTCATAATAAATCAGGTTGCCAACTCCCGAATCAGCATCATCATCTCACTGATATGAATAATATTATTTGCAATTTCTGATCGATTTTTCTCCTGTATTTTATTCTCTAGACTTCAAGCTTCGCAGATAACCTAGCTAGCCTAGAATATACGCTCCTGGTTCCCGAAACGTCTAAAGTAACTAACTCCTTAGAATCTAAAATTATGTGATCACGTAGGTACATCTAAAATGAAGTGATCGTCCCAGAAAACGAAATCTAAAATTATAGTAGAACAACAAGCAAGAGAGCCTGCGCAGACCCGTGACTACTGTGCATTGTACTCCCGCGTGCGTATTTACAAACCCTATAGTAGTACTGCAGAACCTCCAGCGATATTTGGCTACTGATTGGCTGCCATTCCGGAAGTTGATGCAGCGTTCCTTCAAGTTAACGCTAGATGGCATGGTTCAAATTAAAAGTGTAGACTTCAGATATCCATCGCAACAAGATAAGAAACCCATTTGCAATAAGGTTAATTTTTTAGCAAAATTATTTAGATTAATGTTTTAGAAGACTGAAATCAGAACTCTTCTTGAAGTGAATGATTTTGTATTTAAAGTCACATCAGTGCAAACATTGTAACTATCAATGACTATTATGTATATCCAACGTATAGCATTTTAAACATTTTATTATATAAACGTATATTTCTTAACGTAATTTCCACAATCTGTTTACAAACTTCATTACTATATAATCACAAGTCTAATTTTTTTCATACTTTTGCTGTAAATGAAGAAACAAGGAACAATGGACACGGAACATAAACACTTCCGGTTCACACAGCCAATAAGAAAGTGTTATATACCTCTGGTTCTGCAGCACTACAGGGTTTGGGGAGGGAGCGTGGAGCGGAGGGGCAGAGTCGAGTATGCTTTCTTATGGCCAGAGTTGAACCGTTGGCGGGGAAGGTGCGCTGAATGTTCTCTTGCTTGTGGTTGCTCTACAATGATAAATTCACGGAAGGTTAAATAGCATCTAAAATTAAATGATCGCCCTAGAAAACATCTAAAACTAATTACAAACCTACTCCCGTATGGATAAAATAAGTGATCACCATAGAAAACATCTAAAAGCAATTACAAATCTTAAATTCACGTAAGGGTAAATTACAACTAAAATTAAGTGATCGCCCAACCTATAAATCGACGCCTAACACTAACAACGAACCTTTGCAGTAGCCTAAAAGAATAGTCATCAGCACCTCGTGGCTAGCAATGCAGCTTCTAAAAATAGCCCAATACATCTTCAAACGTATTAAGGAATGGTAAAATTATCCTACTTTGAAATGATATTTAACCAAAGTACTATAACCACAGGATTTACCACCCATGCAAATTAGACTCCAATCTGCCGCTGAGGCTTAGTTAATAAGAAGACACGACAATAAGGCGCGAGTTCCTCCTACAAAATCACGGACAATTTATCCTTCCGCAGATATGCAGCCTGATGTTTGGGCGCAAGCTGCTCCCGGTACAGGATTTAGCGAATCAAGCGAGCATTGTCTTTGTAGAGTGGAGCGTGAATGCCCCATTCAGCAATAAGAGCCGTCGTAAACCCGCCGAGGAACTGGTATTTAAATCACTTTATAGGCAGCGTAACAGCTAGTTTTCGCAATTCGTTCATCGTGGTGTGCCGTAAAAGCTACTGGGCACGGGGGAGATGTAATTGTAAGCATTTTAGAGAGAGGGAAGGGAAGGAGAAAGAATGAGAGAAGATGCAGAATTAGGAGGAGAGAGAGAGAGAGAGAGAGAGAGAGAGAGAAGAAAATATATTGATAAAGCAGACAGATGAGAAGGGAAGGATAACGTAATGATATAAACAGAAAAAGAGAGAGACATACGAGACGAACAACGAGACAGAATGGAAAGTAGAGGAGAAATAAACAGGGTGAAAGACAAAAGAGAGATAGAGTGTGTGGGAGAGTGGAAGCAGAGAAATAGGAAGGATAAATAGAGTAAGTAAAACAGTACTAAAGAGAGAAAGGAGATCGAGAAAGAATGGATGAAAATGCAAAGGAAGAGAGATGGTGAAGAGAGAAAGAAAGGAACTGAAAGTGAGAAAGAAAGGGAAAGACATTGCCAAAAGAAATAGTGACATAGAAACACGGAGAAAAAGAGATGGAAAGATATAGATAAAGGCAGACATTGAGAGCTGAGAAAGAAGGACTAAAATCATGGAAGGAAGGATAAGGCAAAGATATAAACAGAGAGAGAAACAGCGAGGAAGAAAGGGCATAATGATATAGAAACAGAGAGAAGATATGGAATGGGAAAGACAGAGAGAATGAGAGCTGAGATAGGGATAGCTAAAGTCAAGAAAGGGACTGTAAGGCAATGATAGAAACAAAGACACAGAGAGAGATAAACAGTAAGAAGGAAGGTATGGATTTAGAAATAAAAAGACGAAAAGAAAGAGTACACGTTAAGAGAAAAACAGCAATAAAGAGAGCGAGAAAAGGGAGGGGAGAAATAGAGGAAAATATAATAATTGGAGATCGGAAAAGAGGAAAGCAGCAATGAGAGAGATAAAAAGTTATAGAGAGTATGAAACAGAAGAAAGAAAAGGAGAATGGAATAGAGAAAAACCCATCATAGAAAAAAGGGGGAGAATAGAAGATAAATCACATAGAAATAAAGTCAGATGCAAATTCAGGATAATTTCAAGGAATTCACACAACCGTAGATCTTGCAAATTCTTACTGGTAGCACGTTATATTGTCACCCTTAGAAACATTATTGCTATTGCTGTTATTATCATAGTTAATTTTGCCAACACACTTTTATTATTGGGAGTTTAAGATAGTATATTAATAAGTTAAATATTTTTCCTTTCTATATTAGAGTAACAATAAACTAACTAACTCTCTAGCCTTCTTAAACCCGCAGGTTCATGGCTGCAGCAACACAAGCCTTCTCTCTGTCTTTATCCTGAGTAAGATCAATCCAATCTTTTCCATCCTTATCGATTTCCTTTTAGCCTACTTCAACGTTATCCCTCCAGCCTCCCTACAGGTTTCTTACCATCAGGTTTCCCAACAAGAACCAACTCTTCCTTTCTCTCCCATTCTTGGCACATGCCCTACCCAACTAAGTCTTTGTGATTTAATTATTCTAATAATATCTGGAAAGGAATACAAATTGTGCAGTTATATATTATGTAACCTTCCACTCACCTGTCTCCTCATCCCTTTTAGGTCCAAATATTTTCCCAATGAGTAACTTTATATACCCTTCCCGATATGCGATAGATGTCGCTGCTATCTGAACTACTATGGAGAATTCCTAACATTTCGCAGTTAAAATTAAAGTAGGTGGTAATAATATATGTATCGTGGAATGTGTTATCTGTTTTTGAAAAATCTATTTTTGAGGGATTTTAAGTCGCTAGCTTTTCTTTTGCTTCAGGATAGAATCTCAGCTCACTGGTATTTTCTTGTTTTCTCGCATTTATCAATTTCAATTCTACATTTTCCATTGTACACTCAAAATACATCAAGGTTAATGTACTTTTGATGCATCAACAAACGTGTATTTCTTGTTTCTTTGAAATTATCGTGTCTTCTCAATTGATGCATTTTTTAGTGTATCACACGGAGCAGTAGCTTATAAAACTATCCTTTGATGCATTTCTGTGCATTTAGATGGATAATATATGTATCGTGGAATGTGTTATCTGTTTTTGAAAAATCTATTTTTGAGGGATTTCAAGTCGCTAGCTTTTCTTTTGCTTCAGGATAGAATCTCAGCTCACTGGTATTTTCTTGTTTTCTCGCATTTATCAATTTCAATTCTACATTTTCCATTGTACACTCAAAATACATCAAGGTTAATGTACTTTTGATGCATCAACAAACGTGTATTTCTTGTTTCTTTGAAATTATCGTGTCTTCTCAATTGATGCATTTTTTAGTGTATCACACGGAGCAGTAGCTTATAAAACTATCCTTTGATGCATTTCTGTGCATTTAGATGCACTAAAAGTGCATCATTAGTAGTTTACGCACTTTACTGTGTTAGTGGAACCAACACATTGTGTCAACTGACACAGATTTAAGGTTCTGTGTGGTAGCTGGCCGCTCAACTTCCACTGCTCCGGAAAAAAAAAACAAATGAAGATAGAAAACAAAAACCGTTCAATCTTTACAAAGTGACTGAAAAATTCTCCTCCTCGCCATGACGACATAAATCCACGTGATTTTGATTGAGTGGCCGTCCGAAGTGACAAGGTTATGACAGATCTGAATGGACTGCTTCGATTGCAATCTGACTCTGTCCATCTTCGGCCAACAATTGGCGGGGAAAATAACAATCAAAGATACAAATGACTGAACGAATTCCGATGCACCGCGGAGGATGATTAAGAGACAAGACCCTCCCTGTGATGAGCCGGCGAATCAATCAAAAGTAGTTGGAAATGAAACAATTAACGACTGTCTATTTATAATCTGCTTTCCCATACGTCACTTCCGTGACTTTTCCCCTTAATGTTTTCAACCCTGCAGGACGAGTCGCTAATATCCTTTCTGATTTGGGGATTGAAATGACAATATTCCCAGAAAGAAATGGTAGTACAAATCTTAATCTGATTTAAAAAGGAAAAATTTGCAACAAAATTCGTACATATTTTAGTATATTTTGTCAATATTTGTCACATAATTAAAATAATATAACTATAATTATAGTTTGCCGGAAAGTTACAGATGTCACTGATGCTCTCTTTTCTGATTTAGCAGTGTATCGTAATCTTTGTCAGAAAAAATTGAATAAAATTATCTTTCCGGATTTATAAATATATCGCAGTATTTATAAGACAAATTGAGGCAATATTATCTTTTCGGATTTAGAAATACCTAGGTGTATCACAACATTTTGTCATATATGGTTTCGTTCCGAATTTGTTATTACATTACATATCAATATTTTTCAGAAAAATTAGATTGAATTCCGAGTTTGAATTCATCATCACAATAGTTGTCAGGAATTTGGGTTTAAGAGTCTCTTTCAGTACTTAGAAATAAGTCACATATTTGTCTGACAATTTATGGTGTCAAGATTCCTGATTTAGAAATATACAATAACACTTGTGGGAAAATTTAAGATATCAATAATAGCCCTGTTTCCTAACTTAGCAATATATCGTAGTATTTAGCAAGTGCAGCTTTCCTGCCACCCAGTTTAATTCGATCACATACATTGTTCTATTCATGATGATGGGAGCAATGGATGTGCTAGAAACGCTAGACATTAAATCCTCCCTTTCAACCTGGGTGGTAACCCAATTGATTTGAATTATTTTACTTCGCTTTTCTGCCACAGCTATCGTCACGATTAGAATGACTGATGATATGACGAAATTGGTAAGGGGATTCGAACCCGGAACCCCGGTGTTGCTGGTAACCCGAGAAATATGTTCGAATCGTAGTATTTGTCAGAAAAAAATGGCATAATTGTATGAATTTCTGAGTCCACTTTAGGCACGCAAAGGCTAATCGGGACTGGAATTATAGTTTAATGTGAGATCCGAACCACAATCTACCTCCACCGGATATCGAACCCGGGGCCCCTCCATTACGGAGGTTTGGCCTTTTACCAGATTCTGAAATAAATCACAATATTTGCTGTGAATTTTACGGTGTCAATAATAGTATTTTTTCCATATTTGGAAATATATCAAAAACTTATCAGAAAATTTTGAATACTAATATTTGTCAGTAGTATTTGCAAATGTCAAAATATTGGTATTTTGTATTTGTATCTTACATTGATTCTCTGCCAATTGAAATGATGAAGATGCGTAATGACTAGAGGAAATATATGAAGCGACGCTGACAAAAGACCCATGTTTAGACCGGGACTCGAACTCGGGAACTTCGGTCGACCACTTGAAGCGTTCGGTCACCGAGTCGGCTGTATCACAATATTTGTAGGAGAATTTAGAATCATATCATAGTAACAACAACAATCTAGAAAGAAGTGTCAATATTGATTATTTCGAGATAAATCACAATATTTTTACGAGATTTTTGAGTGGAAAATTAATTTCACATTTGATGCTCTGTACTATATCACAATAGTATAGGAAACTTTACATATACTTTAGAACAGTTTGGCCAATATTATTAGCATATGCTTTATCTATAACTAGCTGATTACCTGGCGTTTCTCGGGTATTCATTTATCCCAATCTTGCATTAGACAGGAAAATAATGAACTCTAACTATAGTGTAAAATGTAACTAATTTTAAATGTGATCGTGAATGTCACCAATTAGCTTAGCGACTCCGAAAACTATGGATTCGACACTAATCTAGGTGGCATTTTATTTTTCACCCCCTCTAACCCCCCATGCCGATAGGTGATAAACTTTGAGTTGAACGAAAACTATGGATTCCATTCGCAACGGAGCCTGAATGTTAGACAACCCGAGAAACACTATCGTTGTGCGTATTGCATAGAGTCACGGATGTTTGTTTGTGCGGAATTTAATATCGGTGGTTCTCGATTATTTTTACATGTCACCCCTTCCCACCCCACCTCTAGGGGTGCCAGGGGTGTCTTACCCCCACAGTATTTATTTCCAGATTGCAAGTGATACGCGTACCAAGCTTGGTTGAAATCGCTCTAGGCGTTCGAGGGTTATTGCTGAACAAACAAACACACACATATACACATCCATCAATTTTTATAGTATATAGATTACAGTATTAGCGGGCAAATTTGGAATAGAGAGACATCCGTTTTCTTGTAGAGAAATCGCTATTCACATAACTTTTAACACGTACTTTAAGATGAATATGGCAGGATTCACATATGGAATACCGCGCAACGTTTTTTTTAAAAAAAATACCCTATACAAGGGCGCAACACGCAATTAAATACACAAGAAATTATCCGGCTGAGGGCGTGTTTGTTCCTCGGTGGGAATTTCCCAACCAAACACCGACAGCGGGCGCTGTTTTGCCTGTAGAAAAACCGGGAGTGTAGTACGTTTAATTGCATATGCGTCCATGCGTGTTAACCGGCACGCATCCTGCGTACGTATGTTTTGCGACGACGGAAAGGAAGGGAAAAAAATGAAAATCAGCCGAAAGGAAATTAAATTCATATGAATTCTGCATATTTCCGCATCTACTCTCTTCTCTGTATATGGTTTGTGGGTGGGTATATGAAATGGGTAGCTTGTGCGGGGTATGGGCTGAAAAAAAGAACAGACTGCGTCTCACGTCCGTTTTATTTTTCCATCTTCTTCCGCTGCTTTCTCTTTCATTTTCTGAGCGACAGATGTCAGGTTTGTAGTATGGAGGAGACAACGTCAACCAGAATGACATTCCCCATTGTATCTCCCAATGCGAAATGTAGTAGGATAACGGAATTAGGAGACTCGTGGTAGCTGTGGAAGGCAGGCATTAGGCAAGCAAAAACAGGACTAGGCATTCAAAAAGGTAAATCGTTACTACAAAAGGGTAATAAATACAAGCTAAAGTTGGAAATAATTACTGATAAAAGTGGATACGTAGAGTAACTTGGGAAATTATTACCGGGAAAGAGAAGATATACACTGAAGACGAAGAAATACACAGTAAAGTGGGAAATAATTACTGTTAAAGAAAGGACGCGGAGTAAAGAGGGAATATTTACTGGGAAAGAGAGTATAAACAATGAAGATGAAGAAATACACAGTAAAAAGGGAGTGTCATTTATAATAACTATCTTAATGCATGATAAGATATTCAAATTGAAACAGAATACCAGGTGTAAATGAACAGGCAGACTGGTAACTGTTAGCGGTAGAATATTATAAATTTTGCTGTAACTTCTAACAGTGAACTTGTAGTGAAGGGCTTCGATATCCGTTGGTTCGGATCCCATTTTAAACTGTAGGTTCAGTCCCGATTGCGTATTTACAAACCCTATAGTACTGCAGAACCTCCAGCGATATTTGGCTACTGATTGGCTGCCATTCCGGAAGTTGATGCAGTGTTCCTTCAAATTAACGCTAGATGGCAGGGTTCAAATTAACAGTGAAGATTTCAGATATCCATCCCAACAAGATAAGAAACACATTTACACTAAGGTTTATTTTTTAGCAAAATTATTTAAATTAATGATTTAGAAGACATAAATCAGAACTCTTTCTTCTTGAAGTGAATGATTTCTCTATTTAAAGTCACATCAGTGCAAACTTTGTAACTACCAATGACTATTGAGAAAATTATGTATATCCAACGTATAGCATTTTAAACATTATATTTTATTATATAAACGTATATTTCTTAACATAATTTCGACAATCTGTTTACAATCTTTATTACTATATAATCACAAGTCTTATTTTCCATACTTTTGCTGTAAATTAAGAAGCAAGGAACAATGGACACGGAACATAAACACTTCCGGTGCACACAGCCAATAAGAAAGTGTTATATACCTCTGGTTCTGCAGCACTACAGGGTTTGTAAATACGCGTCCCGATTAATCTATCTGTGTATAAAGTGGACATAAAACAAAAGTTGAATGAAATCTAACAGTGAAGATACAAAACAGTGAAGGACATCATGTAAAGCATACTTAAAAAAAGAGAGGGAATGCATAATAGGAGAACGTAATTATTAAGAATATTAGGGGACGTGGACTCTAAATGAGAATTACTAAAAGTGGGAAATGTAGACAGAGAAATAAATGAGAGCCCCAACCGAGAAATAAACGCTAAAGGAAGAATATTTTGAACAACAATTAGCAGCTTAAATACCTGAGAATAGTTAATCAAGGGGTCCGGGTTCGATACCCGGTGGAGGCACATAGTGGTTCGCATCCCACTTTAAACTGTAGGTCCAGTCCCGATTAGCCTTTCTGTGCATAAAGTTGACTTAAAACAACAAATCAATCAATCAATCAAAACATGAGAATAGCACAATAAAATTTAAAAAAATAGATATTACCCATTTTAGTATGCAAAATACAATTAAAGCGACAAGAAAATAACCAGTTAGAAACCTTGGAGCATATCTATGATTGATTACCAGGATTCACATAACATGATTTGATTAAAAAAAGAAGCAACTTTTCTTTACTTGTGGCTATTTTCATTCGAATACTCACACTTCTTTGGTTCCGTGGACATAACATACGTACGCATAACTGATTGATAAATACCCCCACATATCGAACACATGCACACGTCAAAATGTCAAAACCACTTTAATCAAATGCTTAATAAAGATTTCGGATGAGAACAACAGAATAACAGAAAATGAAAGTTGTTTTAAACATGATAATCCGATATTAATTCATGCATCAAACAACTAAACACATTCGAAACAAGTCGACCGCAACGAATAATACACGCCACAATATACAGAACGAATTTGCGTACACTCTTTTAAACGTCACGCAATGATAAGTGCAATTAATCTTCATATGTCATATGTGATGAAAGTTTCCTACGCCCGGACAATCACAAACAGTTAACTTCAGTTTGACAGCAATCATATTCATAGCAATGATTAAAAAAGTTGTAAACCGTATAATAATTATGATGAGAGGTGTGTATAAAATGTAAAATAAAGATGTACAAGGGATCAATTAATTCACTAATTGCATCAAAATATATGCACGGCAGGCAGGGGGGGGAATATAATGACAAAAAAAAACTTATGATATCTCATGCACTAACAACTAGTGGAAATAGAGATAAGGAGAGAAAAATTACGATATCAAATACACCAACACCCTAAGTAAGTAGAGATAATACCATGAAAGAAACATGATATCCCACACACCAACGCCTAGGGGAAGTAGAGAAAATACAAGAAGAAACTATGATATCCCATACTCCAACGCCTAGTGGAAGTAGAGATAGCAAAAAGAAAACTACGATATCCCATACACTACATCTAGCGGAAGTAGACATTATGACAGAAGGAAATTATGATATCCCAAGTAGAGAAAATACCAGCAAGAACTGTGATATCCCACACACCAACTCCTAGTGGAAGCAGGGATAATGCAATAAACTTTGGACATCTCAGATCAACACCAAGTACAAGCAGAAGTACTATAACTGCAAAGAGATACACACCTAAGTCACGATTCATCGCATAAATCCTTTGAACATCAGTGATACTGAAGTTATGAATATTGATTTTTCTTTAAAAATAGAGATGAATAGCATAAAAAAACCGAACTAGTGAGAACAGATAAAATAAAGAAAAATGTCACGATTTGAAAATGTTCATAATGGAGAAATGTTCGAAAGACTCAAGAAAATAAATCAAATTGTTTGGTTATATGAGCATATATGCTAGTTTCTGTGATGTGTCTGGTACAAAAATGGGCACACGGGTAAATCTAGAGTTAGAGTCATAAATTGAGCCTTTGTGAACAATTTTATGTGAGGTGTTCAGGAAATTTTAGTGTGTTGTGAGGGGTGTGTGGATAAACCACTGGTCTGGTCTCGAATTTTTAATGGGTCCCCTGGATCTTGTTAGTGCATATAACAGGTGATGATGCACTTTTACACACCATGAAAGAAACACGCTACCATTGGTTGATGCTGTTAGCCACACCCACAGTGGCAATTTCCATGTGGATTTTGTAAATATGCTTCCCCCCTCTTGAACTCGAACACCGCACTTATCCAGTTCGCTACACAGCACCAACATGAAAATCTGCCAGCAATGTCGAAGGGTTTTAAGACAGGTAATGCCGAAAGAATTTGGTCTTCCTCATTATTCTTTACTATAAAGAAAATGACAAAGAGGTTATGCAAACATGTTCATAGTTCAGTTAAACGCCAAGTTTAAAAAAAGAAGGATCTTCAATATGTACTCATAGGACACGGAAATTAAGCTTTGCCAATCTTTACACAGTGTAATGAAACTCCTGAGGCGACTTCGGGTACGAAGCTCAACTTTCAAGTTGAAAGAGGATAAAAGGTGTCAAGATGCAAATTGAGGGGGGGGGGGGGGTTGAAGGAGAAGAAAAAGGCAAGAGTGATAAAGAAAAAACGGCATCGTAAGTCAGTAGCCACCTGGATGAGGAAGAGACCGCAATGTAAATGCACCCCCTTTCCTTCATTTGCCTAATAGAACGGGGAGGGGGGTTCCTCGCGAAATGTGGAGTCGTACTGTTTCGTCAGTGGTTTCATCGCGCTATTGAACGCCTGATGTAAAAGGATGATTTACATTTCGCTGATAGCATGTACCCTCGCTGGTACTCAACTGAGAGATGTGGAGAATTAGTTTGCTCCCAGTCACCATATAAGATGACGTATCAGGTGATTGTCTTTTTTTTTTTTTTTAAAAAAAAAGATCAAACCAAATTACCGCATGGAAAGAGACCATATTCTTCCAGACATCCAGACATGAGACCGTGTGTAAAACAAGATCGAGAATTGTGCAGACTGGAACGACAATAAAGTTGATGAATAGAGCACCGAATTGTTCATTGTCCCTACACACAGCATAACAAGGAGGCGATTGTCTAATTTATTGACTGTTGTTAACCGCGCATACAATTTGTTTTTAGTTTGCTTCTTAAAAATTATGTTTATAATTTCGAGACTTGCAATTTGATCCAGATTTTCCCAATGAGGCCGAAACGTGAACGATACAGGTATTTGCAGCAATTTTCAACTTGATACGAGATCGAGTCGAGGGGAGAAATTTGTAACTCGACACGAGACAGAGACAAGGGAGGAATTTCCAGCTTGGCACGAGACAGAGACGAAACAGTGATTCTCAATTCATCACGAAACTGAGAAGAAACTGGAATTTTCATCTCAATACGAGCGCGAAAGGTGACAGTAATACATCAACTCGAGACAGAGACGATGGACGATGGAGGAATTTTTAACTGGACACGAGATAGATACGAGGAAGGAATTTGCAACTCGACACGAGGCAGATGCGATGGAGGAATTTTTAACTGGACACGAGATACATATATATACGGGGAAGGAATTTATAACACTACGCAACACCGAGTCCAGGGAGGAATTTTTAGCTGTATATACTACCCAGCAGAGAAAGGAATTTTTGATACGGGATATAGACGAGGGAGGAATTTTCAACGTGATACAAACCAGGAAGGTCACGAGACGAGAGGAGGGACTTTGTCAAGCCTTGACTCGTCTTAGTACATACCGTCCCTATATTCCTCCTCCTTCCTTCATTTGAGAAAGGCGAACTCAAAAAGGGCAAAATCAAAGGCAGTCAGGTAACAACATATATATATATAATCTTCGATGGTCATTTGTTGACGTATGTATGAAAATTATATGTGAAAGTAACTAAAATATGTGCTAAATGCTAATATGCCTCATACATCCACGATTGACAAATAGGGTAAAAGAAGGGATGTTCGCCATGCTGGGAATTTCGCCGTACTTGTGGTTTTTGTAATCGTAGATAGAAACTATAGGTTGGAAACACTCACTGATGCCTGTAAAAGATCAAGTAACATGTGCCTTGTTTCCACTGAAAACTACAGTGTGGTGAGCGAACTAGCAAGCAAGCAGTACAGTTTGGAATGCGCAGTTGCGTCTACACAGAAGACAAAGAAAGGTGCCGAATTTCAATACTACGCTGGAAATTGTAATTTCGTGGCAGATAAGAATTATTTTTCTTCCTTTTAATTATTGATATCGTAACCTCAAACCTTAAGAATGTCGTGAAAGGATTTGCTTAGGAAAGCGTGCATGTACAAGTAAACATAAGTTGTTTTCTTTCGACTATGCATTTGCTGGTAAATTCGCCAGAGTAACAAAATGTGTCTAATATTCCCTTCTTACAGGCGATCTTTCACACACATCTTGTTCACAATGCATATGAACATTTAGGCCTATGTTTCTTAAACATGTTTGTATTGTATCTTTTTAAGCAGTTTTGTATTGTCATTTATAGGTCTTTTGCACTTTGTTGTCTGACTTATTGGCAACAACTTGGTATTCCATACACTTAAACTGACGATAAAATGATAAATAAGTTATATGGCGAATGTCCCAGCATGTGGCGGTAATTTCGCCACTTTTTCTCATTTTAGTATTTTTAATATTACGTCATAAGTATAAGTAACACAGTATTTATGTTATATTCCTCATAATCTAGAATGACTACTTTTTGTATCGTATAAATTTTGCCCTCTTCCCCAAATTCGTTTAGTAGGAAAAGAAATGAAAAGCATTTTGGTAGCGAACTTCCCCTCCTTTACCCTACATGAAGTTGCCAAGGAGAGTTATGAGTGGCCCAGGCTCCACTTCGTCTGGTGGGTCACGTGAAGACTGTTTTTCGATATAGGTTGCCAGGGAGGATTAATTTGCGATGGCCCATTCTCCACCTCCCCTCCATTACCCTATAATACAAAGTAACATTAATTTTAACATGATATGAAGATATGCATTTACATAGAAATCTATGTACTGATTTTAAAGGGTACAGCAGTCTCTGAGGTGGGGAGGCTTGCCCCCTCTCTCGCGTTTTCATTACTGGTTTTATCTGTAATGTCACATTTAAACGAAAAATTAAAACCCAGTAGCATCATTTTGTTTTCAGTTCGTAAAAACTATTAGAGACTCAAAGCTAAGGTAATTCTTGGTCGGAGGATCAAAGCCTCTTTTTCACTCCTTTGAGCCGAAGTTCTCAGAAAAAGCACCAATGCAGCGGCTGCAACCGCAGAGGCATTGTTTAAAGTTGAATCAGCTTGCTCAATGCACTGTTTTTGGTCCTCCTCTTTCGGCAAGCGATTGGAACAATCGCTCCGTCTGTGAATGGATTCCTCGCGTTGAAATGCTAAGGGATGACGGAGCGAAATGAGTAAATGGTACACCCAGGAAGGTTACCCCAGGATGTCTTGCGGCGAGGAATGGGTAAAAGTTTCCCCACTCTTGATATGCAAAGTCGGTCTTTGCCTCATCGGAGTTCTTAGAAGAACCGAGTACAATGATGGACTCGCTTGACCATCTGCATGGTTTGCAGACAACTGCGACCATTGGCTGCATTGTCTCCAAATAACAACTGGAGGAAGAACTAATCGAAGATATTACACCGTGGATATTTCATTGCTTTTGTGAAGCCGATGCAGGGTTGCCAGGTGCTTGTTCTTTTTTTACACGTAGGTTAAGAAAAGTGTCTAGTATTACCAGATGACAAACTTTTTTTTTAAAAAAGAGGACATTTTTAGATTTCACAAAACATATTACAGAACTTTTATACTACTCAATATTTCTCTTAATGGCATAGTTTCAGCGTTTCAGGTCAACATTTAGTGTATAATTTAGTGTAAAATTTATATCGTATTTCATCACCTTTTATTTCAACTTTCGGAATTTCAATAATTATTTTTTTAACCCTTTCGTGCCGGTAGACGAAATATTCGTAACGCATGGAAATCCGCCAGGAACGGGGCTCATTTGAAGCAAAATGTAACATGTTGGAAAAGGCTTTGTTAAAAGCGTTGTAATAACACGAAACATGCAAATGGGGGCTCGTTTTATTCAGAATTTCCAAGCCTTTCGTTCTGTAAGGTAAACATGTCGATTTGTACCTATTTTCGGAAACAACTGACAGAGGAATTTCCAAACTTTTTTTCTTAATTCTTTTTTCAAAATTTGGCTAGCTCCCATCCGCTAGCGCCCATCGATCAGGGCAAACCGCCACTAGTCGCAGATTGCCCCAAAGTTATATAAAGGCGAATACGACAGCACAACAATCAGCCTGGCGACGCAAGAATGACGTCAGAGTCTACTCGGCGATGACGGAAGATGTGAGGCGAAAGCTTGGAGATTAAACCCAAAAAGATTCCGGGTGTTTTTTTTTTTAATTCGGTTTCCTGTTTATTAAACTTTTATTACCAAAACATTTGCTTGACGAAATATTCGTCGTCCGTCCTTGAGTTAGTTCTGACATCTATAGGCCCCGTCCCGAAAGGGTAAAAGGAACACAAAACTAGACTGAATTTTTGTGTTGCGTATCATTATTCACACAATTTTAATTACTAAATTTAACATCACGGAATATTAACAATTATTTACAAATATAAAATTTTGTTACCAATCTTGAAGTTGAAGCAGTTGTCTACACACCAAAAAAGAGGACATTTCCCCATTTTTCTAAAAACCAGCCCGGACCATTTTTAGGACCCGAAAAGGAGGACATGCCCGAGTAAAAGAAGACAACTGGTTGATTGATTGATTTAGGTTATTTTACTTCGCGTTTTGTGCCTCTTGGCTAATTTGCGAAGATGGGGATGAGTGATGAAATGATGAAATTGATGAATGGACATTCACAAACAACCAAGCCCGACCGGGATTCGAACCCGGGACCCTTGGCGCCGCAGCGCGATGTGCTAACCACTCGGCCACAGGGTCGGGCGGAAGAAGACATCTGGTAACCTTGCTAGTGTTAAGATATCATTTACCCACGATCAACCCCTCATATAGGCTATTAAGTATCCCTATAAAGTCAAACCTCAATATCCCTTACGTCGATCGCGGGGAATATGGAAAATATCAAGAAAGATGGCCGGAGTCGACGCTAATATACACGGATTGATCAAAGATAATACTGAAGTAGGTTCTACATTTTATATACCGTCCCAGAAAACTATCCGCCAATTTAAATTACCCCCCTGACACGTCAATCTTTTCAGCGGAATGTTACGCAATATTAGTGTTGTCCACGGGACGAGACGGGACAGGCTTTTAAAAATTCGAGACGAGACGAGATTGACCATGTGCCCCGAGACAATATAATATTTTCGAGACGAGACAGCATTTCCAGGAAACGAGACAGGTCAAAGTCTCGTCTCGTGGGCAACACTACGCAATATATAGAGCTTTACTTCATGTCCTAGCGTCGGGCATTCCACGGATTTTTCCTTATCTAATTCAAAGCGCAGCGTTACGACTCCAAAAACAGGGCAGGAAGTGACATTCACATACATCAAGGCATGTAACAAAAACAAATCCCAAGACTAAAGCCCCTATCACACGGAACTGGATTTCTAGTAGGAATGCCCTAGTTGGCGCTGATCTAACTTTCTAGGTAGCAATCATGGCCGCCTGGCTGACTGCTTGACTGGTTTGGAGGAATAGGACATGTTCTAATTGCTACTTGCTTTCCTCGACTGGATTCTGTGGAACAGCCAATCAGAGCAACGTTTCGCCATGTGAAGATAATCTGTGAGTGTGGAAAGGAGCGCTTTTGTCTGTGGTTTCCGAGTGTTACTTCAGCAGTGTATAACATACAGCATGAAAGGCGCGTTGAGTTATACCATCTATGCTGAGTGCACGGTGTTTACATTTGAAACAACTAAAATATTCTTCCATACGTGTACAGTAAACGTTGTAAAGTATGTATTTAAGCAGAGCCATTATTTTGTACCTAATAACGTTTTATACGAATCGTTATTCCTCTCGGTTGAATAGTTATCGGCTTTTAAAAATGTGAAGTGATACATTGTTTACATCTCACGCGGCCGCCATTACAACTTCCCTCATATGGGAACAAAAGTCTATTGACCAGTACGTTGATAAGTATCGTTTGAGGCGAAAACTAGCAAATTGATAGCCAGTCCAGCGCCAACTAGGGCATACCTACTGGAAATCCAGTTCCATGTGATGCGGGCTCTTGTAGACATATACGCAAAACAAGCTCGAACACACGATCACGTAACCCCATTACGATTACCTTACACAGACTTGCTCCCTCGAGTAAAAATGAAAATACAACATGAATGGGATGAATGGTGTGCACACGAATTCCAAAACACAAGCACCTACAAGTAGAACGCGCAAATCGGTGAAAAACAACCTTGGTATCAATCTATGAAACTACCTCGGGCAGTGATTGTGTTCACCTTGAGACTCCGGACGGGTCACGTTCCCGTCAATTGGTAAGAATACACGCGGTACCTACAACTTCCTGTCAATGTGGAGAGCCCAGCCAAACAATAACGCATCTGTTTCTCCATTGCCCCTTCCGACAAGTTCATCGGAAAACGTTATATAAAACCAGTGATGTGCCGTAGACTATAAGTTTACGTCTACATGCGTTGTCTACACGTAATCTACGCGTAGATTACATTGGGTTGTAGATTACATAGACTACGTAGACAATCTAAAGTGCATTAAAATTCATTTTCAAGGGTTTCATGAAAGGAAAGTGACATTTTCAACTATATTGGTTCCTAACGAAATGAATATAACCCTATTTAAAACAAAATTTATCTTCTCTTCTATTATCAACTATGAAAGAAGATAAATAGTATGCAAAAAACAACAACAGATGGCACTCGTGAGGCAAGAGTGGTCTTTTCCCCATAAAACACTAGAATATTTCCTATATTAGGTTTCTTCCTACGTGGGAAATTGTTCGAATTTGGAAGAAAGAGTATGAAAAGTTCTCCTCACACATCAGCAACTGATACGCAGTATAATTTTCTTTTAATTCCACGGCGCCCTTTGCTAAGTTATCACCTTTCGCCATGTTGTTTACACAGATTACGTAATCTACGTGTATAAAATAGTCTACGTGTAGAATGTAGACTATCGTTGTTTACGCGTAGACGCACATCACACTATAAAACCCACTCCGACTAGATGATCCATTTCCGGTGTCGATCCCAACCCTGATAAGTCAGCTTGAAACACCCATCATGTGGACGCTGTATAGCTTCGCACGGAAACACATCATCCCCATGTAAACAAAAACAACAAGAAAATCCAAAGTGTAACATACCCCCCAGGATACCCTCCCAAAGTGCAAATCCCGAGTGAAAGTGTACCGTGAAAGTGCCATAAGGAACAACGAGGGAGAAGATACGGATAAGTAGGATCAAATAAAGCAGTACCGATGGCTAGAAACCACAAAGGATAGGCTTTGTGCAACAACAAGAATCTACTAGTGATAAAAAAATGACTGTCATACTGTTATATTGTTACGTGGATGAATGTTGATAAAATACGTGGTGTAGAGTAACACGCTATGCAGCCAGAAGTCCGGATGTTTGTAAGGATTGGCGTCGGGTTGGGGGAAAAGTAAACCTCACTCCCCGCTCCACCGCTCTCGGAAACTGCTATCATTTATTTCAAGTTACAAAAATGCAGAAGGCTTATTATATTTATTGTTACTAACAGAAATAAAGTTCAGTTACTATTTAAACAGAATAACCAAAGCGAAAACATGAATGTGAAAAAATACAGGAACTAGTTTAAATTTTCATATTCTACCATTTCATCCAAAGAGTGATTTGTTTTATTTTACGTCACTTCCCTGTCACCTGATGTTTGTCCAGACGCTTGAACCTCGTTAGACCGCAGTCCAAAGTGTACTACGTGGAAAAGAGGTTGGAAGGGAGGAGCGTAACTGGGGGGAGTCGAACTTGAGGCTTACATTTGACTGGGGCAGAATCGAATTTTTTTCTATCCCAGAAAAATAGCATACAGGACTATTTTGCTAAATGCTATATTTGTAAAAAATCATAAAAATTACTCATTAATTTGCTTCTCAGGTTCCAGGAGGTTAACGAAAGTACCATTAACTTCAAAATCTTAATAAATTTTAATTGCCCCCCCCCCCCTCTTGCCCTCCGATAAGTTACCAGGGTGGTTACTCACCGGGAATTATGCGTGGATTCTGCTTGAATTTTTCTCAGACGTGAAAAATTACAACTTTTATTAATCCAAATCCCATTCAATTTATACATATTTATTAATGCCCTGAGGCAAATTTTTCACAATTTATCTTATACTTTTATAGAGGAAGGGAAAGGAAACAGAATTTTCTCAGTATGCTTGCTTTGTTTGTGTCCTTTATAGAAGAATATATCTGACAAGCGGAAGATTATTGCAAGATAAGATATCTTGAAGTTGATTAGATAAATTTGAAATTCTTATACAATTAACATTTTTTCGTACATAACTATATCCCGTAATATTTGTGACGTATGTTTGTAGATGCATTTCTAGTCTGAGTACGCGAAATGGCAAATGTAAACTTCACACATTAAAATAAATATATGTATTGTTCAATTCATCAATTGAATTGATTTAAAATTTTTGGATTCATGGGAATCTCACAAACCTTTACATTGTTAATATACTATTCGTGTGTGTGTGTGTGTGTGTGTGTGTGTGTAGGTGGTAAGAACTAGTAGTATGCAAGGTTGAAATAGAGAAAACATCTGCTTGAATTTTTGGAAAGTTCGCCTTGAAAACCGGGAATTATACTTGAATTTTATCATGGTCCTAGGGTTTTTTCAATTTAAATTTTACTTATAAAAAAAGATAGGCTTACTGAATATGAAAGATAGTTTTCTAAACTCAACAATCATAGTGGCCACCCTGGTTACTACGCTTCTGGGTTACACAATTGTAAAAAATCCAAAAATTAAAGTTTTATGTGAGAGGTCCAACAACACAAACTTTAGAACGATGTGTGTACAAGTGAATAGATCACTCTATATTAATAGTTATCTCCTCACTGGATGGATCGATTACAATAATAATAACAATAAAAATGTATTGAATTGGCTTTGATTAATTTATATTTTTTATTGTATAATATCAATCGTAACCATAATAATTATTATTATTTATACTATTCAAGTTTAATCATGCCTGACCTTGCCCCAAACAGTAATTTTCAGCTCCACTCTGGGCAATTCTAGGCACCGGTGACGTCACAGCGTTTCAAAGGCAACAGAGTCCGTTGTGGTATTGCTGACAGCGACGACTCTGCACAGTTTAAACGCCGGAAGCAAAACCAGGGCTTTCTCGGTATCTCAGTAGGTAGAGATCAGCGTTCAAGTCCTGTCGAGCCTGCATTTCTCGCTCACATCAGTCTTCAACAATTAAATGCAGCACCGTGAATAATGAAAGCAGTAAAATTCAGCCAATGCCTCAAACCAGGGTCAACCGCCGCGACCTGGGGAGAGCCAATTGTTGCAGGACCTTCCTGGGTGAATATAATTGTTGGCTACTTCAGGAAGTAACTTCACAGTAGGTCGGCTGATGAGTCCCTTGGTCAGTCAAAGGGGCCGACCCAGCGTGGGCGTCGATAGTGTCAAACGACCAGCAGAGATTAAAGGTGTAGCGGTAGATTCTTGCGTGGACCACCTAGGTCTTTTTCCATTACGCATTGGATGACGAAACGAAAAGGATCCTACGGAGATCGCAAAGAAAAAAACGGATTGTAAACTTAGAGGCATCCTGGTGGACTCAATGGCAACAAACGAAAGATGTTGACAAAAGAGCATCGCGAAGTTAGTTTCATAGTGATTTTCACCACTGTTGTTCTCAACAATGGCTGCTCTTCCTACAATGATCTCGAATTCACGGCAGAAGGTGAAGAAAAACAAGAATGAATCGCAATATTTTTCCATCTTTACACAACACGTATTTTAGTACACTGTTAGCAGCGTAGTTCAAAGTTACAGTGATGTGATGTGCGTCTACGCGTAAACAACGATAGTCTACATTCTACACGTACACTATTTTATACACGTAGATGACGTAATCTATGTAAACAACATGGCCAAAGATGATAACTTAGCAAAGGGCGCCGTAGAATTCAAAGAAATATACTGCGTATCAGTTTCTGATGTGTGAGGAGAACCTTTCATACTCTTTCTTCCAAATTCGAACAATTTCTCACATAGGTAAAAACCTAAGATAGGAAATATTCTAGTGTTTTATGGGGAAAAGACTAATTTTGCCTCACGACTGCCATCTGTTGTTTCTTTTGCATACTATTTATCATCTTCCATAGTTGATAATAGAAGAGAAGAGAAATTTTGTTGTAAATAGGATTCTTTTCATTTCGTTAGGAACCAATATAGTTGTAAATGTCACTTTCCTTTCATGAAACCCTTGAAAATTAATTTTAATGCACTTTAGATTGTCTACGTAGTCTATGTAAATTACAACCCAATGTAATCTACGAGTAGATTACGTGTAGACAACGCATGTAGACGTAAACTTATAGTCTACGGCACATCACTGAAAGTAACACCAAGCATGGTTTTAGAAATACACCATCTTGGCGTTGAAGAATAGTTCTCTTGGTGTTAATGCAGAATTGACATTGTTTAGTACCATCTTTGGTGCCATGTCAGGCCTGCCAAACTATACCAACTGAATTAGGTGTTGTGTGGAAACTCATCTGCATATTTTTAGTGCACGTTTACGGAGATTTTCAAGCATAGTTCCCAGTAAATTTAGGACATCACTTGAGCTACAATTTGGCTAGAAAAACTTTGAGTGGTTAGTTTATGAGGGATGAATGGGATGCGAGAACAAGTTACCAATTCTGTGATTACAATAATTTCCACACCTTTAAACCTTTATAACTGAAATTGCCAGTACTACACATAAATTACCTCGGACAGGTAGACAAATGTGCGAATTAACGAGGGCTATGTTCGCCCCCACAAACAAAATATCCTCGGCAAAAGAAAAAAAATATTTTTATCCCTGTCAGGGGTGTTTTAACCCCCTCAAAGAAAATGGAGTTGAAAACTTATGTACCATCTCTTAACTGTGTAACAACTAAAAGATTCAAAGAAATAATTCGTGTTCATTAATAATTTAGCCATTTAAATTTTCATGGCATAGTGCTGATATTTTGCATGCATTAAAGTGTTCACAAGAAATTTGTAGGTAAGTTAGATGGACGTTAAGTTTAGGTTAGATGGGCGTTAAGTTTAGGTTAGATGGACGATACGTTTAGGTTAGATGGACGTTAAGTTTAGGTTAGATGGACGTTAAGTTTAGGTTAGATGGACGGTAACTTTAGGTTAGATGGACGTTAAGTTTAGGTTAGATGGACGTTAAGTTTAGGTTAGATGGACGTTAAGTTTAGGTTAGATGGATGTTAAGTTTAGCTTAGATGGACGTTAAGTTTAGGTTAGATGGACGTTAAGTTTAGCTTAGATGGACGTTAAGTTTAGGTCAGATGGACGTTAAGTTTAGGTTAGATGGACGTTAGGTTTAGGTTAGATGGACGTTAAGTTTAGCTTAGATGGACGTTAGGTTTAGGTCAGATGGACGTTAAGTTTAGGTTAGATGGACGTTAAGTTTAGGTTAGATGGACGTTAAGTTTAGGTTAGATGGATGTTAAGTTTAGCTTAGATGGACGTTAAGTTTAGGTTAGATGGACGTTAAGTTTAGCTTAGATGGACGTTAAGTTTAGGTCAGATGGACGTTAAGTTTAGCTTAGATGGACGTTAGGTTTAGGTTAGATGGACGTTAAGTTTAGCTTAGATGGACGTTAAGTGTAGGTTAGATGGACGTTAAGTTTAGGTTAAATGGACGTTAAGTTTAGGTTAGATGGACGTTAAGTTTAGGTTAGATGGACGTTAAGTTTAGGTTAGATGGACGTTAAGTTTATGTTAGATGGACGTTAAGTTTAGGTTAGATGGACGTTAAGTTTAGGTTAGATGGACATTAAGTTTGAACTTGGCAATAGAAATGTCGGTATTACTAGTTCCATAGTTACTTCTTTTTGTGTATTAGTGTTGGGTTTTCTTAGAATGTAAATACAGTAAAACTTCGTTAATCCGGACCCCGATACGCCGGACTTTGTTTAATCCGGAAAGGGAAAATGGAGAAAAAGGAGAATGCCAGGTTTTAAATGTGGCTACAAGTCAACAAGAGAACTTCCCAAAGAGAAGGCAGTTAACCACTGATGAAATTCTGTTTCCCGCTGACTTTGTACTGTACTTTATAGTGTATTTATGCCCTTTAAATACACCATAATAAACGTGTTTTTTTTGCTATAAACGGAGTTCTAATGCACTATTTCAGTTAATTCGGATTTTCGTTAAACCGGTCAACTTATCCCCACGGATTAACGAGGTTTTACTGTATAAGATATAATGACCTTGGTTCGAGCTAATGTTCTCAACCGCAAGGCAAAAGTTTAGTTTACTGACGGACTGACGAAACCTAACCCCCGAAATAAAACCACAAATTCGCCAAGACTGGGCATGCCCCTGAAATAAAAAAAAGCTTAATTCGCGCAGTGAGATAGGCTGATGTTCTATTTGAGCAGAATTCGGCGCCACTGACACTTTGCGTAGTTGACATGGAAGAGAGATTCATGCATATTTAATGTTGTTTATGATCATTCTTCCTAAATTATAATGCAGATTCTACATCTGGAATATTTTTAAAGAACTGAGTAACGAAATTGCTGCAAAGTTAATGCAAAAATATTACAAAGTTGGATTACATGTCATAGAAAGTAATTACGTATTACTTTCATTGGCTGATTACTCTGTCTCGTGTATCTCTGGAGCAAACGAACGATAGTTACAACGCAAGTAGTGACGCGAGATGACTCCACAAATTAATACGTGAGAGGGAACGGGATTGCATGGAGGGGGAAGCGACTCCCGTTACCAGCCTTCGCACCAGCGCATACTACTTAGCTCTGCCCACTCGATTTCCCCCTTTCTCTTCCGCTATGCGCGGCCTTGCTTCAGAGATAGTTGGGACAGAGTATAGTGCGTCAGCACTTAGCCTTTTTGCACCCGTCCCATAATACGGGACCAAGC
Source organism: Lepisma saccharinum (assembly GCF_977018435.1). Taxonomy (NCBI): domain Eukaryota; kingdom Metazoa; phylum Arthropoda; class Insecta; order Zygentoma; family Lepismatidae; genus Lepisma; species Lepisma saccharinum. Next base: position 34,074,082 of record NC_139252.1, on the reverse strand, counting down.
CCTTTACACCATGGCTAAGATAGACACGTGTCTCTAAGGACCAATATCTCCTTAGACACGTTAAATGCTGAGGCTGTAAAGTAGCACTAGGCGCATGTTAGGACAAAACACAGGACTATGAACAACAGTATGGAGAATTATACTGGCTGTAGGTCCAGACGCCAGGGCCTCGTTGGCATGCAGAAATAGTTTACAGGGTGGCTCCTCACCGGGAATTCCTTGACTTCCGGGAATTCTGCTTGAATTATTGCCTCCGGGAATTATGCGTGAATTCTGCTTGAATTTTTCTCCATAGACGTGGAAAATTGCAACTTTTATTAATCCAAATCCTATTGAATATATACATATTGATAAATGAGGCCTGAGGCTAGTTTTTGACAATGTAGTTTTTAATTTTTATCGAGGAAGGAAAAGAATGCTGTGCGAAAAATACAGAATTCTCTTGATCCGTGTACTTTGTTAGTGTTCTTTGCAGAACAATCTATCTCACAGACGGAAGATTATTGCAAGATACGAAATTCTTACACAACAATTTTTCGCAGATTACAGTATTCCATACAGTGATGTGCGTCTACTCGTAAACAACAATAGTCTACCTTCTACACGTAGACTATTTTACACACTTAGATTACGTAATCTATGTAAACAACATGGCAAAAGGAATTTAGCAAAGGGCGCCGTGGAATGAGAAGAAAATTATACTACGTATCAGTTGCTGATGTGTGAGAAGAAATTTTCATACTCTTTCCTCCAAATTCGAACAATTTCTCATCTAGGAAGAAACCTAATATAGGAAATATTCTAGTGTTTTATGGGGAAAAGACCACTTTTTCCTCACGACTGCCATCTGTTGTTGTTTTTTGCATACTATTTATCTTCTTCCATAGTTGATGAGAGAGGAGGAGAGAAATTTGTTGAAAATAGTATTCTTTTTATTTCGTTAGGAACCAATATAGTTGAAAATGTCAGTTTTCTTCATGAAACCCTTGAAAAGTAATTTTAATGTACTTTAGATTGTCTACGTAGTCTATGTAAACTACAACCCAATGTAATCTACGCGTAGATTACGTGTAGACAACGCATGTAGACGTAAACTTATAGTCTACGGCACATCACTGATTCCATAACATTTTTGATTTGTGTTTCTAGATGTATCTCGAGTCTGGGTATGTGAAATGGCAAATGTAAACTAGGGATATCAAATTAAATGTTTTAAATATACCGTTTAATTAAATTGAATTAGAATTTTTGGATACATTTGAATCACACAGTCCCTTTATATTGTTTCTATATTTGCGTGTGTGGGTGTTGAGAGGCGGTAATAAAGGTTGAAATACAGAGAACATCTGCTTGTAACCTTGAATTTTTGTAAAATTCGCCTTGAAAACTGGGAATTATACTTGAATTTTATCATGGTCCTAGAGTGGCCACCAGTGATGTGCGTCTACGCGTAAACAACGATAGTCTACATTCTACACGTAGACTATTTTATACACGTAGATTACGTAATCGACGTAAACAACATGGCAAAATGTGATAACTTAGCAAAGGGCGCTGTGGAATTTATATATATATATATATATATATGTATATATATATATACTGCGTATCAGTTGCTGATGTGTGAGAACTTTTCATACTATTTCTTCCAAATTTGAACGATTTCTCACTGAGGAAGAAACCTAATATAGAAAATATTCTAGTGTTTTATGGGAAAAAGACCACTCTTACCTCACGACTGCCATCTGTTGTTGTTTTCTGCATACTATTCATCTTCTTCCATAGTTGGTAATAGAAGAGAAGATAAATTTTGTTGTAAATAGGGTTCTTTTCATTTCGTTAGGAATCAATATAGTTGAAAATGTCACTTTCCTTTCATGAAAGCCTTGAAAATTAATTTTACTGCACTTTAGATTGTCTACCTAGTCTATGTAAACTACAACCCTATGTGATCTACGCGTAGATTACGTGTAGACAACGCATGTAGACGTAAACTTATAGTCTACGGCACATCACTGGTGGCCACCCTAGTTTAGCGGGGCGTACTCGTGGAAGTGAGGTTGACATTTGGGTGTCAATACAAAGAAGCACACGGAATGCATCAAAGGATACTTTTATCAATTGACGTTCCATATGATGCACTAAAAGTGCATCAACCTTGATTTGATGCATTTCGAGTTACGTGTATACAATTACTAGAGGGGGGAGTAACTGTTATTAGCACCGCGGAAGAACTTTTTTCGGTTCTTCCACCTCGACATTGACGTATTTTTTGTGGTAAGGATTGCATTTGTCTCAATCGAAACAGGCAGCTCAGGTACAACCACTATAATCACCCCCCCTTCTAAAGAAAAAAAAGGCGAAACGGCATATACCAAAACGTCACAGAGAAGGGATGACAAATGAATCAGAAATACCTTAATGAAAAAGGGAGAGAGGAAACGATGAAATTCTTGAACGAGTGCAGAGAGTGCGATGAGGGTGTAGAGAAGAAGGTAAGGCCTCGTGCAAGAATGAGAATTGCTCTCTCTATATCATTAATTTCCCGGCCTGGACCCTCGGGTGGAGGTGGAATTGCTTCCGAGTGATTGACGTGTGTTGGGCGTTAGCAGTCCGGGCAAAAGGAGTCCACATGTACTCCTCCGCAGATGTTGCCCAACAGTTCTATACAGCTTTAGACTGTCTTGGCAACAAATGTTCTTGAAAACAGTGTTTCATATATAGAAGAACTGCCGTGATCTATGTTCAGATCAAATCGAATACGTTTAGAATTCCTTTTAGAACATGCTGAACGGACATACCAAATTCAGTTCCTAAATCTGATCATTTAGACCATGAAGTTAAAGTTATGATGTTGAACCTTGAAAAATAAGGGTGAATTCCAACGAAAATGCCGAATTTGCACATGGATTTCAATCAGCCGTGTTAAGCTATATGGCTGACTTTACGACTCACGTTAAAAGTTGACCGGAAAAATTATGTTCTAATCCCGTGAATTTCCGCTGCCATCCAAGTACCGTTAAGAGAATTACCATGACAGTTTTTAAAGTATTAACGACTGTTACTTAGTTAATCTAGTTAATGTAATTTTAATGATTAAATTTATGTTTATGGTGAACGCTACTGGAATTTATAATCATTATATATTATTATTCATAATAAAATATTCATATTTGAATAAAAAACGGGTAAGTCCCGTTTCTGCAAATACACTGTTTAAATTTTAATAGAATATTGTAAATTTTACAACTTGTAACAGTATTAAAGTATTAACATCGTATTATAGATTTGAGATTACCGTAATTGATATAATTTTAACAATAGTTTGTAAAACTATATTTAGTGTGAACATATACAATATATAGCAATATATAGATTGTATATGTATATACAATCTTTGTACGAGAGAAAATATTAAAATTTATATTTGGAAGCTTTCTTATATATGTCTCAAGACTATATTATGGCGATCTGGATACAAAAAACAATTAATATTCAAAAACGGATACCAGCGCCATCTATACTTCTCATTCTAGCCACACCCCGGAGAAGTGACGACGTTGCGCATGCGCTCAATAAACTGTTGCCTCTTGTGAATTAACATGCAGACTGTTAAATGTTAACGGTAGAATATCATAAATTTTACGGTAACTTCTGACAGTCTACAATGTTTCTTTGTAATCATGTTATATGAATTCGTATAATTTTATCTTACTGCTGTGATTTTGTCAGCAGGTAACACAAAACTAGTACCTACATTCGTTACAGAAAAAAATTGATTAGTTTGAATTAATACGTTTGGTTAAACCTTTTTATTACAGATCAATTGGTAGCTGGCACCAAAATGGTAATTTGGACCAAATTATTTTGTAACTAAACAGATGTGCAGGATTACTAAATCTGTCATTTTGACCAAATTCTTTGGTAACTCTAAACAAATGTACATGATTACTAAAACAGTTTGGTTCAGGCGAACACTAACATTTTTGTCGCCTATTTAAAGAAATGCTTGGTAACAGAAACTATTTTTTTGTTATTCCAAACACACTTGTAACAATAAGAAAAGAAATGGGCCGATATATTGTGCAACAAGTTTCGTGCATGACTTTATACGCACCCTGCGTCTCTTCGGTAAATAACGGGGAGAGAGAAAGAGTGACCGGCAATTGATTACCTTTGTTAACCTCTCCATCGACTCATACAGACTTCCCGACGCCCGGACGCACGTCGGACGCATATATCGCTGTCCTCCTCCCAATTTCGGTCGGGTTGCCCTTGTGTCCCTCTCCCCTCCCCTCTCTTTGGCCACAGATTCAAACTTTTCTCTCTCCCCTTACTTTAAACACTTTTGAAGATCTCCCACTGCGCACACCCATGCTTTCTCCTCAACATTGATTAGCTTCATGCAAGCTTTACCCTGTTCGCGACCCCCTCCCTCCCCACCCACCCTCCAGAATCCAGGGGAGATTTATGTTCCACGCAAGGGCGATCCGAAATACACACTCGCGGTGAGTCTCGATCCTGTTTGTAATACGCCTACAAACGTTTCCAATGTTTGGTTGTTATCGCTAAGTAGTAGACCGACAACCAGGTACTGAATATAGGCTAGAAAAGCTCGAACTATTAGAAACAGAGATCAGAATAAGCAAGTAATTGGTTGATTTGCTATAATTTACTTCCCTGATCTGCCACTTTTGGCTAATTTGCGAAGATGTGGATGAGTGATGATTTGATTGATTGAGTTGGTGTTTTAAGTCCACTTTATGCACAGCAAGGCTAATTGGGACTGGACCTACAGTTTAAACGGATCCGAACCACTATATGTGCCTCCACCGGGTATCGAACCCGGGACCCCTTGATTACAAGGCAGCGACGGTGATGTTATGATGAAATTAATGAATGGACACTCAATAACATCCATGCCCAGGCCAGGATTCGAACACGGGACCCCTTAAGATGATGATGAGTGATGATATCAATGAAGGAACACTAACAATGAACACCCATGCTGGGTTTCGAACCCGGGACCCGTCGTAGCGCACTGTGATAACCACTCCGCCACGTAGCTGAGCGCAAATACTTGATGCATTTCATTTATTTTACTTAACTTTTCTGCCACTTTTTGGCTAATCGCGGAGATGATGGTGAATGGTGTGGGATACGAACTACTATATGCCTCCACCGGGTACCGAACCCAGGATCCCTTGATTTTACGGCGACGACATTACTAGTACGCCATGGGGGGATGAGATGGATGAATGAACAATGACAAACATACATGGACAGAACCATGGGTGTATATATAGTTCACGTAAGGAGGTGGGGGATTCAACTTTTGGTATGATTAGCGTTCCTTTATTTCAAAGTGAAAACCCAGGACACTGCTGACCGGAAGCTTGTTGGGGAGCGGCGGGAAGGGGGGTGCTGGACCCGACAAAGTTGTGTGTATGTAGTTACGAAGTCACGCTACTTACAAGCCGGGAAGGAATAACCTGGCAGTGACGTCACTCCCTGCTAAGTCAGCGTTGCCAACTGCTATGAAAGGAATCATGGCACGAGTAAGAGTACGAGCAGTAAAGATCGCGGTGCAAACTACCAATCTTCAATTTAATCTTAGCACTTTGTCTTTCTCCTTCAAAAATCTCCACACAGATCTATGACTGACACATGTCGCCACAGACGTTCTGTGAACAACTGTTGTTTTGTTTTCATCGCAATCAAAGTACTTATACACATTGAAAACTATTTCTCTTGCATCGTTGTGCAAGGGCTTACCTTTCTTTACGCCACTGCTCATTGCACAACAATGACAAAACCATCACAAACAACTCAATAACAAAGAAACAAATTAGCCTGCAATCACTCGCTCGTAGCTGCGGATTTGTTTCGAAAGACTAATGTAGCAGTGTGGGGGTTTGTACGCCTGCATCACCCCTGTCGGAATGATTTCCATTGGTCACCTTGTCGTCCGCTGTAGCGAATGAACCTTCGCTTCTGGCAGAAGAAGTAAAGGTGAGAGATGACGTCACTGCCAAGTTATTCCTTCTGCTCTGTAGTATTGATACTTTTCTGATCATCTTGCGTGAAACAACCTAAGAATGTTACGATGTTCACCTCATTTTCTTGCACTGCGTTTTTAATAACGAAATTTCTTTAAGAACACTCAAGGGGAAAAAAAACATAACTAATTTCACAGTCCCAATGCAGTTTCTTATCGCAGATATTCCGAATCTATCAGGAAATTGCAGACATTTGGTTTGCAGTCCCATCTGGTGTGTTGAATTACGTAATTTCCTTCCCATCCGTATCCCGTCCTATACGTCTCGAATTTCGGAGAATAAAATAAGTCCGAAGACATTTTTATGAACAAGCGGATAGAACAGGTAATCTGGTAATTTTACTGAACCAAAAAGGGGGGTTGGGCTCGTTGAACCCCCTCCCCTTTAATACGCCCATGGGCAGAATACAGTTATTGAAAGAAGGACAATACCCAGAATAGAAGTTGATTTGAGATTTTTGATCGATCCAAGGCGTTGTGCAGCCTAATCTTGAATATCGAATATGGATGTAGTTAACTAAAATTTTCGGGTCTGGTATCCCATTCTACACCCTCGATTTCGGAGGGTTTTTTTTTTCTTATGAAGATTATGTGATGATAATTATGAAGAACAAAAATTTGGAGCGCAATAACAAGTATTTACGAATGTACAGCCGTTTGAAGTTGTTGAGTTCAAATTTCCCATCGATTCCGGGCTCCGCCCCTGGGGTAATTGACCTACCGCTACCGCAGCCCCGCCTTTATCTATAGAATCCCTTTTAAAGGCATGTTAGAAATTAGTCGGAGTCACCTTCACCCAACACTATTTCTCACCGTTTTCCGAATTGACGCATGAAGATACCAAAAATGAAGGCTAAAAATAAACCTAAGAAGGTAAGTTCCCTCTTTTTACCAAGGCCAGGCACTGAATTACGGGTCGGAGTTAAATTTGTAAGTCCAAAAATGAAGTAACTCCTACGTTGAAAGTCCTTATTGTCCTTTTCAACAGAATACCACCCTCCACTCCCTTCCCATCATAAAAATAAGAAGTCGCAAATTATCCCATCCCACAAGTCATTTAGAAAATACAACCCTCCCCTTTACGGCCTGCAGTTGACAAAAATAAATAATTAATTCCAATTTCTGAAGTCGCACAAAAATGAAATCCAATGTCTGAAATGTCCAATCCGCCAATATATCACACAAATAACATATGGCAATCGCAAATATTCCCATTGCACAAGTCAATCATAAGAAGAAAAATAAAAAAATCAGACGTGCGCCTGTGACATGAATCCATCATCCGCCATCATAGAAGCTCTGAAAAACCTTTTTGACGTTACGCAAGGATTTTTTTTTTAAAAAAACAAAAAAACGTAAGTTTCGTAGCACGTAGATATAAAAAAATAACTTCTGCGCTATTTGCAAACACTGTTTGTTATGAGGAACTAAATATTTTCACGAAAATATTTGAAATGTGCCTGAAATCGAGGGTGTAGAAAAGGATACCGGAGCCAAATTTTCTTTGATATTTGCAAGCAAAATGCAAAGGTTTAGAGCAAACAGGAATTTTTGTCTGTAACAAGACTTACTGGACACCTTTGACAGACATTCTTGCGCCACCGTGGCCTTTGTTGTCATCAGAGACCAACGTCACAAGCGAAAAACAATGGCATGTCCTCTGACATAAGGTAACCACAGGAAAATTACGTAGCATAGCGTTTTGTACGATTGTGAAGAGCGACAGAAGCTAATTCCATATCCTTGAGACGATTCACACCTCAGATCTTGATGTGAACACTCATATGGGAGTTCTTTTAATACCAACCTTCCCGTGGATTTGGGAACGTAACAGCAGACAGAGAAAAAACCTCAGACAATCCAAACCGGGGGAAGAAAGAACACAAAGACAGTTCACAAAGGCCGAAAACAAAGAAGGAGGAATGGCGGACATGCGATCATTCATTGTGAGCAAATAATAGCCTTCGGTCCTGGGACTGGCTTGCTCTTGACACGAATTCTTGGAAATGAGAAATGAAGGAGATTTTTGTCTTGATATTTCCGTGGTCACTTTTAGTCATTTGGGGATCAATTTTTAATGGCTTGCCCAAATTGCTCTTGTGCAAGGGAAGGATATTCCTCCAGCACTGACTTTCCCCAACAGTGCTTACCGTTCCAGGCAATGTTTCTAAATGTCCATGTCGTTACAAGGGTTGGGTCAAGGACAGAAGAAAATTATATTACCTTCATTTCTATTCGAATATTGCACAATTTTCTCCTTTCCGTTTTCATGACCTGTAGTTTTTTGTTAATATATTTATTTTCTTAATTTCATATATTATCTTCTACATTCCTTTCTTTGTTTTATTTTTTTCCCTCTATCTGATCGCCTTTTCCTCTTTTCCTTCTCTGTATCCTCTTCCTACATCTTCTCTCTCGTTAATTTTTGTACAAATAATACCTTATAATAATACCATTTATATTAGGGCCCGGGACTTTATGTCCTATAAAACTGTAAAATATGTTTGTAAATTATGTCATATAAATTGGAAAATATGTCATGAAAAATTACAAATATGTCAGAAAAATGCAGAAATATTCCCAGTAAAGCCAAAAATATGCACAACAGTACAACAATTTCTCCCATACCCGATAGAGTAGAGTAGGGGCTGTAATGTACCTGTTATTTTTACTTTTGACTGATTTTTGTGAAAAGCGAAAAAGGCAAAGAAATGAGAACGAAACTTCTTTACTTCCCGTGCAACAATGAGAGAGAACATTTTGCCTCAATAATGTTTCCATGGCTATCAATTGTCGGCGGGATAAAGAAAGTGGGGTATTATTGTTCTGTACTAAGAAAACACGGCACCTTTCTTCCTCCGTAATTTCCATATCCTGCCATCGACAATATGAACTATCCTTTGTGCTAAAGCTACGAAGAAAAAAATATGAAATAACCGATTATGTGCGAGAGAATTACGAAATTATACAGAAATATGTCTTATTACAACAAAATTGAAGAAATATGTTGTAAAAACGCGAAATTGGTCAAATATGTCAAATTATGCTTTGTCAAGTTTGTCTATTTCGGCTGATTTTTATCAGATATGTAAAAATCTCACCCCAATAATAGATCCGAAGCAAATTGAAAAAATATATTATAACATAAAGTCCCGGGCCCTAATAATAATATATAAATGTACCTTTTTCTTTCTCTCTCTCTCTCTCTCTCTCGTTCGTTCTTGTATTTCTCTTGTATTCTTTATTGCTTTCTCTCACCTACCTTATTTTTCTGTCTTTCTCACTCTGTAACATAACCTAATCTGAAGCATTTTTGTGTCTGGAAAATTGTTCAGAATGACGTGGGATTTGTATGAGGTGTAACTGGATCTGCTAAGTTTTTGTATGTATTAGTAATAGTTCGTACGTACAAATTCTAGTGTGGAAATAGTTCTCTTACCGAAGAAGAGCAGGAACATACTGCTGCATTATTTGTGGACAAATGAAAGTGACATCTTTCATTTGTTCAGTAAGTATACTTTCCTGCACACACACACTCATATATTTATATATACACAGCAAACCCTCGTTAACACAAACTCGCTTAAGACGAACACTCGGTTAACATGAACAAAATGTTGGTCCCGGTGTAACGGGGAATTTGGACTCCGTAGAAAAGTGACTGTACAGTCAATTTTCTACGCAGTCCAAATTCCCCGTTTTCGTGACGGGGAATTTGGACTCCGTAGAAAAATGACTGTACAGTCAATTTTCTACAGAGAAAAATGACTGCCCTTTTCAGTTCCCGTCAATTAAGCAGGGGGTAAAATATCCCCGTAGAAAAATGACTGCATGTCAATTCTCACTTAAAGAGGGGGTACAAATTCCCCGTAGAAAAGTGACTGCCCAATTAAATTCTGCTTATAATAGGAGGGGGTACAATTTCCCCGTAGAAAAGTGACTGCCCCCTTAAATCCTGCTTATATTAGGAGGGGGTATAATTTCCCCGTAGAAAAGTGACTGCCCTATTAAATCCTGCTAATATGAGAAGGGGGTACAATTTCCCCGTAGAAAAGTGACTGCCCCCTTATATCCTGCTTATATGAGAAGGGGGTACATATTCCCCGTAGAAAAGTGACTGCCCCCTTAAATCCTGCTTATATTAGGAGGGGGTATAATTTCCCCGTAGAAAATTGACTGCCCCTTTGAATCCTGCTTATATTAGGAGGGGTATAATTTCCCCGTAGAAAAGTGACTGCCCCCTTATATCCTGCTTATATTAGGAGGGGGTACAAATTCCCCGTAGAAAAGTGACTGCCCCCTTAAATCCTGCTAATATGAGAAGGGGGTACAATTTCCCCGTAGAAAAGTGACTGCCCCCTTATATCCAGCTTATATTAGGAGGGGGTATAATTTCCCCGTAGAAAAGTGACTGCCCGTTAAAATCCTGCTTATATTAGGAGGGGGTACAATTTCCCCGTAGAAAAGTGATTGCCCCTATAAATCCTGCTTATATTAGGAGGGGGTACAATTTCCCCGTAGAAAAGTGACTGCCCTTTTATATCCTGCTAATATGAGAAGGGGGCCAATTTCCCCGTAGAAAAGTGACTGCCCTATTAAATCCTGCTAATATGAGAAGGGGGTACAATTTCCCCGTAGAAAAGTGACTGCCCTATTAAATCCTGCTAATATTAGAAGGGGGTACAATTTCCCCGTAGAAAAGTGACTGCCCCCTTATATCCTGCTTATATTAGAAGGGGGTACAAATTCCCCGTAGAAAAGTGACTGCCCCCTTTATTCCTGCTTATATTAGGAGGGGGTATAATTTCCCCGTAGAAAAGTGACTGCCCCTTTAAATCCTGCTTATATTAGGAGGGGGTATAATTTCCCCGTAGAAAAGTGACTGCCCCCTTAAATCCTGCTTATATTAGGAGGGGGTACAATTTCCCCGTAGAAAAGTGACTGCCCTATTAAATCCAGATAATATGAGAAGGGGGTACAATTTCCCCGTAGAAAAGTGACTGCCCCCTTATATCCTGCTTATATTAGGAGGGGGTACAAATTCCCCGTAGAAAAGTGACTGCCACCTTAAATCCTGCTTATATTAGGAGGGGTATAATTTCCCCGTAGAAAAGTGACTGACCCTTTAAATCCTGCTTATATTAGGAGGGGGTATAATTTCCCCGTAGAAAAGTGACTGCCTCTTTAAATCCTGCTTATATTAGTAGGGGGTATAGTTTCCCCGTAGAAAAGTGACTGCCCCCTTAAATCCTGCTTATATTAGGAGGGGGTATAATTTCCCCGTTGAAAAGTGACTGCCCCCTTAAATCCTGCTTATATTAGGAGGGGGTATAATTTCCCCGAAGAAAAGTGACTGCCTCCTTAAATCCTGCTTATATTAGGAGGGGGTATAATTTCCCCGTAGAAAAGTGACTGCCCCTTTAAATCCTGCTTATATTAGGAGGGGGTACAATTTCCCCGTAGAAAAGTGACTGCCCCTTTAAATCCTGCTTATATTAGGAGGGGGTACAATTTCCCCGTAGAAAAGTGACTGCCCCCTTAAATCCTGCTAATATTAGGAGGGGGTACAAATTCCCTGTAGAAAAGTAACTGCCTCCTTAAATTCTGCTTATATTGGGAGGAGGTATAATTTCCCCGTAGAAAAGTGACTGCCCCCTTAAATCCTGCTTATATTATCAGGGGGTGCAATTTCCCCGTAGAAAAGTGACTGCCCCCTTAAATCCTGCTTATATTAGGAGGGGGTATAATTTCCCCGTAGAAAAGTGACTGCCCCATTAAATCCTGCTAATATTAGAAGGGGGTACAATTTCCCCGTAGAAAAGTGACTGCCCCTTTTATCTTTAATACATATGGAGGGGGTACAAATTTCCCCCTCGAAAAGTTACTGTTCTAATAATTAGTTCTTACATGAGAAATTCCATACAAAATGCTACGGAGAAAAGTTGCTGCTTACTTAATTTACTTCACAAAACAGTAGGGAAATTAGATGTACTATATTGTCGTATAAAGCCTTTATAACTCTGGTATCTGGCTCATAATTGACTTAATTATTACGTACAACTTTCTCATTTGAATGTTCATCAAAACATTTGAATGAGTCTACCATTTGAGTAGGGTGATAAAGGTGTCCTGGGTTCAATACCCGGTGGAGGCACATGGTAATTCGGATCCAACTTTAAACTGTGGGTCCATTCTTGATTAGACTTAGTGTGCATAAATTAAAACGCTAACTCAATCAATCCATCAATCAAGACATTTGAATTGCATTTTCTTGATACATTTTGGACAACAAATTTGTACACAATGTGTGTGTGTACTGTCACAAATAAATAGGTTTCTCATCATAAAAATACTTCTTATATAATCTATGCATAACTAACAAAAAGTAAAACACTTTGTCCCTTGTGGTAATTATATTTATTTGAAAAGCACGACGAGAGCCCGTAGAAGCGATATTTTAACATGGAAATATTTTATAACTTGTAAAATATAATTGAAAGTGGTTGCTTCCACATATCCGTAGTAACTCTCGAATTTAAAAATTACATTGATGCATTTTATGATAGAACCTTTGATCAATTTTTAAAATAATCGAATACACACGAAATGTACGACAAAATGCTGAGGAACAAGCGAAGGAATGTCTTAAACTAACAGCATGTCCCGTACTCTTTGTTTTATCGGGTACTTATTGGCATCCGCTATTACGTCTCCATTTTGCTTTCTCTCTGTTCTATCGTGGGCGATTCAGCTGCCTTTTCCTTGAAAGTGTGGATTTTTGTGGCAATGCTTCAGCTGGTCGGCTCAAGTTAATGGGACGTCTGCCTTAATTAATCACGTTTGACATAGATATTTACTAGCTTGAAAGAAAATATACTTTATATTTAGTTAATGTGATCAGAGGATTGTAGTAATCAATGTTTTATGCAGCATATAAACTTTCAACGGATAGTCACAAGCCACAGCGAACATAACCACAACTCTATTTCATAATTACACGTACAGAAGGATGAGTTCCACACTGAACTGCTAGCTGACGGGTGCCAGAAATTTCCACTATTACTATCAAAAAGATGTGACTCGTCACTTCCTTCATTATTGTCTCCAAAATCCATGTTTTCTAACGGTGCATGTACAGCCTACGTAGCGGGAAAGTGTGGCTTGTGACTATATCACTACACAGATGACCACCTGGTTGGACAGCCAAAAATTTCAGTGATGTACATATTATACTGCCATTCGAAAAGAAAAATGACAATGTCTCGCACTTTTTGGACAGTGGGTTGCTTATTGTGCATGATGGTATGTTCAACAACAACAACATAAAAATCAAACATGTGGCTTAAGAATATCATCCACCGACTCCTTCATGTGTTAAACATGGTGAATAATATGTAATAGGTTAGTTGCAAACCACAACGAAATTATAAATGTCTGTATTTGATAAAGTTTTTGTATAAATTGAAATACATCACATATTATATTAAAATGCACTACAGCATTATTGAAATACATATTTAGTGAAAAGTGATAAATCATAATTCTCATGCTATATGCATTGTATATTATTTTTTTGTTCAATTTTTTTGAAGTTAAAACAATTGTTTTATTTGACTTGTGTACTCCTGGTGTTTCTGAATCGTATTGATTCTGATCAAAATGTTACAATTAAAACTATAGTCTGTGTGTAGATGTATCTTGTTATTTGTTCCTATGAAAATATGATTAGTGTGTACATAAATATGTTGGTGTGTGTAAGTATGTTTATATGTAATATATGTTTCTGTGTAACAAAATTATGATTTATCAACCTCATAACACGAATAACGTGTGTATTCGATTATTTTAAAAATTGATCAAAGGTTCTATCATAAAATGCATCAATGTAATTTTTAAATTCGAGAGTTACTACGGATATGTGGAAGCAACCACTTTCAATTATATTTTACAAGTTATAAAATATTTCCATGTTAAAATATCGCTTCTACGGGCTCTCGTCGTGCTTTTCAAATAAATATAATTACCACAAGGGACAAAGTGTTTTACTTTTTGTTAGTTATGCATAGATTATATAAGAAGTATTTTTATGATGAGAAACCTATTTATTTGTGACAGTACACACACACATTGTGTACAAATTTGTTGTCCAAAATGTATCAAGAAAATGCAATTCAAATGTCTTGATTGATGGATTGATTGAGTTAGCGTTTTAATTTATGCACACTAAGTCTAATCAAGAATGGACCCACAGTTTAAAGTTGGATCCGAATTACCATGTGCCTCCACCGGGTATTGAACCCAGGACACCTTTATCACCCTACTCAAATGGTAGACTCATTCAAATGTTTTGATGAACATTCAAATGAGAAAGTTGTACGTAATAATTAAGTCAATTATGAGCCAGATACCAGAGTTATAAAGGCTTTATACGACAATATAGTACATCTAATTTCCCTACTGTTTTGTGAAGTAAATTAAGTAAGCAGCAACTTTTCTCCGTAGCATTTTGTATGGAATTTCTCATGTAAGAACTAATTATTAGAACAGTAACTTTTCGAGGGGGAAATTTGTACCCCCTCCATATGTATTAAAGATAAAAGGGGCAGTCACTTTTCTACGGGGAAATTGTACCCCCTTCTAATATTAGCAGGATTTAATGGGGCAGTCACTTTTCTACGGGGAAATTATACCCCCTCATAATATAAGCAGGATTTAAGGGGGCAGTCACTTTTCTACGGGGAAATTGTACCCCCTGATAATATAAGCAGGATTTAAGGGGGCAGTCACTTTTCTACGGGGAAATTATACCCCTCCCAATATAAGCAGAATTTAAGGAGGCAGTTACTTTTCTACAGGGAATTTGTACCCCCTCCTAATATTAGCAGGATTTAAGGGGCAGTCACTTTTCTACGGGGAAATTGTACCCCCTCCTAATATAAGCAGGATTTAAGGCGGCAGTCACTTTTCTACGGGAAAATTGTACCCCCTCCTAATATAAGCAGGATTTAAAGGGGCAGTCACTTTTCTACGGGGAAATTATACCCCCTCCTAATATAAGCAGGATTTAAGGGGGCAGTCACTTTTCTACGGGGAAATTATACCCCCTCCTAATATAAGCAGGATTTAAGGGGGCAGTCACTTTTCTACGGGGAAATTATACCCCCTCCTCATATAAGCAGGATTTAGAGGGGCAGTCACTTTTCAACGGGGAAATTATACCCCCTCCTAATATAAGCACGATTTAAGGGGGCAGTCACTTTTCTACGGGGAAACTATACCCCCTACTAATATAAGCAGGATTTAAAGGGTCAGTCACTTTTTTACGGGGAAATTATACCCCCTCCTAATATAAGCAGGATTTAAAGGGGCAGTTACTTTTCTACGGGGAAATTATACCCCTCCTAATATAAGCAGGATTTAAGGTGGCAGTCACTTTTCTACGGGGAATTTGTACCCCCTCCTAATATAAGCAGGATATAAGGGGGCAGTCACTTTTCTACGGGGAAATTGTACCCCCTTCTCATATTATCAGGATTTAATAGGGCAGTCACTTTTCTACGGGGAAATTATACCCCCTCCTAATATAAGCAGGATTTTAACGGGCAGTCACTTTTCTACGGGGAAATTATACCCCCTCCTAATATAAGCAGGATTTAAGGGGCAGTCACTTTTCTACGGGGAATTTGTACCGCCTCCTAATATAAGCAGGATATAAGGGGCAGTCACTTTTCTACGGGGAAATTGTACCCCCTTCTCATATTAGCAGGATTTAATAGGGCAGTCACTTTTCTACGGGGAAATTATACCCCCTCCTAATATAAGCAGGATTTAAAGGGGCAGTCACTTTTCTACGGGGAAATTATACCCACTCCTAATATAAGCAGGAATAAAGGGGGCAGTCACTTTTCTACGGGGAATTTGTACCCCCTCCTAATATAAGCAGGATATAAGGGGGCAGTCACTTTTCTACGGGGAAATTGTACCCCCTTCTAATATTAGCAGGATTTAATAGGGCAGTCACTTTTCTACGGGGAAATTGTACCCCCTTCTCATATTAGCAGGATTTAATAGGGCAGTCACTTTTCTACGGGGAAATTGGCCCCCTTCTCATATTAGCAGGATATAAAAGGGCAGTCACTTTTCTACGGGGAAATTATACCCCCTCCTAATATAAGCAGTATTTAAGGGGGCAGTCACTTTTCTACGGGGAATTTGTACCCCCTCCTAATATAAGCAGGATATAAGGGGGCAGTCACTTTTCTACGGGGAAATTGTACCCCCTTCTAATATAAGCAGGATTTAATAGGGCAGTCACTTTTCTACGGGGAAATTGTACCCCCTTCTCATATTAGCAGGATTAAATAGGGCAGTCACTTTTCTACGGGGAAATTATACCCCCTCCTAATATAAGCAGGATTTAAAGGGGCAGTCACTTTTCTACGGGGAAATTATACCCACTCCTAATATAAGCAGGAATAAAGGGGGCAGTCACTTTTCTACGGGGAATTTGTACCCCCTCCTAATATAAGCAGGATATAAGGGGGCAGTCACTTTTCTACGGGGAAATTGTACCCCCTCCTAATATAAGCAGGATTTAATAGGGCAGTCACTTTTCTACGGGGAAATTATACCCCCTCCTAATATAAGCAGGATTTTAACGGGCAGTCACTTTTCTACGGGGAAATTATACCCCCTCCTAATATAAGCAGTATTTAAGGGGGCAGTCACTTTTCTACGGGGAATTTGTACCCCCTCCTAATATAAGCAGGATATAAGGGGGCAGTCACTTTTCTACGGGGAAATTGAACCCCCTTCTAATATAAGCAGGATTTAATAGGGCAGTCACTTTTCTACGGGGAAATTGTACCCCCTTCTCATATTAGCAGGATTTAATAGGGCAGTCACTTTTCTACGGGGAAATTGGCCCCCTTCTCATATTAGCAGGATATAAAAGGGCAGTCACTTTTCTACGGGGAAATTATACCCCCTCCTAATATAAGCAGGATTTATAGGGGCAGTCACTTTTCTACGGGGAAATTGTACCCCCTCCTAATATAAGCAGGGTTTAAGGGGCAGTCACTTTTCTACGGGGAATTTGTACCCCCTCCTAATATAAGCTGGATATAAGGGGGCAGTCACTTTTCTACGGGGAAATTGTACCCCCTTCTCATATTAGCAGGATTTAATAGGGCAGTCACTTTTCTACGGGGAAATTATACCCCCTCCTAATATAAGCAGGATTTTAACGGGCAGTCACTTTTCTACGGGGAAATTATACCCCCTCCTAATATAAGCAGTATTTAAGGGGGCAGTCACTTTTCTACGCGGAATTTGTACCCCCTCCTAATATAAGCAGGATATAAGGGGGCAGTCACTTTTCTACGGGGAAATTGTACCCCCTTCTAATATAAGCAGGATTTAATAGGGCAGTCACTTTTCTACGGGGAAATTGTACCCCCTTCTCATATTAGCAGGATTTAATAGGGCAGTCACTTTTCTACGGGGAAATTATACCCCCTCCTAATATAAGCAGGATTTAAAGGGGCAGTCACTTTTCTACGGGGAAATTATACCCCCTCCTAATATAAGCAGGAATAAAGGGGGCAGTCACTTTTCTACGGGGAATTTGTACCCCCTCCTAATATTAGCAGGATATAAGGGGGCAGTCACTTTTCTACGGGGAAATTGTACCCCCTTCTAATATTAGGAGGATTTAATAGGGCAGTCACTTTTCTACGGGGAAATTATACCCCCTCCTAATGTAAGCAGGATTTAAGGGGGCAGTCACTTTTCTACGGGGAAATTTTACCCCCTCCTAATATAAGCAGGATTTAAGGGGGCAGTCACTTTTCTACGGGGAATTTGTACCCCCTCCTAATATAAGCAGGATATAAGGGGGCAGTCACTTTTCTCCGGGGAAATTGTACCCCCTTCTAATATTAGCAGGATTTAATAGGCCAGTCACTTTTCTACGGGGAAATTGTACCCCCTCCTAATATAAGCAGGATATAAGGGGGCAGTCACTTTTCTACGGGGAAATTGTACCCCCTCCTAATATAAGCAGTATTTAAGGGGGCAGTCACTTTTCTACGGGGAATTTGTACCACCTCCTAATATAAGCAGGATATAAGGGGGCAGTCACTTTTCTCCGGGGAAATTGTACCCCCTTCTAATATTAGCAGGATTTAATAGGGCAGTCACTTTTCTACGGGGAAATTGTACCCCCTCCTAATATAAGCAGGATTTAAAGGGGCAGTCGCTTTTCTACGGGGAAATTGTACCCCCTCCTAATATAAGCATGATTTAATTGGGCAGTCACTTTTCTACGGGGAATTTGTACCCCCTCTTTTAAGTGGGAATTGACAGGCAGTCATTTTTCTACGGGGATATTTTACCCCCTGCTTAATTGACGGGAACTGAAAGGGGCAGTCATTTTTCTCTGTAGAAAATTGACTGTACAGTCACTTTTCTACGGAGTCCAAATTCCCCGTTACACCGGCTGGGATATATTATATTTTATAGAAGGTTTTATCGGTTAACGAGAATTACGAACTGGTTTTTTAGCCAGTTGCGTCATTAGATCTCATTTAACACGAACTTTCAAAGTTTTTCACAATATTTTTCTGTTGTTCCTCTGCTAGGTATGTAAGAAATCGCTCAACAATCTCTATCATCTTGTCAACAATCAACTTATACAGTATTGTAACCAACAGATTCAGATCAACAATGTGTTCAAATGTGTTTTTCTATTCTTTAAAGCATAGCCAGTACGAGTAACATCAAGATTAAAACTTGGGTACAATTGCTAGACAATCATCACCGCGTCAACAATGAGCTTATACGTATTTAACCAACAAATTCAGTTCTGTGTTCAGATGTGTTTTTCTATTATTTAAGAAGTAGAAGACTGAATCCCCAAGTAGGAGTGTGCTTGATACAATAAAAGCTATCACCGCATCCTGGGAATCTGTGTCATCACAACACATACAGAACTGTTTTTAACCAGAAAATGATCTGTGAGTACTTTTTTTTAAAAGTTAATTACTGTAGTAGTGTTTTCTATGATGACATACATAATTCGTATTGTAGAAAGAACTGTATTGCAACAATAAAATTTGAGTCCCCGGTTATTGCATTGACTGGATAATCTGTGAGGATGAGGCATAACCTTGGCTTCTGATAAGTGAAGACATGAGTGCTTCTTGTTGTGCTAGGCGGCACTCGAAACTGAATTTCTTGGACAAGGCGATCACTTCTGATGTTCTCATTGGCTATTTTACGCAAGGATATGGTCTGCCAGTTTGTGTCTATTGTGAGGAGTATGGATATTTAACATTTGCACGTGTTTTGTGGATGAAATTCAGTGACAAACATTGGCTAAGAAATAATTTAGAATGGAATTTAGTCTGTCTTAACTTGTGGGGCATGGCATGCCATATACCAGATCGGAGAATACTATATACAGTGAATTTTTCTGGGAAGGAAGGTTTCGATACTGTTAAAGTTGGTTTGTTATTGTCTTCATCATAACTACTCAAAATATTGAAATTTGTTGATAAATGGTCGTGCATGAAGTTTCAAATAAACATACATTTCTTTCGTTAAAATACAGTAAAACATTATTAAACAGAAAAAAGAGGCTCAATTGACAAAACGCGGTTGGTTAAGTTTTTTGGTAATCGCAAACAAAAATTTGGTAGCCGTTACTAAATATTGTGATTTTGACTAAATTTTGGGGTGGTAACTCAAAACAAATATGCACGATTAGTACTACAAGAATTTGTTTATCGTCTATTAAAACAATTATTTGTTATGAGATATTTGTTTGGCTATTCCAAAGCATTTTTCTTTGTGTAGTTGTATTCTCACCTATAAAGAAGATGCCGGTATTGCGTATAGTTGCATACTGCCACAGAAAAAACTGTCTGTGTGTGAATATATTTTATTTTTCACGCCTGACATATCAAATGCTTAGATTTTGGTCGCTAAAGAATGCAGGCAGGTGGGCGAAAGAAACTTCCTTTATTAAACTCAGCTACTCTCTCGTGTTGAGCAGCTTTTTTGTACATCTCCAACGTCACCCACAACCGTCGGACATGCCACTCCTGGCCCGCAAAGCATGATGGGAAAGGATGACGTAGAAGGGGGGAGGGGGCTTAATAATTAAAGTGTCAGTCCAAGAGATGGGAAGTTCCGGTGAGGTGGTACAGCGCTAGGCAAAAACCTCGTCCTTTGTTGAACTGTGCTTTACAGTGTATTTTTACTGTTAGCGAAACTAGGAACTTTTTTGAGGGGGGGGTCCAAGTAGATCGATTCTTAGAGCAATGAGAATTTCCGATGGTGTTGATCGTGGCTATGGGAAGGCCCGGACCCCTGACTCCCCGATAACTGCGCCTATGATTTACACTATCCTTATATATTTTTACAATTAACGATTTATATTTATTTAAGGATTACTTGAAGCTTTATTTTTGCAATAGCAGTGACCATTTGCGTCGTGAGATATGTTTGTATGCGCGGGGTTAGACCATTGACAAAAATTGAATACTAGAAATAATGACAATAATAATAATAATTATCATGACTATAATTATGAGTCCGTAACTCGGTCCTGGATGATCTCCTACCTCGGATGAGTAGACCGGCAGGCAGTAGAGGGCAGGGCTCCCAATGGGCTGCTGCGCCACGGGTTATTATTATTATTAAATTATACAATAGGCTAGCTGTTATAAACTAATAAAAAATTACCTAATAATTTATTAATATTATTGTATGCTTGGGGATACTTTTGTACTAGATTCACCGGATAAGTGATGCTAGTTATTCTACTATATTACTAACTTTTCTCTTCTGGTCGAAGTGATGGAATATGAAAATATAATCTGATTTCTGCACCGCGGTGGCTCAGTCGGTAACGCGTCTGACTACCATGCTCAAGGTCCCGGGTTCGATCCCCGGCCGGTTCAAATCCGGGAACTTTTCTAAGGTTGGAAGCGGCCCCGGCGCCCACCCAGCGTCGAATAACATGGGTACCTGGGGGAAACCCTGGGGGGTAAAGGCGGTCAGGGGCGTGATGCTAATCACATCACCTCCACTCACGACCGGATCAAGAAAGTGTGGGGCGTTACCCCCACACCCCCTATACGCCTTCATGGCGTGGTGCTATGCACAGGGGAGCACTTTACCTTTTTTTTTTTTTTTGATTTCTGCATTTCACAATATTTTTTTTTTCAATCTAACATAAATTTTACTTTGTTGGAATGTTAATTAACTGAACTTTATTGTTAACAATAAAAATAACAAAATTAATGGCTTTTTGTAACTTGAAATGAACCGTGACGATTTCCAGAGAGGAGAGGGCATGAACGTCCGAAGGCGGGCAAGGGGGGCCACGGCCTTACCTGGAAAATTAATGCCAATCTTAAAAAAGTATATATTTCACACAATTTCATTTCAGTCACAGTAATTTATGTTAATTATTATAAGGACATTGAAGGAACATGATAATTTCAGACTGAAGCAGTGTTTTCTTGAGGGGCATCACTATTATGGGGCAAAATATGCCTCCTTTGCTGCCTGGAAAAAAACTTGTTTGCCCCTCCCTGGCAAAAATCCTGCAGACATCCATTGGGGGGGGGGGGCTCGACCCCTCCCCCGACGCCCATGACAGTGGCACAAACATTTGCTACTTTACAGAAAACACTGAAGAATTCATAAAGTGTAGATTTGTTAAATGCATACTGTGTATTTGTTCTTTTTGTCAAATAATTGATTTGCTCTATGTGTATTCATAAATTCTTATTTGAAATACATTTTTTAAAGTGCGTGCTTCTGTTGGGCATAGTTTTTGAGGGAATTTCTCGAAGAAAATACTTTACGGTAAAATAATCATAACCTAAGTTCTCTCTGTGTCCACAGATGTCCTTCGGATACATATTTTCTTTTTTAAATAATACTGTTTGTATAAATTTAGTTTAGACTCTCTTTTTCTTTCCTTGCATGTCAGAAAATTACGTGAGATAACTATGTCCGGCATTTTCTAAAACTATCGAACATTTATACAGGTTAGAACTGATTCTTTTGAAGTGTCCTCTTATAACTTCAGAAGTTATTATTTCATGTGACAGTTTTTTCTTACAGGTCACAGGTGTAAGATTTTAGCTTATTGTGGATTTAACAGGTAGGGAAAACGTTTCGATAATTTGTTTTATTTTGTTTGATAATTTATAAACGTATGGATTGATTATACGTATATTTGTAGCCTGTGATAATTTATTATCTCACTCTCTCTCTGTGTATATAAAAATATGAACGTGGTACAAATTTGTGTGATCCTTCGGCTAAAATATGGCTACAAATAAAGACGTTACAATAGTTTGTTTATCACTTGGAAAGAGTTTATGTTTCGGATTCAAATGAATTTTTGAAATTGCTTGTTTGCGTTGAAAGTATCATTGTACAATGAAGAAAATTTGAATTTAATTCATATCTACAGTAGTCTGTGTAGAACTTCTTCGGAAAATTATAATAACATTTGATAGACGCTCTGTAGGATTCTTGCAGATTTTTCATATTTTTACGGAATGCTTTCAGAAAAAGTTATACACAGATGAAACCGAATTTGATACGAATTTGATCTTTGTTTCTTGCGATAACTTGGAAAAGGTACTGAAGTTTGTAAGTGATTTTTAAGTTGTTTACAAAATGTGTGATGATTCGACTTTGACGCTACTGGACCAGTGTTTCGAGTAGCAAATTATGGATTAATTCTTGATTTGATTTTTGAATTCTAATTCGAGTCTGATTTCAGGATTAGAGCAAGCCGAGGATTGTTGTCGATTTCTATGCAGTATTTACCGAATCTTGGTTAGACTCTGTAGAAAGCAAGCTGTTATCAAGGATTCGGATAGTAAATTCGTATTCGATTTAGGATAATTTTAAATTTTCCAAATTTGAATTTTGTGTTCATTTTAAAAACATTTTATGCACAGAGCAGCTTTTAAAACGAAGCCTTAAATTGATAAGTAGGAAATATTTTATATTTTATCTATGATATCCAGCTCCCTCCGACAAAAAAAATTCTGCGTACATAGTGAATCGAACCCAGGAATCACGTAACGTCACACTAACCGCTAGAACACTATGCTTATCAGTATACACCACGAAATACATAAAAATCCAGCTTCTTCCCTCTCCGAAACTGCCTGTTGCGTAGATAGAGAGTATACGAGCTTCAATTCTCACCAACAGCTCTCTAGCGATTTCAACGCAAATGCAGGCGGTAAGAAAAGTAGTCTACGACACACAGAGAGGGGAAAAAAGCAGCAAGTTCTGCCCCGGCCCCGTAGATGGGTCTGAATTGTTGTCAGTTTGAAAAGCCGAGGTTGTTAGCGGGGGCGAGGTAAAAGTTTTGTGTGTCGGGAGTCGCTCCCGGCAGCGGAGCATGAAGAAGCTGGCTACAAGGGGCAAGAGCCACATCTCGTTTACATAACGACAACGCCACATGGAGCGTGTAGCCCCGCCATTAATCTACACGCTCCCTTTCCCCGGCAGAAAAGACTTCGCTGATGGTGGGTCGAGGGAATTTCCCACTCCATAGATGGGAAAAAAATTCTAAGGAAGAAGGATTTTTTCTTCCTAATTCTCGGTTTCGGAACGATTCGAGGGAATTTTTTTAACAGAAAAGGGATATTTTTGCTTTGAGCAGGGACTTTTTCTTTAGAAAAGGGGTATATTTCTTTAAAAAAGAGGGAAAAATCCCTTTTCTTCAGGGATTTTTTAGAGGAGGTTAAGGCACTAGAACGTCAGAGGTTCTACGTTCGAATCCTAGGTAATGCCTGGACTATTTGTTTCACCTGTTTCATCACTCATCTTCATCGTCGCAATTAAACTATAGAAGAAGAAATGCTACATTATAAATAACCAAAACAATAAATTTTACAGGATGGAAATTTTATTAGGAAATATTTTTTTTAATGGGCCAATTTTTCTCTTCACTTTACTTAAAAAAAGGGAAATGGGAAAATTGCTTTTTTTAAAAAAACGAGAATATTATGAAATTTATCTTAGGGAAGCGATATGCAATGATTTTTTGTTAAATGTGAAATTTGGGTGTTGTATGCCGGAGGGAAGTGGATTGCGTATGAAACAATAGTGTCTGGATTTGTCTTTTCTGTAATGAATGGGAATGTATTCTAATTGTGTTGTAGTTTTAGCTGTAATAATTGTATTCTAATTGTGGTTATAGATTTAACTCTGTACCTTCAGTACATTAATTGTTTACATTATAAGTATGAATTTTATTATTTTTATTTTTATTCTTTCTACTGCAACAATGATTTTCTAGAAGCGTAAAGTGTCAATTGTAATATGTTTTTTTTAAGGGTTTGTTGTAAGAACGGCCCGCGAGGCCGAAACACGCCCTCTGAATAAAGACGATATTATTATTATTATTATTATTAGATCCAGATAAAATCGAAAATAATCAGAATAATTAGGATATTAACGTGAATAGAATGTAATTATTAAGCGTGTATCGTCCAGTTTTACAGTATCATACTTGTTCTCGTTTAGTTTAAAATGTGTTTCGGAAATTACGATATTTTTGCTGACATGCACAACCTATTCTTCTTAAATAAATCTAAAATATAAATAATATATAATATAATAAATATAAAATATATAAGTAATAAATACAGAATCTTCCAAAACTTAATTCGGTGATACACTTTTTTTCACATTTGAGATTTGTGGTTAAAATGTTAATTACAAAAATTATGAACATATAAAATTTAATTAATGTCAATTATGCGACACTGAAAATGTAGGACATTTCTTAAAGAAAAAAAATCATCCTAGGCGTTGTGATAGGAAGTGTGGAAACTCTTTTGAACAAACATTGGAATCTGCTTTGTGCTGCAGACGGCAAAGGTAATAGTACTCTCTCTCTCTCTCTCTCTCTCTCTCTCTCTCTCTCTCTCTCTCTCTCTCTCTCTCTCGAAAGAAGGTGAGAAAGAAAGAAAGATAGACGAATTGTTAAGCAGCATGTTAATTCATTAATATTTCAAACTGTGATAATTATCTACTATATAGATGCATCTGCTTCAGCGTGAGTATAATTTCATTCCTGAAAATGATATAGGATGTGGAACAGAAGAAGAATGGACATCTTGTCTATACTGTTATCTTAACCGCCGATTGCCATTAGATCAATTAACCTCCTCATAGTCGCGATCAACATTGAGAAAAGACCTAGATCGAGACTGTCTCGTTCTCCGTACCGTACCATTCAACAACTCACTTTTACCTTTTCGCCAGAGGAGCAATTGATCACGTCCTTTGCTGCTGCACGATTGTGCAAGTGCTCATCTCAGAGAGAGAAATCTGCGCACAGTTACCTTTAACATTGGCGCTCGGCCGTTTCGGGAATCGTCCTGTAATGGCCTCCAGCGACTGGAGGAGAGAGACTTTGGGAACAGAAGCCTCCAGCCGAAAGAACGCATCGTACGACTGCAGAAAACATAAGTCCTGTACGTGTAACAGCATACGAACGGATAACTATCGCTTCTTGCACCAGCAGATGCTCTTCTGTACCATTTCCCGACATTCTCTCTCTCTCTCTCTCTCTCTTCCTCCCAGTTCCTCTGCCTTCTCCGCGTCTCTCCTCCTTCCAGAATCCGGGACGACATTTGGTCCTGATGTGTCCTTCCGGAACCGTTACACGAATCCCGGAACTGCTTAGGATCCCGTGTAATGGCGGACATTTAGAGGTAAAAGCAGTTGGTATGAGGAAAGGGTAAAAAAAAAAATCTTTAGTAAAATCTGCTTTTGCGTTCTGAAATCCAATGTCACCGGCCAGTAAGTACTTCTGCCCCGTTTCACGAAGAGAAAATTCCTTTGAATTTCAGTTGTCTTCGTCCATAAGGTGGTTCGGTGGAAGAGGAAGTATTAATACTCCTACGTTCGTGTTTCTGGTGTGGGTTCATCACCGCAAGAAGTCGACGTTGTAGGAGTGAGTGACCACTGATTGGCTAATTTTTCAAGGTCTCTAGTGCTTCGGAAAGCTGATGGTACAATCATCAGCTTGAACAGTACTGTAAAGAACGTATCTAGCAATATACACCCCCCAAGCCTACCTCTGTGGTGAAGTGGTTAGCACAGCTCCGGCGCCATAAGTCATCACGGGTTCGAATACCGGCCTGGGTGCTCATACTGAGTACTCATCATTTTCATCACTCATCCTTATCTTGACGATTGGCCAAAAGCTGCAGTGTAGCGAAGTAAACTGAACTAAATTAATCAATATACACCCCCCCCGGGAGGGATCATCACAATTATTATTCTTATTAATATTATTACATTGTAGGGTGCGTTAACCAGTGATGTGCCGTACACTATAAGTTTACGTCTACATGAGTTGTCTACATTTAATCTACGTGTAGATTGCATTGGGTTGTAGTTTACGTAGACAATCTAATGTGCATTTAAATTAATTTTCCAGGCTTTCATGAAAGGAAAGTGACATTTACAACTACTATATTGGTCCCTAACGAACTGACAAGAATCCTATTTACAACAAAATTTCTCTTCTCTTCTATCACCAACTATGAAAGATGATAAATAGTGTGCCAAAAAAACAACAGATGGCAGTTGTGAGGCAAAATTAGTTTTTTTCCAAATAAAGCACTAGAATATTTCCTATATTAGGTTTTTCCTAGGTGAGAAATTGTTCGAATTTGGAAGGGAGACTATGAAAAGTTCTCCTTACACATCAGCAACTGATACGCAGTATAATTTTGTTTTACTTCCACGGCGCTCTTTGCTAAGTTATCACCTTTTACTATTTTGTTTACATAGATTACGTCATCTACGTGTATAAAATAGTCTACGTGTAGAATATAGACTATCGTTGTTTACGCGTAGACGCACATCACTGGCGTTAACAAAAATTGGAAATCATTTTCATGTATTTCTATTTTCTGTAGTATGTAGACCTACGTATTCATATACAAGACTTTTCGATTCTTTTCTGTGTACACAGAAAAAAAATGTTTAGATAGCCAAAAATAGTTTATCGAACCAAATATTTGTTTAAATAGACAAATAACAAATTATTGTTCACCCGAACCATTTTCTTTTAGTAATCGTACACATTTGTTTAGATTACTAAAGAATTTGGCCAAAATTGCCAAATTTAGTAAATGCCAGAAGCTCCACGTAATCATACATTATGTTAATGGATAAATAATATTATAATTATAATAAATACCTAATGTTATAATCGATATTACAAATATTTATTAGTAGAACACTAAAGTTTAAGCAGTTTAATCTGCTAAATGTTTATTACAAACTTCATATTAAAAACAAAGCATAATGTATCACCATATATCACTACAACAGCTTTCCATTTCCTTAGGCAATTTATACCGTACAGTCAGTACATTTACATACTTGACTAACAACAGCGCCACATTTGACTGTTACCGAAAGCTTAACTAAAAGTTAATTCAATTTTTTTTTCTTCTGTATGTTCGTGCATAACTTAGAGTACCTTTTGGTAGAATAGCAAAAGTGAAGCGTCTCTATTGGCGCCATCCAATCTGTGAGACAAAGAAGCCCAGAAGAACGCTCCTAGCTTCTTGTTACACAACTTGATTCGCCCGCAGAAGGAACGAAGTAACCCAGCCCAGGAGATGGGCGGTTCAGAAGACAGAAAACTCGTTCATCTGGTTCGATAAGAAAACCCAGTCTGGTGAGTTCTGTATTCCCGGGGAGGGTGTGGAGCATGGGAGAGTTTCATAAAAATGGCCGCAGGAGGTATTTGCTTTTTTAAAACAATAAAGGTTGGAAAGAAAATGGGCATGGCAGCATGTAAATGTGATAGGCGTGTGATTTGATAAAAATGTTGATGTGCGTCAAACTTGGTGTTGCAATCATGGATATCTGGCAACGAAGTAAATCGTGTGGTTCGTTTAGTTGTGTGGACCAAACGGAACGTTGTTTTGAAGTACGAGAAACCTCAATAGTTGTACACAGTTATCAATAAATACAATGTGTATTTTTTCTTAATTATTTTTAACATTTAATTTATCATTGCCCAACTTTAAACCTCTGATCTTCATATTGATAATGTGCTTTTTTTAAGAGTTGCAACCTGTCTTTCACAACACGAGCTGCGAAGATGTGAAATTTGACACGCACGAGGCATGAACTACATCGTCCCATGGAAGCTATGGTTTATTCAAGCCCTCTCCTATGTTAGTTCCAGGTACGTTTTCACTCACAAGACCTTGAGGCTATCTTAATATTTTCCACATACGCTACAGTTAGTTACGTTTTCATTCACTTGCAATACATTCCACCTTAGGTTCATCCGTTCGGTGTACAGTCCATCTTAGCTTCATTCACAAGGTCTTCAGTCCATCTTAGTTTCATTCACAAGGTCTTCAGTCCATCTTAGCTTCATTCACAAGGTCTTCGGTTCATCGTAGCTTCACTCACAAGGTTTTCAGTCCATCTTAGCTTCACTCACAAGGTCTTCAGTCCATCTTAGCTTCACTCACAAGGTCTTCAGTCCATCTTAGCTTCACTCACAAGGTTTTCAGTCCTTCTTAGCTTCACTCACAAGGTCTTCAGTCCATCTTAGCTTCATTCACAAGGTCTTCAGTCCATCTTAGCTTCACTCACAAGGTCTTCAGTCCATCTTAGCTTCACTCACAAGGTCTTAGGTCAATCTTAGCTTCACTCACAAGGTCTTCAGTCCACATTAGCTTCATTCACAAGGTCTTCAGTCCAAATTAGCTTCATCCACAAGGTCTTCGGTCCATCTTAGCTTCACTCACAAGGTATTCAGTCCATCTTAGCTTCATTCACAAGGTCTTCAGTCCATCTTAGCTTCATTCACAAGGTCTTCAGTCCATCTTAGCTTCACCCACAAGGTCTTCAGTCCATCTTAGCTTCATTCACAAGGTCTTCAGTCCATCTTAGCTTCATTCACAAGGTCTTCAGTCCATCTTAGCTTCACTCACAAGGTCTTCAGTCCATCTTAGCTTAATTCACAAGGTCTTCAGTCCATCTTAGCTTCATTCACAAGGTCTTCAGTCCATCTTAGCTTCACCCACAAGGTCTTCAGTCCATCTTAGCTTCATTCACAAGGTCTTCAGTCCATCTTAGCTTCATTCACAAGGTCTTCAGTCCATCTTAGCTTCATTCACAAGGTCTTCAGTCCATCTTAGCTTCATTCACAAGGTCTTCAGTCCATCTTAGCTTCATTCACAAGGTCTTCAGTCCATCTTAGCTTCATTCACAAGGTCTTCAGTCCATCTTAGCTTCACTTACAAGGTATTCAGTCCATCTTAGCTTCATTCACAAGGTCTTCAGTCCATCTTAGCTTCATTCACAAGGTCTTCAGTCCATCTTAGCTTCACCCACAAGGTCTTCAGTCCATCTTAGCTTCATTCACAAGGTCTTCAGTCCATCTTAGCTTCATTCACAAGGTCTTCAGTCCATCTTAGCTTCACTCACAAGGTCTTCAGTCCATCTTAGCTTCATTCACAAGGTCTTCAGTCCATCTTAGCTTCACTCACAAGGTCTTCAGTCCATCTTAGCTTCACTCACAAGGTCTTAGGTCAATCTTAGCTTCACTCACAAGGTCTTCAGTCCACATTAGCTTCATTCACAAGGTCTTCAGTCCACCTTAGCTTCATCCACAAGGTCTTCGGTCCATCTTAGCTTCACTCACAAGGTATTCAGTCCATCTTAGCTTCATTCACAAGGTCTTCAGTCCATCTTAGCTTCACCCACAAGGTCTTCAGTCCATCTTAGCTTCATTCACAAGGTCTTCAGTCCATCTTAGCTTCATTCACAAGGTCTTCAGTCCATCTTAGCTTCACTCACAAGGTCTTCAGTCCATCTTAGCTTCATTCACAAGGTCTTCAGTCCATCTTAGCTTCATTCACAAGGTCTTCAGTCCATCGTAGCTTCATTCACAAGGTCTTCAGTCCATCGTAGCTTCATTCACAAGGTCTTCAGTCCATCGTAGCTTCATTCACAAGGTCTTCAGTCCATCTTAGCTTCATCCACAAGGTCTTCATCCACGCGACCTGCAGTCCACCTTATAGCTTTCAGCGTACATGCACTGTACGGTTTTTTTTAATGTAGTTAACACGTAGTACTAACTATAAAATGACGAAAATTGAAACATTGATTGAGATAGCCATAACTCTTGTACTGTAACTGGTTTTCGATAACCATTCCATGTAAATACCATTTTTCTGAAAATTTTGAACCACATTAATTGCTAAACTCAATATGCTGACCAAGGCAGAAAATTTATTTTATTTTAAAACATAAACTAACGTTTAGTTTATGTTTTAAAATAAAATAAATTTTCTGCCTTGGTCAGCATATTGAGTTTTTCATATCATGGAAACAAGGCTTAATGGTGTTATAATTGCTATTTCTGTCAGCCTTCATCGGACAGAACATTATCATAGGAAAAAAATATAGAAAAGTACGCAGAAAATTGATCAGCATCGATATAATAAATATTTATTAGTGGAACACTGAAGTTAAGGCAGTCTCCCCTCCACAATGTACAACGAAATTGATCCAGTATAATATTTTATGTAAGCTTCCATGTGTGTGCTATCGATCGTTCATGAATTATGACACGTAAGGTGCTACTAAGCCATTATAATCAATCATATATTTCCATCAGTTCACAACCCATTTCCATCGCCACGATTATACTAGAAAGGTAGAGAGGCGACGAAAAATAACCAAATATAACAGTAAATAATGAGTCATTGAATATTGATAAATTTATACTACATACATTTACATTGATTGATTGATTTGTTGTTTTAAGCCCACTTTATGCACGGTAAGGCTAATCGGGACTGGACCTACAGTTTAAAGTGGGATCCGAACCACTTGTGCCTCCACCGGGTATCGAACCCGGGACACCTTGATTACAAGGCGACGACGCTACCACTGCGCACATACATTTACAAGATCACTCCATATATTATAACTGAATCGTATTGTATGAATGATGCAGAATATGCACAAATAACTACTAGTATGATAAGAAAATTAGCTCAGTTTTCTTAAATGATTCGATAAGTAAATAGACAATTGCGTTCATAATTGTGTGATTATGGACAGAGAAACTGGTTTGGTTAAATTAACCAACATATTTCGCAACCGCCCCAAAAATCAAGAAAGCATTTAATAATTTTCATTAAATTATTTGATAGGTCTAAAAAAAGTGACTAAATTTGTTTAATATTACTAAAATAATATGTGTATCTATGCATTTACTGTAGGTCAGATATGTTTAGTGCACTTTTTACAATCTCATACGTGGCAGAGTGGTTTTGTTTTTTCTGAAACGAAACGACGTGCAGTGCAATAGACGATAGATCACTATCCAATGTACACCAATAAACAGTGCAGTGACTTTAGTCTATTTTTAAAAGTACACTATTAAAAAAATAATCTAATAATCAGAATTTTATGCAGATTTGATAACTGTACTATGTACTTAAATGAAATTCTGATACTCCTGCAATAAAGTTCACGGTTCCCTGGTTCGAATCCCTGTCAATTTCATCAGCTTCATAGTCGCGATTATCCAAAAAAAAGTTGCAGAAAAGAGACGTTACATAACAAATATCAAATCAAACACTGTCACATTGGTATTTCCTAATAAAAACAAAGACGGTTGTATCAGAGGAATAGAATCATCGTATCTTGCATATGACTATGTACATCAGGATGCTATGTTGCTGTGTATACGGATTTTTTCACAGTGTTACGTTAGGAATATTTGGGAACGTTTCCCTTCGCGAGAGCATTGCGTGAAATATGGTTTCAAGTAAATCCTAAATTCTGGGGGGGGGGGATATGACCCACAACCCTAAATCTGGTGATTGTCATTCAAGGCACGGTTCATCTGTGGATCGATGTAAGCCCTTCTCCGCTGTAAAGACGTCCCCTGTCTCCTGTGCAATCACTTTTCCTTTCACTTCAAGCAGGCTACAATTTTATTTTCTGTACTTTTTTTGCCGACGCTCGTTTCGGTAGAAAAGAAGCAAGAACATATTTCATCGCACAATCAGAATTTATAAAGCGAATCAAAATCAGTAACAGAGGGAAATACAGTATAATCTGAGTCTGTAGATCGTAAAATCCTATTTTCCAAAATTATCATGTTTTCCTCAAAATTATAATGCTACTTCAGTTTTATTTTATTATTAAGATTTGCCTTTTCTTATTTCACCTAGCCATTCTGTCTAATTAGACTAATTGTGACAGTAGGGGAAAATTTGAATTTGAAGTTAACATTTTGGGTGCGTCAGCAATTAGGCTATTCTGCACCCTTCACATTATACGGGGTCCAGCCCCGTGCCAGAACTAAAATAACATAACTGTAATGTCGTGTCGTAACTAAAATATTAAAATATTCTGACCGGTTAAAAGCTGATGCTGCAAGGAGGCACTCAGCACACATAAGGACAAAACACAGGACAACACAGAATTATACTGGCCATAATTCCAGTCGCCAGAGCCTCGTTCGTCTGCAAATGCAGTCCAGGGTGTACTACGTGGAAGTGAGGTTGACAATTGGGTGTACTACGTGGAAGTGAGGTTGACAATTGGGTGTACTACGTGGAAGTGAGGTTGACAATTGGGTGTACTACGTGGAAGTGAGGTTGACATTTGAGTGTGCTACGTGGAAGTGAGGTTGACATTGTGTGTACTACGTGGAAGTGAGGTTGACAATTGGGTGTACTACGTGGAAGTGAGGTTGACAATTGGATGTACTAAGTAAAAGTGAGGTTGACAATTGGGTGTACTACGTGAAAGTGAGGTTGACAATTGGATGTACTACGTGAAAGTGAGGTTGACAATTGGGTGTACTACGTGGAAGTGAGGTTGACATTTGGATGTACTACGTGGAAGTGAGGTTGACATTTGAGTGTGCTACGTGGAAGTGAGGTTGACATTTGAGTGTGCTACGTGGAAGTGAGGTTGACAATTGGGTGTACTACGTGGAAGTGAGGTTGACAATTGGGTGTACTACGTGGAAGTGAGGTTGACAATTGGGTGTACTACGTGGAAGTGAGGTTGACAATTGGGTGTACTACGTGGAAGTGAGGTTGACAATTGGGTGTACTACGTGGAAGTGAGGTTGACAATTGGGTGTACTACGTGGAAGTGAGGTTGACATTTGAGTGTGCTACGTGGAAGTGAGGTTGACAATTGGGTGTACTACGTGGAAGTGAGGTTGACAATTGGGTGTACTACGTGGAAGTGAGGTTGACAATTGGGTGTACTACGTGGAAGTGAGGTTGACATTTGAGTGTGCTACGTGGAAGTGAGGTTGACATTTGAGTGTGCTACGTGGACGTGAGGTTGACAATTGGGTGTACTACGTGGAAGTGAGGTTGACAATTGGGTGTACTACGTGGAAGTGAGGTTGACAATTGGGTGTACTACGTGGAAGTGAGGTTGACATTTGAGTGTGCTACGTGGAAGTGAGGTTGACAATTGGGTGTACTACGTGGAAGTGAGGTTGACAATTGGGTGTACTATGTGGAAGTGAGGTTGACAATTGGGTGTACTAAGTGGAAGTGAGGTTGACAATTGGATGTACTACGTGAAAGTGAGGTTGACAATTGGATGTACTACGTGAAAGTGAGGTTGACAATTGGGTGTACTACGTGGAAGTGAGGTTGACATTTGGATGTACTACGTGGAAGTGAGGTTGACATTGGATGTACTACGTGCAAGTGAGGTTGACAATTGGGTGTACTACGTGGAAGTGAGGTTGACAATTGGGTGTACTACGTGGAAATGAGGTTGACAATTGGGTGTACTACGTGGAAGTGAGGTTGACAATTGGGTGTACTACGTGGAAGTGAGGTTGACATTTGAGTGTGCTATGTGGAAGTGAGGTTGACATTTGAGTGTGCTACGTGGAAGTGAGGTTGACAATTGGGTGTACTACGTGGAAGTGAGGTTGACAATTGGGTGTACTACGTGGAAGTGAGGTTGACAATTGGGTGTACTACGTGGAAGTGAGGTTGACAATTGGGTGTACTACGTGGAAGTGAGGTTGACAATTGGGTGTGCTACGTGGATGTGAGGTTGACATTTGAGTGTGCTACGTGGAAGTGAGGTTGACAATTGGGTGTACTACGTGGAAGTGAGGTTGACAATTGGGTGTACTACGTGGAAGTGAGGTTGACAATTGGGTGTACTACGTGGAAGTGAGGTTGACATTTGAGTGTGCTACGTGGAAGTGAGGTTGACATTTGAGTGTGCTACGTGGAAGTGAGGTTGACATTGGGTGTACTACGTGGAAGTGAGGTTGACAATTGGGTGTACTATGTGGAAGTGAGGTTGACAATTGGATGTACTACGTGAAAGTGAGGTTGACAATTGGATGTACTACGTGAAAGTGAGGTTGACAATTGGGTGTACTACGTGGAAGTGAGGTTGACATTTGGATGTAATACGTGGAAGTGAGGTTGACATTGGATGTACTACGTGGAAGTGAGGTTGACAATTGGGTGTACTACGTGGAAGTGAGGTTGACAATTGGGTGTACTACGTGGAAATGAGGTTGACAATTGGGTGTACTACGTGGAAGTGAGGTTGACAATTGGGTGAACTACGTGGAAGTGAGGTTGACAATTGGGTTCACTACGTGGATGTGAGGTTGACAATTGGGTGTACTACGTGGATGTGAGGTTGACAATTGCGTGCACTACGTGGAAGTGAGGTTGACAATTGGGTGAACTACGTGGAAGGTCACGCCTTACACACCAGTGGGGAAAAAAATTAATGACTTTGATTGGTTGGTCAGAAAGAACTCGAATCAGAAACATGGGAACCACCAATGGAACCTCAAAGTAGGCTTGCTGGAGGAAAAATAAATTTACCACAATAAATTATTTAATGCATTGACAAACATTTCAGTTCAAATAATACTGTACCTTTCCATTGACCGAATTTTTGATTAATGGCGAACTTGCTAAAAGGACCATCTCAGGAAATTTAAATGCTAGCAATCGTATTTACGCGTAAAATTCACCAAAGAACAAAGGAAGGGGGGGGGCCGCCTCAAAAATGAAGAAAAATGAAATTAAAAATTGTAAAGAGTACTGAAAAATGAACTAAAAGAAAAAAAAGGGCCGAAAAATGCAAACAAATGCAAAATAAAAATAATGTTTTCTGGTTCTAATTGAAGGGAAACGGACTGATATCATGTTTAGCATTGTCATCAAGGCTCAGAGAAAAAAATATGATTTGTCATTATCTTCCGAGCCCTCCTCATGGTGTAGAGTCACTTGCAATAAAAAGGGGACTCTTAGCTCCTTAAATAGTCACCTGCAATAGGATTGATTGATTTATTTATTTTACTTCGCGTTAGGAAAAGGAATGGAACCCCTAGATCCTTAGTCACCTGCAATAAAATTGGGACTCCAAGGTCCTTAAATAGTCACCTGCAGTAAAAATGGGACTCCTAGATCCTTAAATAATCACCTGCAATAAAATTGGGACACCTAGATCCTGAAATACTAGCTTCGTTGCATGCTGTTATGTGTGTTGCCTAACTCTACGGCGGCGAGAGAACATAAGTGGTAGGACATCTCCAATGGCAAATTCAGCTACCGCCGTGGAGTTAGGCAACACACACAACCTTATTCAGAGAAGCGAGTATTTTAGGATCTAGGAGTCACATTTGTATTGCAGGTGACTATTTAAGAATCTAGGGGTGCCATTTCTATTGCAGGTGACCATTTAAGGATCTAGTGGTCTCATTTCTATTGAAGGTGACCATTTAAGGATCTAGGGGTCCTATTTCTATTGAAGGTGACCATTTAAGGATCTAGGGGTCCCATTTGTATTGCAGGTTACCATTTAAGGATCTAGGTGTCCCATTTGTATTGAAGGTTACCATTTAAGGATCTAGGGGTCCCATTTCTATTGAAGGTGACCATTTAAGGATCTAGGGGGTCCCATTTGTATTGCAGGTTACCATTTAAGGATCTAGATGTCCCATTTTTATTGAAGGTGACCATTTAAGGATCTAGGGGTCTCATTTCTATTGCAGTTGACTATTTAAGGATCTAGGGGTCATATTTGTATTGCAGTTGACTATTTAATGATCTAGGGGTTCCATTTCTATTAAAGGTGACCATTTAAGGTACTAGGGGTCTCATTTCTATTGAAGGTTACCATTTAAGGATCTAGGTGTCCCATTTGTATTGCAGGGGCTATTTAAGGATATAGGGGTCCCATTTCTATTGAAGGTGACCATTTAAGGATCTATTGCAGTTGACTATTTAAGGATCTAGTGGCTCATTTGTATTGCAGGTGACTATTTAAGGATCTAGGTGTCACATTTTAGTTGCAGGTGACTATTTAAGGATCTAGGTGTTCCATTTTAGTTGTAGTTGATTGTACATTTTATGCTGACTCTGTCCGAGGATACACTTTCCCTAGCGAAGTTGTACTGGTAACGCTATCGCCTTGTTATCAAATGGCCCTAAATTTGAATCCTGGTGAGGAGTCCATTGATTCATATCCCACTTTAAACTGAAGCCCCACACCGGATTATGTTATCGGACCACATGTGGACTTCAATAATAAAGATGAAAACTTGTAAAGTCTTGCTTGAGTTTCCTTTATATATTTCGTATCATAATCGAGACGGAATCTAATCTTGAAACTGAGATCGGAATCACTGAATTATGTCACAAGCAGGAACCGAACATCCGATCCCTTGATTTGACGAGATATCGTTCACCATGTATTATTGGGGACGTCCAATCTCCCCCATCAAATTTGATTTACCACAGCTACATATTCATATACAACTCCTCTATGAGAATAGTCGTACACACAGAAATGTACATGCATCAGCTAAAACAAAAAAATGAATGGAATCTGTAACTGAGACCAAATGTTTGTAAGTGCATCCTGGAGAAAGATGCATTGAGGTGCACCAGAAATGCATCAATTGATGCAATACAGTAAATCTCGACGTAGAAAGTAATACATCAATCTGTAAACCTGATTCTTGGCAAAGGATAAAAATACACATTAGTGCATGTATCAATATGGTTCTGGCGCATCATTTAGATTTGATGCATTTACTTCTGTGTTTATACATAGAGTCCCGAGATGTTCCTAGATATTCCAGTCCTCTGAATAACTTCACAAGCTTGGAAACAAAACTTTTGAAATACATGCAACCTTTCGTACCGGAGTTACACAAGATACAGACGTTTCTTTTTGCTTGAGTATTGCACTGCTTATGCCCTTTTCTCAATATTATGCATTGTATCGCCTCGATCTGTTGATCGCGCATGCACAGTGATTACATGGTTACACATTGGAAAGGGGGGGGGGGCCTATTGTAGTACGTGTAGTTTGTGGTTGTGTCACTTCGGTCTGAAAGCTCCCGTAGGTACACACAGAGAACTAAATGCATCATATCGATTGATGCACCAGAATGCATCGATTGATGCACTAAAGAGTGTTTTGTGGCTTCTTCAAAGAATCAGATTCACATTTGTATTTTTGTATGTAGTGAAAGAAACACCAAAGTGCATCATTTGATTCAAGTGAGGATTTCTTTCAGTCGAGATGCACATTAATGCATCTACTGATGCGTTTTGATGCACCTTGATGCGTTTTGATACATCACCATGCATCAATTTTCATGATGCACTTAAACGTTTCGTCTGAGCTACATAAACTCTGTAGCTCAGACCAACCGTTTAAGTGCATCATCCAAAATGATGCAGGAAGGTGCATCAAGGTGCATCACCTGATGTATTGAAGTACATCCCGACTGAAAGAAATCATCACTTGAATCAAATGATGCACTTTGGTGTTTCTTTCACGACATACAAAATTCACCAATATGCATCAAATGTGAATCTGATTCTTTGAAGAAGCTACAAACACACTTTAGTGCATCAATCGATGCATTATGGTGCATCAATCGATATGATGCATTTAGTTCTCTGTGTGTATCATGTAATTCGATCGCGAGAGAAGATACACATCCAGCATGTTGAGATCAGCTGAAAAAACTAATCTCTAATTTTTTTTTATTTCTCTGTATGGTATACGTGTTTTCCACACCATCATCGAAATTCTTGTGGTCTGAATTTAAGAGCCTGTATACTAAATATCCCTCAAGAACTCTTTAAAAAACTTTGTTGGAGTGTTGTAAAGTTGAGATTAGTACCTCGTCGAATTTAAAAGTTCCTAGTGTTGGTTAACAAGAAAGCACCGTGTGGTAAGCAAAACAGTCCCTGAAATCCCATTTCAGAAGCCAAAACAAGGAATATTCTGGAGATAAGGGATTCAGGTAGAGGAGGTAACAGGATTTCTTGGCGCCGGTCCACTCGACTATCGCGTTTGGCGCTGTTTCGCTTTTGGATGAGGTGCAGCGGTTTCAATGGTGCGTAAACAGAAGGATCCTCTTCAAAGGAAAGCCACACTCATGGCCTACTCTGCCTTGCGATTGGGCTGGTATTGAAGAGAGAGGTATGAAAGCGCCGTATAAGGAGTTGTGGGATGAAGGTTCTTACATTGAAGATGGGTCAAATGCATTATTCGGATATCCGAATTCCCAGGATATCCAAATTGTCAGGATTATCCAAGTTCTCAGGATATCCAAATTCTCTGGATATCCAAATTGTCCGGATTATCCAATTTCTCCGGATATTCAAATTGTCAGGAATATCAAAATTCTCAGAATATCCAAATTGTCAGGATTATACAAATTCTCAGGACATCCAAATTGTCAGGATTATACAAATTCTCAGGTTATCCAAATTCTCCGGATTATACAAATTCTCCGGATATCCAAATTGTTAGGAATATCCAAATTCTCAGGATATCCAAATTGTCAGGATTATCCAAATTCTCAGGTTATCCAAATTCTCCGGATTATACAAATTCTCAGGACATCCAAATTGTCAGGATTATACAAATTCTCAGGTTATCCAAATACTCCGGATTATACAAATTCTCCAGATATCCAAATTGTTAGGAATATCCAAATTCTCAGGATATTCAAATTGTCAGGATTATACAAATTCTCAGGTTATCCAAATTCTCCGGATTATACAAATTCCCCGGATATCCAAATTCTCAGGATATCCAAATTGTCAGGATTATCCAAAATTCTCAGGTTATCCAAATTCTCCGGATTATACAAATTCTCAGGACATCCAAATTGTCAGGATTATACAAATTCTCAGGTTATCCAAATACTCCGGATTATACAAATTCTCCGGATATCCAAATTGTTAGGAATATCCAAATTCTCCGGATTATACAAATTCTCAGGACATCCAAATTGTCAGGAATATCCAAATTCTCAGGATATCCAAATTGTCAGGATTATCCAAAATTCTCAGGATCAAAATTGTCAGGATTATCCAAATTTTCATGATATCCAAATTGTCTGGATTATACAAATTCTCATGATATCCAATATTCGGACTATTCGGATATTAGAATTATCCGGATATTCAGATTATCCGAAGTGTTCGGATATCCGAATGTTTGGCGTACCCGGAAAGTTTTGTCGTTTATCCGTTATACAGGCTATCCACATATTCATTATTTATTCATTTTACTATTTCGCTGTATTTTCCACAAAACCTTCATCAAATAAAAATCTCTGTTCTATCCGAATTATCCGGATATTAAGATTATCCGTTGCATCCAAAAAGGATAACAGATGATTTGAAATCCGGATAGGTATGTGTTATCCGGATTTTGTGAGCATCCCTAATTTGAACAGTTTTTGGAACTAAATTTATATATTTCTTTTGATGGAACTAAATTCGAATATTAACGTTCATGGATGTCCGCAGGGTTTCTCCAATCAAGCATTTTTTTTTGTCGTTCCCAAGCGACATCCGTCATGTTTTTGAAGATATCATGTTCCTGGAACACTCTTACAATAATTAACATACATTTCTTTGACTGAAATGAAACTGTATGTGTGAAATATATAATTTTAGGTCGACATTAAATTTGGAAAGGGGCGTGGCTCTACTTTGCCCCCTTTTCCAAACAGCCAACGCCACGACCTGCTTTCAAGCTGAAAACGCAAAATTTAACCTACCAACACACAGTGGTCGAATGCGAATTCTCAACAGACAACGCAGTGCTTGAAAATCACCAAGTTTGGGCACAGAACCAGGGATATTTTCCTTTGAGACAAAAACTGTTTGTTCTCAAGGGAAGAAGAGGAGAAAGAACAGCCTCGATGCTCTCTCAGTTTGCATCGGATTTTATTTGAGTCCCGCTGAAAGTTCGAAACTCAAGACCGCCTGGA
The DNA here is from genome assembly GCF_977018435.1 of Lepisma saccharinum. Taxonomy (NCBI): domain Eukaryota; kingdom Metazoa; phylum Arthropoda; class Insecta; order Zygentoma; family Lepismatidae; genus Lepisma; species Lepisma saccharinum. The sequence goes on along the minus strand of NC_139252.1, from coordinate 34,033,637 downwards.
GTTTAATCTTGCTCGTATCCAACCCTTAGGTCTACTTTTTTCTGCATTGCCTGTTGATAGTGGTTTTTGCGCATCAAAGACCTCAGAGAACTCTACATCTTCTCTGTCAAATTTTGAAACTTTCTCCTTATATCGTTTTGGCCTGCTGCAGACTTTATCACTCATTGATTTTTCGCACAGACATATTCAGGGAGAGAATTTACGAGGTTCAAAGCCCCCTCCCTATCCAATTATTAAACATATTACACTTATGTCAATTAGGACAGAACGCCAAACCTAACCTAACCTAACCTAACCGTGCCTAATCTACAAAAGATTCATTATTGTATAACTGCAGTATGCTATGCAGTTGTTTACCGCTAAATTTCCATTAAACTGTTAAGTTCCACAGAATTTTTTCCAAGCGGAGTATTTTGGAGAAACTATACTTCGTGCCCCAAAAGACTGCTCAATTGTAATTATCATTCCATTATAATAACCAATGCATTCTAATGTACTGATTTCACTTTGATATCGTCTTACATTGTCATCTTTTAATCCTGTGTCGATATTAGCAGCTACTTATGCTTAATTCTCTCATCCACATTTACCACTGTCGTCTTTTCTATCGATATTTCTAATTCCTTACCTCTCTCATATTTCATCCACATATTTCTCGTTTTTCACTGTTTTCTTTTCTTCATATGTCCATACTCAATCCATCAATTTCCCACTATCTTCCTGCTTTTATATGTGGATATTAGGAGTTTAGTGTTTCTTTGATTCATATGTTATTTGGTTTCACCTGTCTTCCTTCATTCAGATGTTGCTGTGAGCATTTTAGCGTTTCCATGTTTTCTTTGTTTTCACTCTTTTCTTTCTTATATATAGATATTTAGTAATTTCTTATATTTCTCCTTCATATTTTTCTAGCCACTGTCTTTTTTTCATATGTCGATGTTAGTAATTTCTTATTTCTCTCGCAATGATGCCCCTTCTTAGCTTTTCACTTGCATCTTTCCTACACTCAGAATTTCACAAGTCCTTACTCATTTTCTCTGTTATAACGGTATTTCTCCCGACTTTAGTAAATCCTTACTTCTCACCTATCTCAAAATTCCTTTATTCACCATTTCCTCAAGTCTGAACCGTCAAGCTCTTTCTCTTGAATCCCTGTTCTGCATTTTCCTCAACTTATTTTATTTTCATCTTTATCTCTGACTCTGAACTTCTTAATTTTCTGGATGCGACTATCTTTGTTTGCCTGTAACTTAATTCTTTTTTCCCCTCTTTGTAAATGTGTCGACACAATTGTACAAAATACAGTTACTTGACATATTTTTGTGTAAAATAGCATAGTACGTAAGATATTTGCTCTCAATAGTGAGATAACGTTTGTCGAGATCTGTGTGGATTTTCGTCGAGAATTATCACTGTCTCTAGTTACCTCAGCATTAGTCTTGAGACTTTCGTAATGGGTTGGCACCACTGTTTTAGTATCTGCATCTCACTCGATTTTCTCCCCCTTCTGTTTCTAAGTGAAGACTGTCATCATCTGGCAACTCCGTAAAAGGTCCCAGCCGTGGAAATGAATGCTTTATCGGTAAAATTTATCTTGCAGAGTCTGCGTCATTACAGCCGCCATTGATATACACACTATTTAGACTCCCGAGGACAGAGAGAGCGAGAGGACGGTGGGGGAGAGAAAAGATGTGAGGGGGAAGGGCATGGTCTCGGAAGCCAAATCTCATAATATTCCCTCTTCACCACTTCCAGGACAATTTTTAAGAGCACCGCTATGGCGCTAGTGCGGCTCTGTTGGCCCATTTTGGGTTTTTGTGGAATTAGTGTCTTTGTGTGGCGAATTGTCAGCAGAAACAACCCCCACACCTCTACCAGTACTTTCTGATTGGAAGTGTAGGGGTCTGGCGGTAAATATTTGCACAAAATGTTCGTGTCTGATGCTCTTGGTGAATTTTATGCGTGTTGAGGGCACTGGTATACACACGCATTTTTTTTTCGGGGAAGGAGGGAAGTGGAAATTACGCACAGAACCCAAAACGTGTAAATTGACACATACAGGGTGTATCAAAAGTAATACCGCCAACTGACACAATTGAAAGTACACGATAATAGAAGCAAGAAAGTCTCAGTAAACATGTGTCTGCAAACGAGCTGTTTACGAGATAATCGCGAATGTGTGATTACAAGCCACCACTGACTTCATTGTTTGTAAACGTCGTCCTAGTTGGTAAAAATGCTAATTATGTGTGTCAATGTGTGGTTACAAGCCGTCACTGATTGCATTTTGTAAACACCGAGTGCCTTACTCCTTGCGCGTTCCGAGGTTTGCTCTTTGTTTACAAAAAGCAGAACATTTCCGAGAGGTGGCGTTGTAATCAAACAGGACGGATACAATCAGTACAGAGAATTGTACGTGCTTGTGACCAATTCCGAAAGGAACCGGGGGTGTTCGAAAAAATCGCATCCAAATGCAAGGACGACACTTTGAACATCTCCTTTAACATGTTACAGTAATTGTAACATGTAACATACTAACGTTTGTTAAAGTAAGTTCAATAAAAACAATGACTTTTTTACTGTATTATTAGCATTTTACCAACTAGGACGACGTTTACAAACAAGGAAGTCAGTGGCGGCTTGTAACCACACATTCGCAATTATCTCTAAAACGGCTCGTTTGCAGATCCATGTTTACTGAGACTTTTTTGCTTCTAATATCGTGTACTTTCAACTATGTCAGTTTGCGCTATTACTTATGATACACCCTGTATATGTTGACTCCAATAACACATTACCGTGTTTGAACTGCAAATCTTCTATCAAATTGCAGGGTGACTTAACACCCCGTACAGTACCTCTTACAAGAGAATTATGTGAAATATTAATATTTTCGGCTGGAAATTTAGTTTAATGAAGTCTTTTAACATGGGCTAGAGCCAACAGACACCTTTTGAAGTGACCCCGTTTCCTCATATGTGCGAATACACTTTCCAACTCTCTCGTTGATTTTATTGACGCGCTTCTTCCTTTTCTGACCTTCTAGATTAAGTTCCATCCACTTGCGGCTCTTGAGGTAGGCCAGACCGTCATGAATTTTTGGATTGATTGATTGAGTTGATGTTTTAAGTCCACTTTATGCACAGTAAGGCTAATCGGGACCAGAGGCGGTCACCCTCCGGAGGGTGAGGTCGATCCGTGAGGGTGAGGGCGTGTGAGGGCGAAAGGCTAGTCGTGAGGGTGAGGGTGTGTGAGGGTGATGTTGATCCGTGAGGGTGAGGGTAAAAGGGCGAGTCGTGAGGGTGAGGGCGTGTGAGGGTGAGGGTGAAAGACGAGTCGTGAGGGTAAGGGTGGATGAGGGCGGAAGGCAAGTCGTGAGGGTGAGGGTAAAAGGCGAGTAGAGAGGGTGAGGGCGTGTGAGGGTGAGGGCGAAAGACGAGTCGTGAGGGTAAGGGTGGGTGAGGCCGAAAGGCAAGTCGTGAGGGTGAGGGTAAAAGGCGAGTCGTGAGGGTGAGGGCGTGTGAGGGTGAGGGTGAAAGACGAGTCGTGAGGGTAAGGGTGGGTTTAGGCCGAAAGGCAAGTCGTGAGGGTGAGGGTAAAAGGCGAGTAGAGAGGGTGAGGGCGTGGGAGGGTGAGGGCGAAAGACGAGTCGTGAGGGTAAGGGTGGGTGAGGCCGAAAGGCAAGTCGTGAGGGTGAGGGTAAAAGGCGAGTCGTGAGGGTGAGGGCGTGTGAGGGTGAGGGTGAAAGACGAGTCGTGAGGGTAAGGGTGGGTTTAGGCCGAAAGGCAAGTCGTGAGGGTGAGGGTAAAAGGCGAGTAGAGAGGGTGAGGGCGTGTGAGGGTGAGGGCGAAAGACGAGTCGTGAGGGTGAGGGTAAAAGGCGAGTCGTGAGGGTGAGGTCTTGTGAGGGTGAGGACGAAAGACGAGTCGTGAGGGTGAGGGCGTGTGAGGGCAAGGGCGAAGTCGAGTCGTGAGGGTGAGGGTGTAAGGATGAGATCGAGCCGTGAGGGTGAGGTAGGTTGAATGAAAATGACAACCTCTGATCGGGACTGGACCTACAGTTTAAAGTGGGATCTAAACCACTGTGTGCCTCCACAGAGAATGGAACCCGGGACCCCTTGATTACAAGGTGACGTACCACCACTGCGCCATCGGGGAGGTCTATGAATTTTTGGATGCGGTCTTCCAAGCCACTATTTATTTTGTTGTTCCAACCTTCCACAGCATTATTAGTTCTGTGGCGCCTTTGGTTAGGTTAGGTTAGGCCCTGATCGTCGAAATTGCCCTACCATTAATTTGTAAATTGACGTTCACCGTCAAAATCATCGCAATTGTCCGTGATTTTGGCTTCATCGCAATTGTCCAAGATTCCGCGAAGATGAGGATGAGCAGTGATGTGATGGAATTGATGAAGCGACACGTACAAAGAACACCCATGCCCAAGCCGGTGTTCGAAGTCCCCTGGCGTCGTAGTGCCCTGTGCTATCCACTTCGCTACGGAGATCCGTGCTTTATTTAGACAGCTATACATCACTACACTAAATTTCTACATGGGAGTATTAGGGGCCCAACTTCCCCCTCTTGAACCCTCCAGTATGAGAATTAAACTTTTGCTTCTTGAGAGGGGAGATGCCACGCTATGTTGGATGTGGGTGTTTGAACAAAGCAAATTTACACTATCTTTATTTTAGGGGTAGATAAATGTTTATTATTACTATTATTAACACCAGTAGCGGCGATTGGGTGCCAAAACTGCGAGGGCAAGTACAGTTTATTTTTCTTGGTAGACAAGGCTTACTATTACACTCTGTCCCAGCTATCTGTAGAGTAGGCGAACGAGAACAAGTCACTGAGCAAGTAGTGACGCGAGACGACTCCACCAATGGAACGGATTGAGTGAAGGGGAGAAAGCAGCTGCAGTTACCAGCCTTCCCAGCAGCGTGTACTGCTTCGCTCTGCCAACTCGATTTCCCCACTTCTCTTCTGCTATGCGCGGCCTTGCTCCAGAGATAGGGGACGGTGTATAAGAGGCCATTGTGCGGGAGCAAAAAGTGGGAGGGGGAACTGCCCCACCTCCAAATTGCCGCCACAGATTAACACCATCTAGAAGAAAATATCAATAGAACCACACACACACACACCACTAGACAGTCATTTTCCTCATAGAATAACTTTATGCGAGCTTATACAGAGCATTCCCTGACATTCGCTACGAGACTCGGCGGCAATCTGCCCGGCATCAGCGCTTGTCTTTCCCGGTGAACGGGTCAGCGACAGTCGCTAGAGTCGGCTATTAAAATTACAGTTTTCATATTGTGTACTAACCTTGACTACACAAGGTGTTGAAAATGATGTCCCTCTGCTACAACGCATTCTTGGCGTCTCCGAAGGAAAATGGCATTTACACGTGCAAGTTCGTCTACTGTAATTCTCCCGATTTTTCGTAGAATACTCTTTTTAACTCACGGATGGTGTGCGGATTGTCTTTGTATACTTTATTTCCCCACTTTTCTTTCCACTTTTATTCAGAACTGACCCTGTTACTCTAAACTTTTTTTAAGAGGTTTAATATAAGCGACTGTCGCGGACCCGTTCACCGGGAAAGACAAGCGCTGATGCCGGGCCGCTTGCCGCCGAGTCTCGTACCGAATGTCAGGGAATTCTCTGTACTATTCCAATGATTGAATTTCATTTTTTTCATTATAATATAATAATAATAACAACACCTGGGGGCAACCTTTGGGATAAGGGCGGTTGGAGCGAGGTATTGATCACATCATTTTCAAAATGACCGAGATCGATAGAATATGTGGGGCCGTACCTCCACATCTTCCTGTACATGCCTTATGGAATGGTGAAAAGTGCACGGGGAACTTTTTCTTTTTTAATATAAACCACACACACACACACTCACACACACATGCATACATACAAAGACAGCTGGGACTTGTATCGAATCCCGTAACTTTACAAACTAGCCATACAATTCGCCTCTAGGATAGGAGCTCATTGCTATAACTAGCCAATTTCTTCACCCCTTTCCATTCTTAACATAGTTCCCCACCCCCTTAAAAAATGAAGCTAAAAAAGGCAAAGAGGGGGGAGGTTTTTCTGGTAGATAAACCTCCATTTCCAGAACAAGTTTTTTCTCCCCCTTCGCCTCTCCGTATTTCATTTGTTTGCAAGTAGCCGGAGAAGACTGTTCTCCAGCCAATGGGAACACTCGAAAGCAAGTTTGTCTTACAAGCAGGAAAAGAAGATAAAAACTTACGCGATTATTCTAATTCTATGGACCTTATTCGTTTCTTTCCGATGGTCCTGGCGATTCCAGTTAAAATAAACTTTTACTGCTTCGTGTCCCCCCACCCCCACCCCCCTCCATCCTAACCCCCACTTCTCCGAGCATCTTTTGAAAATCGTCCAGAAGTATCGCGATTCTGTTTGGAACCACGAGTTTTGACGTCGAAACACGCATTATTTACGCACTGAAGTGTTAATAAGGGTTTTATTCACTATGAGCTGATAACAAAATTGAGCCTAGACCATCTCAGAGAGGTCAATGATAGCAGCGACCATTCATTCTTTCAACGACTGAGTGCACGCCTTTTCGCCTTCAATTGTTTTAATTTTATTTACTTTATATTCAGTTAAGCGTTCGTTTCAATCCTTGTCACTCTTTAACTATACTGTCTTTTACACTAAAATATGTTATTTGTCACTCCAAAAGGTCTCATTTATTATGTTTGGGCGCCGCAGTGAATTAAAAAGACATCCACGATAATATAACGCTTTAGAGGAAGCCGGTTTGAACCCGAAATGTAGAACTAACGAAAGTTCTGCAAAGCTATATCCCGGCGGGGGGACCGCCTTTATGGCAGTGGCCCGCTGCTAGAGGCTGTTTGGGCAACAAGCGGCAACCTTAGAATCCCTCCTCCCCGGAGCAGCTAGCAGGGAAAGAGGACTTTGTCAAAATAACCGCTCTGCGCTGTAAAGGGGGCCAGGAGATAGCCTGGTCGAGGCATAGTATAGAGGAGACCAGTTTCCGCTCGAAGTGATGTGTAGAGGACACCGATGCCAGTTTCAAGAGAAGACCGATCTTAGTCCGAAGTGTACGGGAGAGCAATTTCAGTCCGAAATACGGAAGAGACCAGTCGCTGTCCGAAATATGGAAGAAACCAGTCGCTGTCCGAAATAGGGAAGAGACCAGTCGCTGTCCGAAATATGGAAGAGACCAGTCGCTGTCCGAAATATGGAAGAGATCAGACGCTGTCCGAAATATGGAAGAGACCAGTCGCTGTCCGAAATATGGAGGAGACCAGTCGCTGTCCGAAATATGGAGGAGACCAGTCGCTGTCCGAAATATGGAAGAGACCAGTCGCTGTCCGAAACATGGAGGAGACCAGTCGCTGTCCGAAATATGGAAGAGACCAGTCGCTGTTCGAAATATGGAAAAGACCAGTCGCTGTCCGAAATATAGAGTAGACCCAGTGTCTGTTCGAAATATGGAAGAGACCAGTCGCTGTCCGAAATATGGAAGAGACCAGTCGCTGTCCGAAATATAGAGGAGACCAGTCCCTGTCCGAAATATGGAAGAGACCAGTCGCTGTCCGAAATATGGAGGAGACCAGTCGCTGTCAGAAATATGGAAGAGACCAGTCGCTGTCCGAAATATGGAGGAGACCAGTCGCTGTCCGAAATATGGAGGAGACCAGTCGCTGTCAGAAATATGGAGGAGACCAGTCGCTGTCAGAAATATGGAAGAGACCAGTCGCTGTCCGAAATACGGAAGAGACCAGTCGCTGTCCGAAATATGGAAGAAACCAGTCGCTGTCCGAAATAGGGAAGAGACCAGTCGCTGTCCGAAATATGGAAGAGACCAGTCGCTGTCCGAAATATGGAAGAGACCAGACGCTGTCCGAAATATGGAAGAGACCAGTCGCTGTCCGAAATATGGAGGAGACCAGTCGCTGTCCGAAACATGGAGGAGACCAGTCGCTGTCCGAAACATGGAGGAGACCAGTCGCTGTCCGTAATATGGAAGAGACCAGTCGCTGTCCGAAATATGGAGTAGACCAGTCACTGTCCGAAATATGGAAGACACCAGTCGCTGTGCGAAATATGGAAGAGACCAGTCGCTGTCCGAAATATGGAGGAGACCAGTCGCTGTCCGAAATATGGAAGACACCAGTCGCTGTCCGAAATATGGAAGAGACCAGTCGCTGTCCGAAATATGGAGGAGACCAGTCGCTGTCCGAAATATGGAGGAGACCAGTCGCTGTCCGAAATATGGAAGAGACCAGTCGCTGTCCGAAATATGGAGTAGATCAGTCGCTGTCCGAAATGTGGAAGAGACCAGTCGCTGTCCGAAATGTGGAGGAGACCAGTCGCTGTCCGAAATATGGAAGAGACCAGTCGCTGTCCGAAATATGGAAGAGACCAGTCGCTGTCCGAAATATGGAGGAGACCAGTCGCTGTCCGAAATATGAAAGAGACCAATCGCTGTCCGAAATATGAAAGAGACCAGTCTCTCTCCGAAATATAGAGTAGACCCAGTGTCTGTTCGAATTGTTGAGACAAGTCTCTGTCCGAATTGTTGAGTAAACCAGTCTCTGTTTGAGAAATGCAGGAGACCAGCCTCTGTCTGAAATATAGAGGAGAAACAGTCTATGTCCGAAGTATAGAGGAGAAACAGTCTATGTCCGAAATATAGAGAAGACTCAGTCACAGTCTAAAGTATAGATGGGACCAGTCTTAATCAGAAGTATAGATGAGACCAGTTTCGGTCCGAAGTGTGGACGTTGATCCTTCGCAGTTTGAAGAGAGAGTAGATCAATCGAAGTCCGATATTTAGAGGTGACCAATCTTAGTCCAAAGTGGAGAGGTGATCATTTCGAGTTGAATGTGGAGGTGAGCAGTTACATTCCTTAGCACAGTGAAAATAGCAGCGAACCAGGTGGTTAGGCAAAGTAGCGTGAAACCTACATGTATGCATAGGTGCTAATGCACACTGGGTGTAAAAATCCTCAGTTAAAACCACATCAGGACTAGAGATCCATATCAAGACGGGGCACGGAACAAGAAATGCATGGAAAATAAATCCGAGGCTCGCCGCGATCCAAAATCCAAACCTTAGAATGCTGTCGTTACCCTTATTAACGTCAGTCGCTCGAGTTTTAATATTTATGAACCCAGAACCGTTCCCTCTGGCCAAGCAAGGAACGACATTTCCTCTGTTACAGTCCTCATTAATTATTAATGACGTAGCCGATGGGGCGGGATGAGGGGGGGAGGGTGAGGGAGGGAAATGCTATTGGAGAGTTCTTGAGGAGACAGAAAACTGAAAATCCCACCTTCTCCTCTCTCTCTGCATACTTTACCCGGAGACGCAGAGCTGACTTATCCGAGTGGCAGACGGCGATCAGGAAAACCTGAAGCCTCCTTCAAGAACTTTTTCTTCCTCCCGAAGCCCCCCCTCACTCTCTCACGTTTTAACTCTCGGGATGAAAAAAGACAGGTTCAGCGTTGCCAACTTGCCGTCAAGGAAAGGTGCTGGTAGCGGTTTGGAAAGTATTGCTTCCAGTGTTCTACAGTGCGTTCGTACTTTGAAGAAGACAATATCGGCTATTCTCGGATATTTTCGGGAGTGACGTAATCTGACTCGGCACTGTCCGATGTTACCCGATTAAGCAAGTCTCACTTTCAGTTCCAAAGTTGCTTAACTATCTGAGCGAAGTCGGTGAAATACATTTACGGCAAATTCTTAGGAGTGGCTGATATCATCCCGAGCAAACGCGAAAAACAACGAAGGTACCCGGATGATTTCTGTGTAAAATGTGGACGTACACTATGGCACAAAAAATCTAGACCACAGATAAACGTATTATAGGCGCGAGTGGCGCCTTTCGGCGGTGACTGGCAGAACTTCTTGTATCATAGCGAGGATGAATTGCTACATGAGTTCAATATCTGCCTGTCATAAGTTTATCTGTGTGTAGACTTATCTACAATCATGTTATTGAGGCATTTAAATCGATTAGTGTTCAAAAATATATCCTATCGATTAAAAAGTTAATAATATCAATTAAATAGTGTCTTCCAGTGTCGGTGGTTCGAATACTGACAGGCAGTGATGTGCCGTAGACTATAAGTTTACGTCTACATGCGTTGTCTACACGTAATCTACGCGTAGATTACATTGGGTTGTAGTTTACATAGACTACGTAGACAATCTAAAGTGCATTAAAATTAATTTTGAAGGGTTTCATGAAAGGAAAGTGACATTTTCAACTATATTGGTTCCTAACGAAATGAAAAGAATCCTATTTACAACAAAATTTCTCTTCTCTTTTATTATCAACTATGGAAAAAGATAAATAGTATGCAAAAAAACAACAGATGGCAGTAGTGAGGCAAGAGTGGTCATTTTCCCATAAAACACTAGAATATTTCCTATATTCGGTTTCTTCCTAGATGAGAAATTGTTCGAATTTGGAAGAAAGAGTATGAAAAGTTCCCTTCACACATCAGCAACTGATAGGTAGTATAATTTTCTTTTAATTCCACGGCGCCCTTTGTTAAGTTATCACCTTTCGCCATGTTGTTTACATAGATTACGTCATCTACGTGTATAAAATAGTCTACGTGTAGAATGTAGACTATCGTTGTTTACGCGTAGACGCACATCACTGCTGACAGGTAGAGGTGACAATTTGATTTTGGAGAAACACTATGGACTGAAATATCGTGTTCTTTAATACAAAGGGTTCTCGCATAGCTGAATGGTTAGCGCTGTTACATTTACAGCGGGCTTTCCCGTTTTCGACCTTCGGTAGGAGCCCTGAAATTTCGGTATTGACTCAGGTATGTGAGGACTACTTGGGAGGTCCCACTTTAAACTGTAGGTCCAGTCCCGATTAGTCTTTCTGTGCATAAAGTGGACTTAAAACCTAGAAAAAAAATCAACTCGGTAGGTAGTGAGCCCAGGACTAGAAATCAATCTAGAATTTTGAAACTTTTATGTTCTCTTAATACTTACACTTCGGATATTTTCGCTACCTCTCGTGTTTGTTCGAATACCAGCCAAAAAATCTCATCGGAATGCACTGAACCCACTTTTGTAGTTAACCAATAGAAGTGCTTAAAAAAAACCGAGCCTTTTAATCAGGGTGGAAGCACATAGTGGTTCGGATTTCACTTTGAACTGTAGGTCCAGTCCCGATTAGCATTACTGTGGATAAAGTGGACTTAAAACACCAACTCAATCAATCAATGACCCACTTCCGAAGACACCCGAGGTTAAACGAACAGGTCAGCTTACGAATTAACCTACCAATAAGGTAGATGCAGTAGATTAGCCATAGATAAGCCAAATCGTGCTAAATTTGGCTGAGTTATCCACGAGATGGCATCTCTGGACGGACTGTTTCCAAGCCGAAGCTTGATTGGTTGAAAAGTTGAGTGGCGGAGGTTGGGAAGATTGGAGGGGGGGAGGTTGACGTGATGGAAGAATCTTTTCCCCAGCACATCCTCACAGCCCAGCGCTCTTCCCGAAATGTTCAAACTTCTTGCTGAGTGTCGAAAAATCTTTCTCCGTTTTCGCGGTAATCGAGCTGTCATTCCTGGCGACAGACAGACAGACAGACACCGCCGTTCTTTTCTCACCAGATCTGTCGCTCATCATTTTCTGCCTCCGTTAATGCCCCCGTCTCGCGAAGGGGCCAAATATTTAAAGTCAAATGGATCTCGTCCCCCCGCCCCCGCACTTTCTCACGAAGTAACAATCTCCAACGAAGGACGTTGAAGATCAAACGCTTTGTCTGCAGAGCTTACTTAAGTAATTATCCTTAAGTCGCCTTTACTGTCGGGTATAAGGGTGTCGTGCGAATAGAGCACGTACGTCGAGCGCACAAATGAAATTTTGTACATCGAGCGCACAAAGGAAATTTTGTACATCGAGCGCACAAAGGAAATTTTGTACATCGAGCGCTCGAAGGAAATTTTGTACATCGAGCGCACAAAGGAAATTTCGTACATCGAGCGCACAAAGGAAATTTTGTACATCGAGCGCAGAAAGGAAATTTCGTACATCGAGCGCTCGAAGGAAATTTCGTACATCGAGCGCTCGAAGGAAATTTCGTACATCGAGCGCACAAAGGAAATTTCGTACATCGAGCGCACAAAGGAAATTTTGTACATCGAGCGCACAAAGGAAATTTTGTACATCGAGCGCACAAAGGAAATTTCGTGCATCGAGCGCACACTTCCTGAATAACCTTTAAACGACTGTATATCGAGCGCACACATATTTTTCTACCAACCCCAACGTTTTAACGCTGCAAAACGTTTCACGTACGTCGCTTTCTTCTTATCCACCAGCAAGACGTACAGCGCTGGAAAAATGTTTGTTTCGCTTTTTGAACTTCCACAATCAGCATGGATTGTATAAATCTGTATAAACTGTTTAGAACAGCTTTTGAATGTTCCGTCTAGGAAAAACGATATCTCGATTGTAATAACTTTCTGTCACTGTCACTTCCAAACACCATACATTTCTTACCATTATCCAGAGTTATGTCGAACATAATGAAGCTCGTCCCGTCGGAAAGTCGCAGCATCTCATCATTGAAAGAAATTTCGTAACTGCCGGCCGGATTTTGCGTAGTTCCCAGTGCTTTTCTGCGTTCCTGGCACATATTGCCTTTCACGTTCTCGTGTCTAGGAACTTCGATCACCAATTCGTATCCCCTGCTGAACAGTTTACCAAACTGTTGCTTGGAGATGGCGTTGACTGGCGTTCAAAGCTCATCTCCGGCTCTTTTCCTGCATTTATACTAGGCTTTTTCTACTTCCGACTCAGCAACGTTTGGCGCACATTGATGAGGTGTCGATTCCAAAGTATCATTGTTCGATGACATTATAAATGCTATTAGCTCTAATGTATATATCAGTATTCGAGTGCTGCAATGAGCGTTTTTTGCTCGAGCGGCAAATAGTTCGCACGGGCAACGCTAGATGGCATGCAGAATTGATAGGTCTTACGCTCAAGCGAAAAACGCTCGAACGAGCGGAATACACTCGAACTCTCGAACCCTATTAGCACACGTATTTCCGTCATTTGTAATGCATCCTCAAATATGGATCGTCAAGTGAAAGACAAAGTGGAAAAATAAGTGAACATAATCATCATCTCCATGTTAAAAAGCAGTTTTGTATATCTTACCGAGATATGTGAAAATGCAATGGATAATTATGGGCTGAAACTACAAAGGCTGACATTTTATGTTTCTACGATTATTGTCAAGGTTATTAGAATTATATAAGGTTGGGGCGTAAGCTTGTTTACTCAAAATGCATGCGATCTGATGACGAATCGTGGGATCCAGTGAATCTAACCCCCACAAGTACACGTAGAAGTGTTGCATTATCTACATATAAAAAAAGAGCACAAAGTGAAAACTTGAAATGGAGCACAGAAATGCTTATATCTTGATGTGACAGTTCATTTATGGTTCGTAATTACTAAAATCTGCATAATTTTGGATGATGCATTTAAACGTTTGGTCTGAGCTGCAGAGTTCGTGTAGCTCAAACGAAACGTTTAAGTGAATCATAAGAAGAGATGCATTCTGGTGCATCAAAAATCATCAAGGTGCATCAAAACGCATCAAGGTGCATCAAAACGCATCAACTGATGCATTGAAGTGCATCTCGACTGAAAGAAATTCTCACTTGAATCAAATGATGCACTTTGGTGTTTCTTTCACGACATACAAAAATGCACCCAAGTGAATCAAATGTGAATCTGATTCTTTGAAGAAGCCATAAAACACACTTTAGTGCATCAATCGATGCATTCTGGTGCATCAACCGATATGATGCATTTAGTTTTCTGTACTTAGTCCTTACGGCATGGGAAGGATACAAACTGTTAACAAAAACCAAGTCTATGACGGATGGCAAGGAGTTGATGTGCGTGACAATAATAATGCATGTAAATTTCAATGTGAACCCCAATAAATTATTCTAGATATCTAGGTAAAGATAAAGTTCCCCATGCATTTAGCACCGTGCCATGAAGACACATTTTTTATGGGATATGGGGGGTATGGTCCCATACATTCTCGATCTCAGCACCACGCTCTGGCCGCCTTTACCCCCAGGTACCCATTGAATTGAGGCTGGGCGAGCCCCAGCCACTTTATACAGGGACAAGTATAGAAAAATTCCGATCTTAGATCCCCCACCACGGGAGATACTTGGCATTAAATAAATGTTCAATCTGTGGCAACAACATCGTAGCCTCTATTCATTGTTGAAGCAATTTTCTCTTCAATCCTTCGATTTTACAAATTTCTAACTATCGTCCATCCACAGCAAGTACTGAGTGGATGTAAACAGATGCGCATGACACCAGAGAAATTCTATTGATTATTTCCCTGTGGTTGCGCCACTGAATCTTGGTACAAGTGACAAAAAAAAAATGGAAGATGCAAACTTGAAATAAATTATTATATTAAATTACTTCCAATATATGCAAAAAATATGCACATTAAACTCAAATATGCACTTACGCCTCAAATATGCATTTATATGCACTATAAAATTTTGCCAGAGTGTTTCCAATCAAGTCAAATGAATGAATTCGTTGATAGCATATGAATTTTCTCCAAGGGGAAAAACATGCAAATATGCAAAAATCCGCCCCCTATAACTGCATTTTAATATTTCGCAGAATATGATTTATTTATTTATTCAATAGAACACAACAGGATAAATCCCAGTTACAGTGTTCAGGCAGTACAAGATTATCATACAATGTGAGTAACTCCTAAATAATTCTTGACAAATATATATACACACATGCATATACATAATACATGATAATCATAACAATACAGATTTGGATACTGGTTATACATTGATTATGTCACCTACATATTGTATTGCTCTTTTGAATTCCGCGAAGGTCATTCTAAATACATCAATATTTGGATCAGTTGCACATAGTTTGTTGTAGAGGTCGCACATACTCCGAATAGGCGATTGTTTCATTACATTGGTTGTGAGGGTTTTGCAGTGAAACAAGCCAGCCTTTGGTCGTATTTTGACGCTGGGAACTCTGAATTGTATTTGTTCGAGTATTTGTGGCAATTTGTTGTTGGTGGTTTTGTACAGGAGGCAAAGTAACCGTGCGTTTCTTCTGGCATTGAGGGAAACCATGTTATGTTAACTTGTTTAACCAAGGATTGATATGGTTCAATGCGAGGATATATGCCAGTTTCCTTAAAAACTACGTATCTTATGAATTTTGGTATTATTTCTACTTTATGGCTATATTTTTTGCTTACAGGGTTCAATATTTCGGCAGAATATTCCAGTTTGTGCGTTGTATACTGTTTTTCGAGTATCCTGTCTCTTGCATTCTTCATGTATATCCTAGGTTTCTGTAAGCTTCGTTCACATTGTTCACAACAATGATGTACACGTATTTGTTGCACTGTGATACGATATTTGTTATTGCTTAGGCAAATCTGTCAGCATGTGTATCCATTTTGGTGTTGCCCACGAGACGAGACTTTGGCCTGTTTCGTCTCGTGGAAATGCTGTCTCGTCTCGAAAATATTCGTTTGTCTCGGGACACATGATCAATCTCGTCTCGTCTCGAATTTTTAAAAGCCTGTCCCGTCTCGTCCCGTGGGCAAAAATTCCTACATGTTACGTTTCGGTCTGTAGATATTCCATACTTTCATATACAGTATATTGTATTTGAGACTTACATAATAGTAAATGGAATTATTATTTAGAATTGTAATTGCATGGAGTGGTTTCCTTCCATGTATGGGTTTTAGGTAAACAATTCTGCTTATTAGGCTCTGAAATACGGAACATTTCAATCATTCCACTACGAGTGCGGTACAATCGAGCGTATCACACTCGAGCGTGGGAGATTCGATCGGGTATTGTCGAGCGAAAGTAGTCCAATACAGTACTTAGCATCTAATCACTAGGGCCCGGAACTTTATGTCCTATAAAACTGTAAAATATGTATGTAATTATGTCATAAAAATTGGAAAATATGTCAGAAAAAGGTAGAAATATTCCCAGTAAATCCAAAAATATGCACAACGGTACTTTCGAATTTCTCATAATACGGGATTCAGTATCTTCCAGGGTAGATCGACTAGGGTGGGGGTGGAGTATTAAATGAAGTCAGAATCCCGCACAACAATGAGAGAACATTTTCCATCAATAATGTTTGCATGACTATTAATTGTCGGCTGGATAAAAAAGGGGGGGGTATTATTGTTCTATTTTTACTTGGTAAGAAAGAACTGCATCTGCTTTTAAATTCTTCATTCGTAATTTCCTTATCCTGGCATCGATAATATGAACTATCAGGTGCGCTAAATATACGAAGAAAAATTATAATATAACAGAGTATATGCGAGACAATTACGAAATTATACAGAAATATGTCTTATTACGAGAAAAAGAAGAAATATATTGTAAAAACGCGAAATTGGTCAAATATGTCAAAACATGCTTTATCAAGTTGGTCTATTTCGGCTGATTTTCATCAGATATGTAAAGATCTCACCCCAGTACACGATCCGATGCCAAATAAAAAATATGTTATAACATGAAGTCCTGGGTCCTACTAATCACTAATCAAGGAGATATAAATATGAATATCCGACTGAGATTTCATCTAATCTAGAATTGAACAAAGAAAATAAGGAATTTAAGAAAGTACGGGTATAAAAAGGAAGTAGGGAACTGCTCTTATTGAAAATTTAGGGAAGGAACAAGGTAAAAAATGTAGTAAAATTTAGATTTAGAATGAACAGAGAGTAAAGAGCTGATAATACTGAGAAGGAATTAAGAAAATAAAAAAATGTGGAGAATATTGAAAAGAGAACGTGAAAAGGAAAAGTAAATTACAGATAAAGAACGGGGAAATTTGAAATTGATAATGGGTGAATTGATGTAAGGTAACAGAAAATAAAGAGAAATTATAGAATGGCGAAAAAATGAAGGAAGAAACAAAGTTAAAAGTAAAGGAAAATTAGGATGTAGAATGACCGGACTGTAGGGAACTCATAAGAATCAGGATTTCATGAAGAAAGGAGTGGAGAGTGTTGAATGGAGGAAATAGGAAGTTGTGAATCATGAGAATAAAAGCACGAAAGCAAGTCAAAAAGCAAACAACAGATAAATAAATTGTTTATAAAAATTGAAACTTGACGAATCGTTTTAACGCGTTCACAGAACTTGAAATGCATCAAACCAAGGTGGATGCATTTGGTGCATGTCAATGACAAAATTCGCTGCAACACACTCCTTGAGGAATTTCACTTTCGTGTACCCATGCGCACAACACGCAACACAAGCTTATTTTACACAAAAAAACCCAGACTGCAAATTCAAAAAAGATCTCTCGTTTACAGACTTGCCACACAATTCAATGATCTCTCCTCAAGTATGGATATATTTTCTTCCGAGTTTGCCTTTCGGTGTTCTACTAGAAGAAACGTTTCTAATAATATAAAGTACTTATTTTTTGTTAATTTGCTACACATTTTTGTGTTATTTTGTTACTTTTAATTATTACTATTACTATTTTGCTTTTTCATTGTTGACAATTTCAGTGTAAAATGGCCTCCTGTGCTTAATCTGGAATTTTCTCAATAAATAAATATACAGTTAAACATGAAACATTTGTTTCTTTTTCTCAAGTGATGCATTTTTACTTCATCGCACGGAAGGGCAGCCGAGAAAAGTACATTTTGTTGCATTTATCTGTGTATTTTGATGAACCAAAAGTTCATTTCCAGTTAATGCACTTCAGTTGACACATTGTGTGTTCTTCTGTGTTGAGGAAAGATATGAGAGGCTGTTGGCTTCGAGTTAAGTTCACTTTGTGCACATAATGGCTAATCGGGTCTGGGCCTACAGTTTAAAGTGAGGCATGCCTCCACTAGGTATCAAACCGGGGCCTCTTGATTACAAGATGGCGACATTAGCATCACCAAGGAGGCCGTTGAGTGACTGTTAAACTAATATATTCAAAGCATTAGATAGGACTATACAATTGTTTATTTCTATCGAAATGTTTGTGCCAGATTCACAAAGCACATTTGGGAGACGAAGAAACTTACCATACCGTATAACTCAATATGTCTAAAGAGTAATGTTACATAACCAATGCGTTCCTCAAACCCAAATAGCGTTATGTAACGTCTAACATAAACAGTTTCCACTGCTCTTCCATAATTTTTTTTGTTTTGTTTTGTTTCCTTCCCCACATTCAAGTTCCTCAAGCACACTTGATACTCATTCGTCCGTCTGTTGTTCCCATGGTTACAATTTGTTTTCGTCCAAGATATCCATCCTCCCGTACTTAGCTGTCTCTGAAAATCTGTCTTGGGAAAGAAAGGACTTTCACAAATTTCCTGTCCCTTTTTAAGCCATGCCTAATCCCTGTCTCCAAACAGATCCGAGCCTCGAATTGAGACGTGAATAAAGACTCTTTTTTTTCGGTCTTAACTCCTCTTTCTTTTCCGTTTTATTCGCTTGTAGCTGCTGAAACCTCCCCACCCCGCCCCCCCCGGCCCCCCTCAAGAAACCGCACATTGCTAACTTCCTATGCGAGTACTCCGGGCAATACGATGGAATATTCATGTATCCGTAATTTTTTCGTCGTTCCTCTTTTGTCTTTTTCTCTCATCTACATATTTTCCTACTTCCGTTCTTTCTTGCTCTTCCCTTTTACAATCTACCGTCTCTCTCTCTCATCCTTAGCGTTTCCTCTTTTAACTTTTCCTTTCCTCGTACGTCTTCATTTTTATCTCCTTCTTCCGTACTTCTCTCTCTTTTTTTTTCACCCCCAATGGCAAGTCTTCCTCTTTCTCCACGCGAATCTCCTTGTCTCCGAACGAAGTAAACAGACTGCGTTTGCCCTTTACTCTGTACATTCGCATAAATAACTTTCCGTTTGTAAAAGCTTGATCTTTTCCTGCTACTTTTTTTTTTCCTTTATTTTTTCTCCCATCCGCTGGTGAAATTATTTAAAGTCGGACCTCTCCGAAATCGTAAAATCTTTATGTGGTTCTTATCTTCGTGAGAAGACCCATAAAAGTCCCTTTTTCTGCTCCTAAACTGTTCGGGGACCCCGTCCATATTGCGCATTATTATATTTATGTCCCTACCCCCACTACTACCGTTACAATCCCTCCCCCCTCACCCGCGCGTTCGTTCAGTGAAACATTTGTAAGTTTCGCGAAAAAAAAAAGTTTTCGAAAAAAGAGGGGGAGGACATGAGATGTATTCATTCTCCACTACTTCCTTGTGCATCATCCTTATATATATATTACACGCGTCGCAGGTGGAACTGCGATAAATCCGACAAAATGACTTATTTTTCGAGTGAACACTTTCCTATAAAGCCCTCCCTACAAGGGAAAGCTTCAAGACAATAAAACTTTATTGCGAAATCCTGATTTTTTTTTTATTATTGAGATGTGCTCAAGAATTGCTCAAGATTCTAGAAGGGACTACTTGCTCAACTTAAGATTTAGGGGAGGACTATCTTGCAAAAGCAGTGGGGCTGGATAACAAGATGGTCTGTCACTTTATACGTAGTTCGTGACCTAATACGGCCTGGACACTCGTGAATGTGGATTCGATCCACGTACACAAACAAAAAATCCAAGGTTTATATTACTTTTTCACCTTTATTTTGCAGGGATTACGTTCATACAAATAACATTTTTGTCTGCAGTTGAATAATTTTTAGAATTGTGTGGTTGATGTGTAGTTCGGTAATATTACTTGTGGAGGGTTTTAGTTATTTCTAAATATGGGGCGAGTAAAAAAAAACAGAAGAGAAGCAGAAATTATGAAATTTTGAAAGTGTGTCGGACTTATAAAGTAGCAAATTTTTTTTGAATGGGTGATTTTTTCCAATAAAGAGCACGCTTTTTGGGAAAAAAACTGAAATTTTAGTGCTTTTGGAAAAAATGAAATATTTTGCTTTTTGGTAAAACCCGGAAATTTTGGGCTTTTGGAAAAATCCCGGAAATTTTGGCTCCCCCCCTTTTTTTTGCCAATTACGACAAACCTGTTTCAGTTGTGAGTTTAGAGATTTGTAATGCCATATTTCGCAAATGGCTAAATAATATTAAATGGTGTATCAGCCAAGATATTTGCTATTGCTTGCACTAACTAATCTGCCTTTGCCTTTCATGTATGTGTGTGCCTATCCAATGGTATAGTGGTAACTAACATTGTCTTGTAATCGAAAGGCACCGGGTTTGATTCCATATGGGGACATACTGCATTGTGGTCCAGATTTCATTTTAAAACTGTAGCTCCGGTCCTGATTAGCCTATCGGAGTCCTCATATCTCAAATTTAAAGGTTGACATCATAACAAGTCAAATTAGATATTTCAGAACCTTACTATACACAATACGTGTGCAGAAGTACATCTATTACGTGAATGTGTGTACACCGGTTAATACTTAAGATTAGTATGATACTACAAAGGGAATTAAGAATTAATTTAACCTGTGCAGCTCAAGACTACTTATAATTGCAGGTACTGTTGTTACTAAAACGTGAGGAACAGATTTCCCAGACGACATAAAGTAATGCTGTCACCTTGTAATTAAGGGATCCAAAATTCAATTCTCAATGCAGCCACAGTGGTTTGGGTCTTATCTTACGCGTAAACTTGTCTGCCGACCCCATCCTCACGAAAATTGTCATTTTTCATTGCAATTTGTAAATAGCAGAAAGTTTGTTATTTATAATGTTAACAACAAAGTTTAGTTAGTATTTGAACAGAACAATCAAAGTAAAAACTGCGTTAGATCGGAAAAAAATGACGTAAAATACAGGAACCAGGTTGTTTTTGTGTGTTACTATTTAGTCTAAGAAATAAATGGTTCCACATTTTTCAAAAATCCAAAAATGATATTTTTACTGCATGAGATATGACACAACATAAACTTTAAGACTAAATTTATCCCCTTAATTTTTTAAAAAATATATTTTCTTTAACAAGCTGTGTAGAAACTAATAACAAAGTAGAATATCAATGTATTTCAGTCCAATAACTATTCGAACTATATCAATCAAATATGCAAAATAGTTGGGTTGTATTAATTCTTGAAGCTTTCCTGGCGGCGAATATTGAAGAGGTTTTCTCGGGCAATCAGCCAGGTGATTTCCTGAAAGGCTTCCGAGCTTTCGAGAGTTAACGTCACTCTCATCTTCAGGGAATGAAGTGCAGAGATAAGTCAGGGTGACGTTATATACAGGGTGTCGCAAAACTCTTTCAACAACGCTTGGGTGCTGGTAGATATCATAAAAACAAGTAACTTTTCCCTATAAAGTTTGCCTCGAAAGCGCTTAGTTTCTGCGCTATAAGCGCTTAAAATCTATCCTGTACGTATGCAACCCAACACAGCAAACGCTTGCTCTGACATAACTACCAGGGGCGCGTGGCAGGGTTGCCACTAGCGTTCCTCGTTAAGAGAGACGACTTAAAAAGAACAACTTGGGAGTCTTGTTGAGCAAAATCCAAAACATTAATGATACTTGCGATGTTGTAAGAAGAATTGACAGTATTTATAAACTGACCAAGACAAATAATGGGCAGACTGAAATTCAAGATTGCTCATTCTAAAATATATCCATTATTGATTGATTGATTTGGTTTATTTTAATTCGTTTTTCTGCCACCATGGGCTAATCGCGAAGATGAGGATGATATGATGAAATAAATGACACCAATGTCTAGGCCAGGATTTAAAACCGAGATACCTGGCGCCGTAGCGAGCTGTGCTAACCACATCATCACGGAGTGTTTCGTGTATCATGCAATATCAACAATTGCAAGGGACACGTGAGATATGGGAAATCCACGAACGAACAAATGTAAACATGATGTGTTTGCTTCCTCGTCTCGAACACGCAGACTGTAATGTTATTACAATTTATTTATTACAAAATTATTCCTATCTGTGATATTGCTAATCGTGTTCGTCTCATAAGGAAATAATTGCAATGCTCTTTTAATTTAATGATTTGATTGATTTGCTTTATTTTACTTCGCTTTTTGTGCCACTTTTGGTTAATTTGCAAAGATGGGGATGAGTGATGATATGATCAATTTGATGAATGGACACTCACAAACATCCATGCCCAGACCAAGATTCGAACCCGGGACCCTTGGCGCCGTAGCGCGATGTGCTAACCACTCCGGCACGGGGGGCGGCTCTGCGTGTTCGAAACGAGGCAGCAAACACATCATGTTTACATTTGTTCGTTCGTGGATTTCCCATATCTCACGTGTCCCTTGCAATTGTTGATATTGCATGATACACGAAACACTCGGTGGTGATGTGGTAGCACAGCTCGCTACGGCGCCAGGTGTCTCGGGTTTAAATCCTGGCCTAGACATTGGTGTCATTTGTTATTTCATCATATCATCCTCATCTTCGCGATTAGCCCAAGGTGGCAGTAAAACGAATTAAAATAAACCAAATCAATCAATCAATTATGGAGATATTTTAGAATGAGTAATCTTGAATTTCAGTCTGTCCATTATTTGTCTTGGTCAGTTTATAAATACTGTCAATGCTTCTTACAACATCGCAAGTATCATTAATGTTTTGGATTTTGCTCAACAAGACTCCCAAGTTGTTGTTTTCAAGTCGTCTCTCTTAACGAGGAACGCTAGTGGCAACCCTGCCACGCGCCCCTGGTAGTTATGTCAGAGCAAGCGTTTGCTGTGTTGGGTTGCATACGTACATGATAGATTTTAAGCGCTTATAGTGCAGAAACTAAGCGCTTTCGAGGCAAACTTTATAGGGAAAAGTTACTTGTTTTTATGATATCTACCAGCACCCAAGCGTTGTTGAAAGAGTTTTGCGACACCCTGTATATGGATATTCACTCATCTGGTGGTTTGCCCGACCCTGTGGTCGAGTGGTTAGCACATCGCGCTGCGACGCCAAGGGTCCCGGGTTCGAATCCCGGTCGGGCTTGGTTGTTTGTGAATGTCCATTCATCAATTTCATCATTTCATCACTCATCCCCATCTTCGCAAATTAGCCAAGAGGCACAAAACGCGAAGTAAAATAAACTAAATCAAATCATCTGGTGGTTCAAGTTACCAAGGCTAATACATTGTCTGAAAAGAGACTTTGAATTTATTTTCAAATTTGGATTCTAAATTTATGTGAGAGAGATAAAAGAAAGATGTGGAACAAGAAAAATACTGCCAACTAAGGTATTTTAATGGTTTCAGAACACTTAAGGGAGAAAATAGAAAAAAATATCGACCAAAAACTGATTTTTCCGACTATTCACAGTACTGGTTGGCTATTAATGGTATTCTAAATACCAGTGCCATCTGTTGGTATATTTTCACAACCTTCTTGATTGATTGAGTTTGTGTTTTAAGTCCACTTTATGCACAATAAGGCTAATCGGGACTGGACCTACAGTTTAAAGTGGGATCCGAACCGCTATGTGCCTCCACTGGGTATCGAACCCGGGACTCTTGATTACAAGGCGACCACGCTTTCACGATCGGGGAGGCCCTCACACACTTCTTGTTACTTCAGTTGATGAGCTCCGAATTGCAGCGTACAATTATTACATTATGCAAATTTTCGAATGCGAATGACACCCAACAATGTCTTGGGTGTAGAAAGCTTTCTTTCGACCTCGACCGACACAAGGGGAGCAAATTTAATCCAATTCGGAAATAGCTAAGTGTACAAGAAACTTCCTTATACATTGGAAACACAACAATCTGCTGAATGTGATCGAAATATGGTTAAAATATACTCAATGAAGTAGAAAATGCCTCCGAGAAGCACCTTAATTTAATTACTTCTTCTTGACATGAATTTCTGTATAATTCAGAAACATATTAACATATTATTCTGAGAAGTAAAAATATGCTACGATGGAAGTTAGATACGAGCAGAACACGATATGTTGCCAAAAAATATTGGTAAGCTGGTTGAAAGTATTACCAATTTGACATCAAATTTAGCCAGTAGGAAATTTCAGCTCCTTGTCAACGAGCTTAACTTTTTCTTCCAAACTGAAGCGAGCGCTCTTAGAGTATTTGACGTTTGAAATATTCAACACGCGTGTTCCTGAATTCATTGTCTATTAATCTTTTCAGGTGCTGAATAGAACAATGTTTTTTTATGATGAAGGAGCGTAGAGAGAACCCGAACATAGGATCAGCCTACGTTTCCACACTGCAACGTGAGGTAGGTGGATTTTTATACTTAATATTTTCAACTTTATTACGATATTGTGTTGTGATGAGCTACCAGATCCCTGTAGGCGAAAAGGACGACACAGTGCCCCGAAATGTATGGCATTAAGTTAAAGTATAGTATTCAATCACGTTCAATTACGTAGAAATATTAACAAAGACCGTGAAAATTATACATTTACTGTTTCAAGCAATGGTGTGGGGGGACGGATGGATTTTTGGTGGGGGCGAGAAATAAAAGACATTCGGACGAAAAATGTTCACCAAGAGAAAAAAAATTCTGGAAGTTTTTGGTGTAGGAAATGATCAAGATTCCCAGACATGGTAAAGTCTCAAATTCTGCCTGCTATTTCTTCTTGAAGTGATTGTCTGACACTTTCGGGAATGAAACTTTCATTTCGGGATACTGAAATTTTGGAATTTATTCCCCGAAGTCGAGATTGTCCCAGAATTTTTTTCAAGATTCCGGGAACAACCGCGTACATCCCTGATTTCTGTTTCCCCCAGTGAAAGACGTCTAATGAAAATTATTCGGGACCCAAAATGTAGGACATCACAGTTGCTTTCAAATTCCTTCCACGCCAAAAGTGTGTATTGCCAACCTCCGTGGCGGAGTGGTTATCACACCGCGCCGGGACGCAAGGTGTTCTAGGTTCAAATCCCGGCCTGGGCATGGGCATGGGTGTTCTTTGTGAGTGTCCCATCATATCATCACTCATCCTCATCGTCGCGATTAGCCAAAAGTGGCAGAAAAGCGAAGTAAAATAAACCAAATCAATCAATAAAAGTGTGGAATATACGAGGACATGTCCGGAGAAAGAGGGCGTCTGTTAGGTCTAGTTCTAACAAACTATGATTCGATCTGTGGTTTTTTGCAAGACCAAAATCTAGAACACAAACTCAAAGGTTACTTTCACTAGAGTTCCGTATGTGGTAGCGGTTAGTGTTATTGCCATGTAATCCTGAGATTTCGCCAGCAATGTAAAAATACTGCCCATTTATGAAGGTATTGTGCTATTATTTGTCAAACTATGACTTGAATGAAATACATAGAATTTTTTTGCAGCTGGTTGAAAGTATTACCAATTTGACATCAAATTTAGCCAGTAGGAAATTTCAGCTCCTTGTCAACGAGCTTAACTTTTTCTTCCAAACTGATCATAAAAAGTGTGTAAACGCTTGTTACGTCGTAATGAAGCAACTGCTGCCATATATAGAACTTTGCGTAATATCACTTTAGCAGCAAATATACTTCTTCTTCTTTTATAATTACCACTTTCTCTAGCAAAAGATGCAAGGACAACTAAAGGCGTTAGTTTATTAAACGGAATATTTTCAAACTCTTGTACTTCATATATTACACATCAATTGGTAAATCACACACACAATTAGTTATTAAAAAATGAACATTTTACTTGATTCCTTGTACATTATGTGCCACCGATGATTTTACGTTCACAGTTCTTAATATTGGACTTTATCTAACATCATACTATAGTTCCTCCGCTAACCGCGATGGCGCTAGTTAACGTCTACGTTCACTGATCTGGCGCGAGTCCCCGCGTGGGAGAACGCCACTTAAAGTGTTGGAGGCGTCGAAAGTTCGATGAATCGTTGACGTAGACTTTGACAGGAAGAAAGAGGGAGCCGGTGTCGAGGGGGTGAGATCTCCGTTCTCTGTCTTTAGCAGATCTTGGCTCTCCAAGCGTCTCAAATTTCCAGCACAAGAGAAACCTTTCGCAAGCACTTGACAGCAATCTTGGTGAATAAAGTGAGGCAAGTAAGGTGTTATTCGTAATCTCGTTAGTATGATGTAACTATACACCTTGACATTTTAGTATTATTGGAGTGATGTATAGTGTATCGATTACTCAAAACGAGATAAAATGAGTATCTTGTTATGTAATAGACCTCTATTTACCAAAGAAGTTCTTTCTTGATCCATTAAAGAGATTTAAGGAAGTTATAAAGTTATTTTTGCTTAGTTCGTAACCGATTTGAGATTTGCTAAAGTTCCTTACAGTTAGATTCAGATTTTAGAAACTAGATTCATTACCATGATCTAAAACACACATCATAATGCTACGGGTATGACGTAATGCTTCTTTCTAGATGTCGGTTTGACATATTGCTGCCCTACCTTTATGCATCCGTCTGGGAACGGTGCTTTGACAATAAAGATGCTTTTGTGATCACCATGACGACAAGTTAACAGGAACCTAGCACCGAAGGGTTATAAGTAGCAGTAGCGTGTCCAAGTGGGGGGGGGGTTATAACGATCCCCTTTGGACCAGTTTAAAAAAAGAACGCCAAAGGCAGAAAAAGAAGTCAAATGAGGGCTGACTACAAGAAAAATTATACGTACCCCCCCCCTTTTAAAAAATTCTGGGCACAGCATTGATAAGTAATACAGTCATTGCTCGTCGCTAATGTACAGAAAGTTATGCTTCTACTTCGCTGTGCGCAGTGGCGTGAAGCGGGTAATGTATCAATGAAATGTAAGACGACAATGATATTATGCACACTTATCTTCTTTTACGTCGCTTGTATGCCCCTGCGGCTAATCACGGCGATGAGCATGATGTTTCAAAATTTGTAGTATCGGAGAAAGAAGTATATCTAACAACACGGATTCAGGATAAAAACAAGCCATATCACACTTACCCCTTGATTTATTATTTAATCTTTGATGTAATGATTCTCTGGTTGATCTAACAAGGTCTACAAAACTGGGGATAAAGGTTATGAGAAAATCATGCCTATTAATAAACATTAATACTTTATTTAATTAAAAAGAGGATGCATCAGAATAAGTTCACAAGAGCTTCTTCCTCCTTGAAAACCATTGATCGAAGAACAAATGACACCTTTGAGATCTAACCTTTTTAAATACAATGCTCCTCCTTATCTAAAGACCTATCTATAGCCTCGTATATCATTTTTATACGTTACCCAGCCCCTTTTTTATTGCCAATCTGACATTCAGCGCCTCAAAAAGAAATTCCCTAATTAGCGAAACAGTACAGTTCCCGAAAGCGCACAGCTCATCAGCATTTTGAAACGTTGATCTTTTGTTTTACAAGAGGGCGGACAGTGTATTCTTTGACAGAAGACGCAAGTTAAGACACTTAGAAAGACGCTAGAATACCGGATCAGTCAAGTTGAGCCTAATGTGTTTTACTTTGCTCTTTCTGGTCTAATATCCTTGATGGCGTTGCATGATGGGAAATTTGTTCTGAGGTTATTTTAAGAAGTTTCAGAGTGGGATACGATGACACTTATTTTGTTATTCAAATTCACAGCCTGGAGGCCTTGAGTTGTTTATAATTTATGTTCTTACTCGTTGTGAGGCTTCAGTGTTTCTTTCTTCTTTCCGGGACATGGATAAAAAGAAGCTTTAAGAAATTTCCTTACCGTGAAACAGCTAACTTTCTAGTGTAATGACACTCGAAGATTAATATTCATGAAAAACCTTCTCGTCGTTATTTTATTGGCTCTCACCGCGTATTTGTGCGATTTCTAGCCAAAGTTGCTTAGTTCAGATATTATTCTACATGTTTCAACACGTTGATTAATATATTTCACTTTTTTGAAAACACTATTGATTTGTTATTGAATGCTGTTGTCCATTCTGGTCTTGTGATATTACGACTTTACGAGATTTATTAAAACTTAATTTGTCTAAATAGTTATGGGGATTAACGGGTTGTTTTTCTACATCATTAAAAATCTCTCTTGCTTCAAAACAATTTCCTTGTGGTGAACAAATCTGTCACACCAGATGAAGCAATAACGGGCAATGAACTGGCGTTGGTTGACAAGAGATGACGTCATGAGTTGATTCACTCGATTTTCATAAAATTTTGATAAGGAGTTTTTGAGTAACAGAAGTAACTGGTAAGTAACAAGACGCAAAATCCTACGATATACCGAGCGCTACACCTACGTATCTGGTTGGTGGGTAGTATAGTTCTAGATTGGA
The DNA here is from genome assembly GCF_977018435.1 of Lepisma saccharinum. NCBI lineage: Eukaryota > Metazoa > Arthropoda > Insecta > Zygentoma > Lepismatidae > Lepisma > Lepisma saccharinum. The sequence goes on along the minus strand of NC_139252.1, from coordinate 34,005,350 downwards.
AGCAGAAATGCCTAAGTTGTAAGTTGTAATCTGTAGGCTTGAGAACATTAATTAATTTAACAGGCGTAAGGGGGAGGAGGTTGTATGCATTTTTGATAGTTGGTGGGGTAGAGGGGTCGTTATCCTGTTTCTCACTTCTTTATATTTTCATTTTTTTTAAAAAAAGAATATAGATTACATAATTTATAATATGATTTGACATTCAGTTATAAGAATATACGTACATAATTTAATTTGTGCTAAAGTAGTCCATAATTTTAGGAATTGTTAATGCACATGATAACATGAATGATATCAAAAGACTCACACATACGCACGCGCAATTGAATGGAAGAATGTACATTTTAAAATTCATTTCTAGCGTGAACATTCTTGTTATAAATTTACTCTGATTATGCCGTAGTTCCTGAAACGTTCCCTTTGAATTGGATATTCATATCTGTACAAGGTTCCCCCCAGGAGTCCAAAAGATTTCATTAATGGCAGGAAGACGAGTAAAAGTGTGCCCGTGATAATTCCCACCCCGAGAGCTAACCACGCTCTGTTTTACAAATGAAAAAAAAAAACCTCTCCACCAGCGACATTACCCCCGTCTTAAAAGTCCACGACGCACCTTCCAAAAACTCAAATCTCATGCATGTTCAATGATTTATCCTCGCTTCATTACCCCCGGAGACTGCGGGGGGAAGCTTCCCCACCCTACCCCTACCCAAAAACACCGCACCAAGCACACTCTGGTGGAGCGTAGCAGAAACTCTTCATTACGCACTGTCAGCTCCTCGTGTTATCTCTACAACGACTCTATATGAACGGATATTTATTCCCTCACCCAGAGAAATTTCTATTCCAACCGTATCTGGTATCTAAATGCTGGTACGGAGATATCCTTCTCACCCCTCTCGGCACCCCTTTTCCTTGTTCGACCAGTGTCCAGTTACGTGGAGCGTGCACACCCTCAGAACGCTCCCTTTTACTCTCAGCATTATCTATGGGTCTTGCGCTCTCCTCTGACACCCAGCCTATTTGGTAAACCGACCTTGCTCGTTCGTTGATAGCTGCGGAGACCATCGTAGACATAAATCCTCCTCGCCTCGACGCTGGGAAACGAGGCATCGATTCTCGCTCGGATGTCGTTCACAGCAGTTGCCACCGCGGGAGAGGGGACATTACACCCCATCCCCCCCTTTCCAGAATGTCTTCCTCTGACAAAATCCCTACAAGTCCTGCCCCCCTTTCCTCCGAACAAAATCCGACGCAATGTTCTATGATGATTTGCATAAAGCATTCTACGTGGTGGACCATTTTTTACCCCCAAGCACTGGTTTTGTGTCCGTTTTTTCCTCCACAGGAACAGGTCAAAAAACCTCGCCTGTGTGGTTCAACTCGCAAGGGTCCATTCAACAAGTACCACTGCAAGAAAAGGGCTGAAATATACCTTTCCATCCAAATCCTTTCATTTCTTACATTATGAAGTTACAGATAGTTTAATTAAAACTGAGCCTCAAGAACATATAGAGTTTTAATTTTAAACCAATAACAAAATTATATTTAAAATTGCTAAAACATTGATGTATTAACCCCCAACAACAACCCAAATGTTGAAATCCACCAAGAGCACTAAAGTATTTGTGTGAAAATTTCCCAAAATCTTCCAGAGACCGCAAAAATATCTAGGTTTTCCAAACAACTGAAGCTCACTTGTCAGATTTAATGAATCAATATTTATAAGACTATCGAAAATTACTTTATATCTGTTTCAATTTTGATTATTTTATTTTAAATTTTCTGCACCTAGGTTAACCGCGACGATGAGGATGAATGATGAAATAATTCAGAGGACAGAAACACATTCGTGTCTAACCAGGATTCGACCCTAGAAACTCTGGTGTTGTACCTCGATGTAATACTCCGTTTGACCACGATCATTGGTTTTTGTTTTCAACCAACCGCAGAAAAACCTCAGATAAACGTAATATAATATTGTAAACTAAGATTAAGACATACAGATCTTGAAATATTGGTTTCTCTTCAATAGAAAAGTGAGGCCACCCCGTAGAGTTAGGCAACACACATAACACCATACAGTGAAGGGGGAATTTCGGGATCTAGGTCTTCCATTATTATTACAGGTGGCTATTTAAGGATCTAGGTGTCCCATTTTTATTGAAGGTGATTCTTTAAGGATCTAGGTATCCCATTTTTATTGAAGGGGACTATTTAATGATCTAGGTGTCCCATTTTTATTACATGTGACTATTTAAGGATCTAGGTGTCCATTTTTATTGCGGGGAACTATTTAAGCATCTACTGTCCCATTTGTATTACATGTGACTATTTAAGGATCTATGTGTCCCATTTCTTATTGCAGGGGACTATTTAAGGATCTAGGTGTCCCATTTTTATTGAAGGAGACTATTTAAGGATCTAGGTGTCCCATTTTTATTACATGTGACTATTTAAGGATCTAGGTGTCCCATTTTTATTCCAGGGTACTATTTAAGGATCTACTGTCCCATTTTTATTACATGTGACTATTTAAGGATCTATGTGTTCAATTTTTTATTGCAGGGGACTATTTAAGGATCTAGGTGTTCCAATTTTTATTGAAGGAGACTATTTAAGGATCTAGGTGTCCCATTTTTATTACATGTGACTATTTAAGGATGTAGGTGTCCCATTTTTATTAACGGAGACTATTTAAGGATCTAAGTGTCCCATTTTTATTACATGTGACTATTTAAGGATCTAGGTGTCCCATTTTTATTCCAGGGTACTATTTAAGGATCTACTGTCCCATTTTTATTACATCTGACTATTTAAGGATCTATGTGTCCCATTTTTTATCGCAGGGGACTATTTAAGGATCTAGGTGTCCCATTTTTATTGAATGAGACTATTTAAGGATCTAGGTGTTCCATTTTTATTACATGTGACTATTTAAGGATATAGGTGTCCCATTTTTATTGAAGGGGATTATTTAAGAATCTAGGTGTCCCATTTGCAGGGGACTATTTAAGGATCTACTGTCCCATTTTTATTACATGTGACTATTTAAGGATCCATGTGTCCCATTTTATTATTGCAGGGAACTATTTAAGGATCTAGGTGTCCCATTTTTATTGAAGGTGACTCTTTAAGGATATAGGTGTCCCATTTTTATTACATGTGACTATTTAAGGATCTAGGTGTCCCATTTTTATTGAAGGAGACCATTTAAGGATCTAGGTGTCCCATTTTTATTGAAGGGGACTATTTATGGATCTAGGAGTACCATTTTTAGCAGGTGACTATTTAGGGGCTAGCTGTCAAATATTTATTGAAGGTGACTACTTAAGGATCTATGTGTAGGATTTTCACTGCTGTTGGCTATTCGAGGATCTATGTAGTATCGAATTTATTGCTGGTGACCGTACATACCCTTTATTAGAAAATGGGGCTGGTGAACCAAATATTAAATGTTTTTAAGTACAATTGGAACACGATATGTGTGCGACTGTTTTACAAACTTTCGAAAAACAAATAATGATGGTGATGGACTATAGTGTACTGAATAGTTAAAATTACTAACAATTTTGTCACCCACGTCCCTATATTGACTGTGATAGCACAGGTTTAAATTCAGTAACAGAAGAAATTTACACACGCGATTATTGCAGACGACTTGGGTTCATAATAATTAAATAAGTTTAGAATAATTAAATCAAGAAGGCTTAGGTGGGCAGGCCATGTGGCACGAATGGGAGAGGAAAGAGGAGTTCACAGGATTCTTGTTGGGAAACCTGATGGTAAGAGACCTATAGGAAGGCCAAGACGAAGATGGAGGGACAACGTTGAGATGGACCTAAAGGAAATTGGTAGCGATGGAAAAGAGTATATAGATCTTGCTCAAGATAGGGACAGATGGAAGGCCTGTGTTGCTGCAGCCATGAACCTTCGGGTTTAAGAAGTCTAGAGAGTTAAGTTAGTTGGGTTCATAAGAATTATTAATTAAATTCTATTTTTGTAGCAACATGGCACAACATTTTTTTTTTTTTTCAGAAAAATTCATTGGGTTCATTTTACTACGCCATCTGCCACTTTTTGCTAATCGCGAAGGTGAGGATGAATGGTGACAGTGATTCATCCACACACCTCAATACCCCCCCCCCCCAGTTTCCATAATATCCCCTAAAGGTTTCTCAAAGGCCAAATTTATTGTCCATTTGCTCTAGAATTATACTAAGACCCCCATAAATACGAACTTAACTCCTACATATGGACATGGAGAAACATCTGAATGGTGATAAGAGGAAATGGGCAAAACACAAATGTACAGCACCCAGCATCAGGGCCGTACCCAGGATTTTTTCGAGGGAGGGGCCAGATCCAAAAATGTGTGTGTGTGTGTGTATATTTAATGTAAAGAGGTTACAAAATACTTGTAATGATTCTTTAAGTCTTAAGACAACAATTAATTCTTGTTTTCTATTAATAATGATATATATATATATATATATATATATATATATATATATATATATATATATATATATATATATATATATACAAGTGGGCACAAAGTCGCTTTCCCCAAAACAAGATTTCTTCATTTATTGGGGAAAGCGACTTTGTGCCCACCCTGTATATATAATAATTAAAATTCCATATTTACGGTCTTGCATTCGATTTTTTATTTATTTTTGTATATGTTGCTAAAGCGGCTAACCAGGAAGGCTCTAGGTAGAAGAGTTTGAGTTTTTGTTTTAGGTACAATTAGGGTAATCGGGACTGGACATATAGTTTCAAGTGGGATCAGAACCATTACATGCCTCCACCGAGTCTTGGTAGACAAGACTTAGCATTGCAGGGGCAAAAGTGGGAAAATGTGGGGGCAACTGTCCCCATGCCCCTTAATTGCCGCCACTCCTGGTAGCCTTGCATCATTGGTTATAAAACAAAAAGTACCAAATATTGCAGTGCAGGCAGCAGACTTCTGGAGCCTACCTCTCTACACAACACAGTCATTTATGCAAGAACAAAACTTTTTTTTTTTTTTACAAATTTGTTGTTTTCGTAGCTTTTTATATGTTCATATTTAAAGATTTCATGGTTCGAGGGGGGGAATGGCCCCCCTGGTTCCTCTCCTGGGTACGGGCCTGCCCCGTAGAGTATTATACTGTCTATGAGTCTAGACGACAGAGCCTCAGTCCAGGTTGCACTACGTGAAGAACATTTGCGTATGTTCACAGAAAAATATGTTATATATTATTAAAGTTGTAGATTCCTCTATTGCTTGTAACTTCCTCCAATTATTTTGTTCGATTGCGAGTTCTGGTAGGGGGGGGTTTCAGACCCATCTGTCCCCACCCACTCGGCATGCCCTTGCTAAGGTACATAACGACGAACCAGAGGCATGATGTATCCACACGGGCGGAGGCAGCACTGGTCACACTTCACGCTCCGGCGTAACACTTCGTCCCTCTCTGCTGTTCTGCTTCGGAAACAATATGTCCATGGGCGGCGTTCTTTGTGATGTCGGAGGGAGATATAATAATAAAAAATATGCTCAAGGTCACCGAGGCTATTACAGAAGTCCCTGAAGAGAGAAGCTGTGACATAACCAGGCTTTCGAAATATGAGACGAAAATTTCAACAATGATGATCTGGTTTGCATTATTGAAAATACTACCTAAGCTACACATCTTTCTATACGATAAATTTTAAATCTTTTCTTTCGTCTGGGCATTGAATAACATTGTCCGGCACAGGCCTCTGACACGACCAATGTTGCCAGTACACTTCGTAATTTCGAAAATCATGTTTTTTTTTTATGAATTTGCCATAATGATCCTCATAAAATCGTCTGTAATGTATAAAATGCGTAAAAATATTATCGTTCTTTTCTCAGTTCGCTAAATACCCACACATACCATCGATACACCTCACAAATTATTGCAAGCATCTCCATATCTGACTTTTATGCATGTTTTTCTTTACTTCGTACAAGGACTTTTTTACACCTTATACTCTGTCCCAGCTAACTGTAGAGCAGAGCCGCGCATATCGGCAGAGGAGGAGGAGGATAATCGAGTGGTGAAAGTGCAGCGTTGCCAACCGTACGGTCCTGACCGTACTACGGATGTACAGTCCAGACCTTAGTCTGTACGCTAAATGCACGGCTTGTCAAAATTTGCTCTTGTAGTTTTATCCCTATAATGTCCCTAAGAAGTTCATAAACCAATCGTACGGACCTGGAGACAAAAATACGGTCCGTTTGACATGTGCATTCGGTATTATCCTTTTCAAAAGTTTGCAACGCTGCATAGTGAAGGCGACGGGAAAACTCCCGTCGCCCATTACACAATCCTTTTCCTCTCACTGTTCATTGGTGGAGCCATCTCACGTCGCTACTTGCGCAGAGACTTGTTCTCGTTCGCCTGGTCTACAGTTAGCTGGTACGGATAATAGTAACTATTTCCGCGTACTGAACGCTCATGTAGATCATGATTTTCTTGTTTAATGTTTAAAAAACATCTACATGGACAAAGTTAATACCTAGTTTCATGTCTATCGCTTTTTGTACAAAACTTACGTACGTTCAAAATCTTGATTGTGTGGTGATTTTTTGGACACCCTGTATAATGGTCATTTTCTCCATTTCTAGAGCCTGGCCTAGATGGATTTAGGACTTTGTTCGATCGTCCTCTTTCGTATAAAAAGGGCGATCACTTGTGGTCCAGTCGCTAAGGAGTCTGACTGTCATCCGGGTGACTAGAAATGATGATCTCAGGTGGATATATTCCCAATAACGTTCCCACTCAAAACGGCTCTAGGGTTCTCCTAGCCTCTGATCAGAGGATACCTGATGGCAACCCTAAAGTAAAGGTGACCTGAGCCTGGTGCTCACCGCATCACCTCTGGTATGCCCGAGGTCGTGGATGTGTACAGCTCTACCTCCACACTAACCTCGATTAAGGTGGCCAGATTCTTAAAACAACAAAACGGGACATTTTTCATATTTTCCTGAAGGAAAAAACGTGGCAAAGTGGGATTGCACATTTTAACATAAGAACTCTTTCGTCATAAATATAAATACTTATTTAAATAAATTTATACTTCAACCAAGCAGTCCTTTAGAAATAGAAGCCATTAACTGATATCTTGCCGATGAATGGATCTTCTTCAGTACATTCTTCTTTCCAAATAACATTTTGTAAAAGTTTACACAATTGTGATTAAAGTCCACCTTATATAAATAAACATAGATTTCAAAGTTTGTACTGAAAGAGTGTTCTTGCCACTTGTCCACAAATCATTAATGTACGAAGACATTCGTTCAGCGGTGGCATTGGTTTTAGACAGTGATGTGCCGTAGACTATAAGTTTACGTCTACATGCGTTGTCTACACGTAATCTACGCGTAGATTACATTGGGTTGTAGTTTACATAGTCTACGCAGACAATCTAAAGTGCATTAAAATTAATTTTCAAGGCTTTCATGAAAGGCAAGTGACATTTTCAACTATATTGGTTCCTGACAAAATGAAAAGAATCCTATTTACAACAAAATTTCTCCTCTCTTCTATCATCAACTATGGAAGAAGATAAATAGTATGCAAAAAACAACAACAGATGGCAGTCGTGAGGCAAGAGTGGTCTTTTTCCCATAAAACACTTGAATAATTCCTGTATTAGGTTTCTTCCTAGGTGAGAAATTGTTCGAATTTGGAAGAAAGAGTATGAAAAGTTCTCTTCACACTTCAGCAACTGATAAGCAATATAATTTTCTTTCAATTCCACGGCGCCCTTTGTTAAGTTATCACCTTTCGCCATGTTGTTTACGTAGATTACCTAATCTACGGGTATAAAATAGTCTACGTGTAGAATGTAGACTATCGTTGTTTACGCGTAGATGCACATCACTGGTTTTAGCTAAACAGAGAAGAAACTACAATATCCTAAATTGGAATATGGCACATTGTTGACATTGAAATGTGAAATCATTTCTACCCAGCAATGCCATAGTTTATAGTAATAGTAGAAAGGGGGTATTGTTGCAGTAACTTTATGCCGATAAGTCATTGTAAGAAACAAGTGACATTTTTGTGTCCCGTTTTACGTTCCAAAAAATCGCGACAGAGAATCAAGAAAATGGACTGACCCAGAACTGTGTCGCCCTAGTCGCTCTGACTAGAACGCACATTTTTATTTGAGCTGACACGTCTGTACGTACGTTAATCTGTGCTCTCACAATTACGGCTGTGGAATCTGCTACTTCGAGACTGAGCAAACACCATTAGGAATGTTACCAATAAAATACAGACTCGTTTCGTGAATTTAGATCTGACTTGATCTCGAAGAGAAAAAGTTCATATTCATTGCCTACATTAGTGTCTTTTCAAGTGCCTAGTTTCATAATTTCTTTCTGGCTATTTGCATTTTTGTGCAAGTTTTAGTGCCTATAAAACCGCACACTAATTATAACTTTAGTTTGTAGTGAAGAGGGGGAGTCATGTAGTGAAATTCATTCCGACTACAAATGTGTTAAACATTACATGACAAAACTGAGAGATATGTACCACATACACACCATGCAAAGATTGAATAAGACGACCCCAAGAGAACTCCTTGGCCAATTGCCTCCTTTCAGCTCTTTCATCCTATGACAGCTTCACACATTGGATCTGAAATATTAGTAACTTGTGATTCAGGACTTTATACGTTCGAATGAACAAGACTAGCAGTGCATTTGAATTCAATGCCGACGTTATGTTCCTTAAAAAGAAGAAAAAAAAGAATACCAAAGCATGTTTTTGTTCAGCATTGGAGTCCTTTTTCCCTTTTTGTGTCCGGAAAACAAGCACGTAACAATCTCGCTGAATGAACACGTGGTTGGACAAAGCTACACGGTAGCTGGGTACTCTTGCTGCCGCCATGACTAGGCGTTCTTCTTTATCCCGACGCCTTTTCAGCAATCATCGGTCTTTCGAACGGACAGTCGAGAGAAAGCATGACAGAAGGAAAGACAGAAAGGGAAGTGTGACAGCTGAGAGTAGAAGCAGAAGTCGAAATGAGAAGAACCGATGAACGAAGTCAAAAAGGAATCCAGGCGGTCTTCTCTGTGTTGGGACCAACGTGGAGGACACCAAGCGTGAAATTCAATGCCCAGATGGGCACGCAGGGTACGGCACCACCAGAAATGGTGCAGGGACCACTATAACGTGGTGTTGGTTGCGTAGGTGTCGACCGTGCTGCCCCCATTAAGGGGATCGTATACCCTGAGCATCTTCCTCGTCAAGTCCGCGTAAGCTTACGGGATAACGTTTGGTCATGATTATCTCGAGCACCGGTGGACAAAAAGTGTTCGGTTTTTACCTGTGCAGTGAGAAAGGATGTTTCTAGGGAACCATTGTTTGATATTTTCATTTACTCTATCAACATCTCGAAAATTAATTAATTTTACTCCTTGCCTAAAGCTCACATTCACCTAAAGTTCGTCTCAAGTAAGGGGTACACAGTGGGCCTATTGCGATAGCGTTACAGGACGCTGTAAGGGGCGGAGGGGGGCGTGTACCAAATATCATCAAAATCGGCGACTATGAGGTTCAATTCTTACCTGATAGAAACTCGTTTCAGGACTAGTATTTAGAAACTTCCTAATTACGTTGTTTTAATAATAGTTTCTATCTCTTCTGGTATGGTAACTTCGAAAATATTGTAACCAAGTGCGGAATCGAGAGAGTTGTAGAGTAAGATCATTTCTATAACAGCCTGTTGGACATTTGCAGATTGGGAGCGAGTTATAATTCCCGAAGGTACCAAACAACAAGCGAGCTGCTGTCATCATCTCAACCAAGAACTTAGCACTAACCTTCTTACCCAAGCTGTACGCTGTTGGTAGGCTTGCTCGTAGTCAGCTGAAGATGTTGCGAAAATAATCCGACTCTACCGGGTTCTAATGAGCTTCCGGTCGTTAATCCTTATTACAATTGAAACCTACAGCACTATACTGCAGGACTCACATCTAGGATAACCTAATTTTGATATTGTCTCCAAATGGCACGAGACCGTGACAACACTCACAAACTGAAACAGAAACGAGTCAAACGAAGCTAACTCGGTTAATTTCGGTAGAAATGATACATGGTTCATTATACCAAAAACTATGACTGATTCTAGCAATTTATTTCGGTTATGGGAACACCAACTCCATCGGATCAAGAATATGTTACATAGTAGAGGCGGTTCAAGAACAAGCTTCCATTCTGTACCATCTCTCCCTTTATCATATCTAGTGCCGGATCTACAAGCCGCAAAACTCCTCATTGCGTGGGGGGGGGAGACAAGTAAGCCTTTAGGGGGCCCTCAGCCGTTGACATAGTAGAGGGTTCGTATATCCGTATGTAAGAAACAAACTTAGTTACTCAGGGATACAGGAACGAATGCAATATATACAGGTAAAGGTAATGTTCCCTGTGCATATAGCACCGTGCCATGAAGGCACATTTAGGGGATGTGAAGGTAGGGCCCGACATATTTTCGATGTCGGCCATCTTGGAGGTCATGTGATCAGCACCACGCTGCGGCCGCCTTTACCCCTCCCCCCGATACCATTTAATTTGAGGCTGGGTGGGCCCTAGTGCCGCTTTATACGGGGACAAAGCCGGAAAAATTCCGACGCCAGATTTCCCACGTGGCAGTCAGGCTAGAATTTCACGAGAAATGCAGGGGTGAAGATTTCTTCAACCTCTCTTTAATCAAGAAAAAGTTATGATTGTAACAAATGTATCATTTTCCAGGTGTGAGAAAACAGTGTACTATATACGTATATCACATAACCCCCTTCCCATTTAAAAAAAAATGAGTTGTGTGTGTGGGTGTAGGTAGAGGGTAATGTTTTGCGGGGGGGCTCAAGACTTGTAGATCCGGGGGTGTAAGGGGTGACCTTCCACGTAGTACACCCAAATGACAACCTCAATTCCACGTTAGTACACCCTGGACTGAAGACTAACGAGGCTCTGGCGACTGGCCCCATGGCCAGTATAATTTTGTTTGTATTGTCCTGTTCTTTTGTCCTTACGTGTGCTGAGTGCCCCTTTACAGCCTCAGCTTTTAACGAAAGTCAGAAGATTTTAATATTTTATGATTTTAGTTCTGCAACGTTAGAGTTGTTATTTGTAAAGATAAGGGGCTGGACCCCGTATAATGTGACGGGTGCAAAATAGCCTTAGTGCTGACGCACCCACAATTTTAAATCCAAATTCAAATTCAAATTCAACTTGTAGATCCGGCACTGATCCTACCTCCACTCTGAATATAGAGTGGTCTGGCTACAATGTTGCCAGTGACATAGTAGTAATTCTCATTAGATTTATCTGTTCTGCTTCTGTCTAAATTGTATATACATAATCACATATCACATAAGAATACATAGCTGTTAGAAAAACAATAAGTAGACCGGGGATCACTGAGCATCAGTTTGATTGAAAGCAGGAGAACCTCTTGCTGAAAGGCAAGAAATAATAGATTTCGAGGGTTCTGTGTTCGGATCACCAGAACAACCGCGAAAGAGATTAAGCGCGAATGAAATTTTCACGGTTAACCCTTTTCGCGGTTGTTCCTTTCGCATTTGAGTCATTCCATGCGAAATCAACACAGCCCCCAACCTGACCAACTCCGATTTTCATGAAATTTGGGGAGTTGAAACTAAATGCATGGAACTTAGTAACTATGAAAATTTTTAGTTTCGTGCGTCTTGTAATTGTTAAATTATTCAAGGTCGAAGTTAGCTTAAATTGCCCTTTTTGAGCCCGCTTAGCTATACCAAATCTGCTGTAACTCCGCCACTATTTTGCCTAGGAAGCTCAAATAAAGCTTATTGTACAGGGCATTGAACAAGCTTTCCAGTGATATATAACAAGTCTACCTTTGGATAAAAATATAATTTTGTCACGTGACCTTGACTTTTGACCTTGAATATCTCAAAACATATCACCAAAAATCGTGAAAAAAAAATATATTTGGTTCCTCATTCCATACTATAAAACATATCAAAAAATCATTCTGGGACTGCAATGGGATCAGAAGATACAAAATAATATGTGTAACTATGTGACTTATAAAAGCCCGATTTCATGAACTATGAAGAGTCAAATGTCCTTTAACACTCCCTACAAACTGTGAAGGAGTTATCCTGGGTATAATTGGTCATGAAAGAAATAGGTTAGGCACAGGGAGATTTCTAGCCGTGTGTGTCAAGCGCAGGTCCGGCATATTGTTGACCGCCATATTGAATTCAACGCAAACATTTCAAAGGAAAGGGGGTGATGTGATATATCAAATGAGGCTGGAATTTCACGAGAAATGAAGTGACGAAGGTTTATCCAACGTATCTTACGCCAGCAAAAAGTTATACACATATCTTTCACTTACGATATATGCACATTATAATGTTGTCAATGTTCCTGTGAGCACACTCGTTGACGTCTCTCACACTCGCATAGAACATTTGGCAATGCAGCATGTGCAACAACATCGCAAGCAGCAACTATGCCTTCTCTCAGATGGTCAATATCAGGGACTTTTAGTGCATGCACCATTCTCTTCAAATGTTTCTGAAGGTAAAAGTCCTCCTAAGATGTTAAATCTGGGGAATGTGCAGGCCTTTTAATAGATCCCCGTGTGCCCATCAATCTACCTAGAAAATTACCATGAAGATATTGCCAAAATGTCCACATAGTGTGGTCACACTCTGTCCTGTTTCAAAACTCTCGAAAAGTGCCATATCCCGTAAGCAAGGGTGAAAAAACCAGTTCACTTATCAAATCCAAGAAGCCCTCACCATTTAAGGTTCCGTTGTTGAATATGGACCAACCATTTCCGTTCGCCATACACTATACCACATCATTAGCTTACCAGCAACAACCATTCGACTGAGCAAATCACAGGTATTGCATATTATTTTTATTAACTTCACCGTGAACATAAAAATTAGCCTCGTTACTGAAGAATTTTTCATTCCAAAGGAAGTGTCACGCAATTGTTTGAGATACTTTTCCCAATATTCTTCACTATTTAACTATTTGGTGAATGTAGCTGATTAAAATCATATGCAATGGTGCGTATACTTCTTTCTCTCCCAAGATGTCAGCGTGATCTCGATGAGTTCCTAACACGTTAGGAGCATTCCAATGCTTTGTTTTTAACACCTCGAAAAGGAGAAAATGGTTACAAGCATGCAGTAATAAATTTTTGCTGGTTAAATATATGTTGGATAAACCTTCGTCACTTCATTTCTCGTGAAATTCCAGCCTCATTTGATATATCACATCACCCCCTTTCCTTTGAAATTTTTGCGTTGAATTCAATATGGCGGTCAACAATGTGCCGGACCTGCGCTTGACACACACGGCTAGGGATCTCCCTGTGCCTAGCCTATTTCTTTCATGACCAATTATACCCAGGATAACTCCTTCACATTTTGTAGGGAGTGTTAAGGGACATTTGACTCTTCATAGTTCATGTAATGGGGCTTTTATCAGTCACATAGTTACACATATTATTTTGTATCTTCTGATCCCATTGCAGTCCCAGAATGATTTTTTGGTATGTTTTAGAGTATGGTATGAGGGACCAAACATATTTTTTTCACGATTTTTGGTGATGACATGTTTTGAGATATTCAAGGTCAAAAGTCAAGGTCACGTGACAAAATTATATTTTTATCCAAAGGTAGACTTGTTATATATCACTGGAAAGCTTGCTCAATGCCCTGTACAATAAGCTTTATTTGAGCTTTCTAGGCAAAATAGTGGCGGAGTTACAGCAGATTTAGTATAGCTAAGCGGGCTCAAAAAGGGCAATTTAAGCTAACTTTGACCTTGAATAATTTAACAATTACAAGACGCACGAAACTAAAAATGTTCATAGTTACTAAGTTCTATACATAGTTTCAACTCCCCAAATTTCATGAAAATCGGAGATGGTCAGGTTAAAAATTGCACATATCTGTGTTAATTTGGCATGGAATGACTCATTTATTACAGTGTTCAATTTTGGTTTCGCGATTAATCCGTTTCGCTAATCCTTTCGCGTATATTCCGTTCTCGCTTGTTCAGTTTCGCTCTTGTTCCTGTCGCGTTTAATCCTGTGTTATGTTTCGCGGTTGTACCCTTTACAATTCTTGCCGTGGATTTTCGGCATCGACCCCCACACACGAGAGTTGGTACTACTTTATTTGTTCAAGACAGAACAAATCTCTGACGTAATCAATGACGTTGCAAATTTGCAAACATAAAGTACCTAAACGCAACAATCGCTGACTTCATCATTGAGTTTCTCGAATCTATAAGGGTGTAACAGAACAGAACGTGAAAACGGCGATTTCACCCTTAAAGCCGAGTCATGGACACGCGCTGTGAAAACCATCGGCAGAACCTTCAATCAAAGCGCACAGCAGGGCCTTCAAAAATGCCTCAATGGGATCGGCGAACGGAACGCACGCTGCATCAGCACCTCTCCTGTCGAAAGCGCGAACCCATCTTTTTAACCGTCCCTCGAATATGAACTAACACAATGCAGAAAAATTACTTCCCACTTTCCACCAATTGATACGAATTTCAACGGTTTTTATCTGATACTAATTGATTTCTTTGTGAGTATCTCACTGTCTATACTTCTGGTCTGAACAGTCACACAGGGGTGAGACGGTGTAGCTTTTAAGGGCTCAAATCGTCCGGGAGTGACTCTGCAGATTGTACGTGCCCGACCACCGCTCCCAACCAAGGGAATAGGGGAGATGAGAAAGTAGGAATTGTTGACAGAGGAGACCGAATAGAGAACTTACGTATCTGTCTCATTTCTTGCTTGACATGGATTTTAAAAAATCCATTGTTGCAATTATTAGGATTACCTAAGCACTTCTTCTGCGCATACGGTCAGCGCAGTGTAAGTTGCCTGAAGACCTGAAACTGAGGATAACACGCTAGGGTGCTTGAGACTGGAAGCGATGTCGCCAAACATAGAAGAGTTGGTTAGGTGAAATTTCACCAATATCGCTACGCTATTTGTTGTGCGAATGTCATATTGGTGTCTGTTATGAATTGGCATGTTTCAGACACAGGGGGTGAACACAATTTATTGGCAAGAAGGAGATCCGTAGCGCAGAATGCTCGATGTCCGATTCTCTTTCAGTTCATACAAAAGTATAATGTGCGCTCGTGGTATATGAAAGGTGCAACGAGCGCACATCATCCAATGCTGCGTTGCCACATCTATGATTGTGTAATGGCTAGGTTAGGTTAGCTTTGACTATGTCTCTGGGGTCTGTTGGTGTCTCCCTCCTTCTGCACCGATACATTGCCCGTCTTACGAGGCCAAATTCTTTGAGATAGTGAGGTTATTTAAATGGAATAGGGTTTTATGAATATACCCATTCACATAATATATGATGCATAATATGTCAACTTATTAGCACCCAGCCGGGGTCCCTTGAAAGGCAAAAACAGTTGACACAACGTGGCAACATCGCAATGGATTTTGTGCGCTCGTGCTATACATTTTAACCACAAGCGCACCCAGCCTTTTTTTGTGCGCTCCCAGCCTACGGCCAAATATATTGAGATGGTTACGAAAAGCAGGATGGGAAAGGAAGTGGATAAAAACTCAGGGACGTATGCATGTTGAAAGAGAATAGAGTGCATGAAAGGGGTATACTAAAACTGTTAACAATCTAATAAAACCTATCTAATATCATAAAAATGGATGTATGTGTGTGTGTGTGTGTGTGTGTGTGTGTGTGTGTTTGTTTGTTCCGGCATAACTCTCGAACGCCTGGAGCGATTTGAACCAAACTTGGAACACCTACGACTTGCAACCTGGAAAGAAATACTGTGCGGGTAAGACACCCCTGGGGGGAGGGGGGTGACATGTGAAAATAATGGAAAAACGACCGTTATTAGTGTGGAATTCATACTTTTCTGGGTGTCTAAGGTGATTAGTGACACTCCCAATGCCGTTCAACTCGAAGGCACTCCTGGCACCCCTATGGGAAGAGGTGGGAAGGGGGTTACATGTAAACATAATCGAAAACGACCGATATTAGTGTGGAATCCATAGTTTTCTGGGGCGTTAAGATGAATAGTGACACTACCAATGCCGTTCAACTTCAAGACACCTCTGGTAAACCTAGCGGAGGGGGGTGGGAAGGGGTTACATGCAAATAAAATCGAAAACGACCGATATTAGTGTGGAATCCATAGTTTTCGGGGGCGTTAAGATGAATAGTGACACTCCCAATGCCGTTCAACTCCAAGTTCATTTTACACTATAAATAAATACCCGTGCAACGCCGGGCAATCAGCTAGTAGCTAATAAATAAACCAATCATAGGATAATATAATGAAGCAAGGAAAGGACATTTTGTACCGGACTCGTAATAAACGAAGAGGGTAAAGGGAGGGATGTGATGTAATGAAAATGATCTGCTAAGTTATAAATAAACGCTATTTTATGCTATGGTGGATATTAGTGCCTATGTCTTGTTAATGTTTATTTGTTGAAAAATATTAACTGTCATTTTCCGAACTAATCCCCGAGTTAGTTACAAAATGTGTTAACTAGATCCTGTGCCTTGTACCGATGAAGACTCACAGGGCAAAAGTTACTAAGATAGGTTAATCGGGAATGGACCTACAGTTTCAAAGTGGGATTCGAACCAATTTACTGTATGCCTTCGCTGAGAATCGAAACTGGGATCTCTTAATTACAAGACGACAGTGCGAGAAGATCCTAGTCCCAGAAGAGTGGTATTTCTTCAAAACTGCTTGATCTAGCAAGCACCACGTTCTGATCGCCTTTGCCCCCACCTAACCCCAGGTACCCATGATAAGTTTTCCCCAGACCTGCTGAGTTAGTTTTTAAGTCCACTTTATGAACATAAAGGCTAATCGGGACTGGACCTGCAGTTAAAAGTGGGATCCAACCACTGTCCCAAGTGTCTCCACATTGTATCGAACATTGATTGATTAGAAGGGTATTGATTAAAAGGCGAAGACTTTACCACTGGCCCATACCTGTTTATGTAGGGACATCAAAGGCAATATATGTATAAAGTCGCACTGACTTGTGTATATTATTCTTGATTTTATAAATTGGAAAACAAAAATCCTATGCATAAATTGAATTGATTTACTGGAATCGTGTCGTTTTTCTAGGCTTAGCGAAACCGAGAGACCAAATCACCAGTCTGCATGTTCTCGACACGTGGAATCGGAACGGGAACACTTTCCAAATTACTACGTTTCGAGTGTTCTTCTCGGGGCCTGATTTAAAATGCCGCTGTAACGTCGACCGCGTTTCATTAATCACATTAGGAGACAGAGAGAATTGGAAATGAAGACGAAGGTTAGGAAATTCCTATAATACGGAGTCGAAGGCTGACCCGAACTCGCAGGCAAGTTCTCCCACCCCGTCTCAACAATCCCCGGGATGGGAACCCCCCCTTAAGTTTCCCAAGTCTTGCTCCTTTCCTAAACCAGTGGCAGGGCTAATGATTCCAGGGGGGGAGACTAGATGGGGGATCCCGAAGAAGATGAAAAATTAGTGTCATCACGGAAGGAAGGCTTCGGAAGAAAGAAAAGGTGGAGGAGGGGAACGGACGGGAGAAGGAAGAGACTGATTCCCTCCAGGCTGATGTAGCAGAGAATCGGACACTGCCGTACCATTAGGTCAATTCCTCTTCGGTTCCTCCTGCGGCCCCTAAACATTAAACTGTCTGGCTTCTTCCATTCCCCTCGCCTCATCGCCTTCTCTCCTTTTTGTGCTCTGCGAACAGCGTATGAGTGATATTGCAAACAAAAAAATGAAGCAAACCGACACTGGAAACAACCTCGAAGATCCTAAAGTATATTTTTGTTTGTATCTTCACCTGCAGAACGCACGGCTACAATAAACCTGCGGTATCTGTATATTCAACTTTGCGATGAAAACATTGGAAATCTATTGAATCCTATTTTCGTATCCTCGACTTTACAATGAACAACATCAAGAAATTTACAGAACTGTGTATGTATATTCAACAATTATCCATAAACATCGTTGAAAATCTTGCGGTACTGTTTGATTGTGATTGTGTTGTGATTGATTGTACACTGTAAAAAAAAATACACTTCTTGTACACTTTTGGTACACTTTCTTGCATATAATATGCACAAGATGTGTACTGAAGGTGTTGCAAAGGTGTACTTAAAGTGTTCTAGATGTGTGCGACCCGAAATGGCGAAATTTTGTACACTTGTTGCACACTTTGGGGACACATTCAAAGTTGTGTGCACTTCTTCAACGCTTTCTGTACACTTTTGTTTAAAGTAAGTCTGTACACTTCTTGTACACTTTTGTAGCACATGATTTCATTTTGTGTTGTTGGTCATATCGATTGTTATTTTATACTTTTTTGACAAATGAATATTTTATGAACATAAATCAATTTCATTATATAAAGCAGTAACACACTTGAAAGCAAGCAACATTAAACAATAACAAAATATAACTTTTTTTTTCCTGGAACACATGGAAATCGCATTGCATCATGAAACTATCAATACTTTTTTGTTTAATGTACCAATTTGATAATTGGATAAATCTCATTAAAATTGAAGAAGGATAAAGTTGAATGTTCCGAGGAAATTAATAATAGATTTTCTTAAATCGAACTATTCATCTTTAAAGCACACCAAAACAGATCGTTAACTTCGGGGGGGCTGGTTGTTGCTGGAAACTTGTCATCATCATTATTATGTAACGCCACTTACTTCGCCTTACACAGAAAAAACTGGTTTGTTTGGAATTACCAAAAAAGTTTGGTTGAGCTGTTTGGTTATGCTTTTTGTTTCCGATAACCAAATGTTGCTTGTAATTACTAAATAATTTTGTTTAAGAATACCAAAAAATTTGGTCAGACGAAATTTGGTACTCGTAAACAAAATGATACATATGTAAGTAAAGAGAAACAAAACGTTTGGTTAAATTTACTATATGTGCGTGAGCGTGCTTCTGAATTTGAAATAACGATTGTCCAGTTTCGTCGAGTGTAGTATGAAAATACTTTGTCGAAAATTGAAACTCATGTATATAGATAATTACTCGAAGCGAGTCTTTATGTTGTTGTGTAACCTAATATTCTGAAAAAAGCTCAGAATATACTTACTTTATACTGAGTTTCCTACACCGGCCGCTAGATGGTTCTGTCAAAATGTGTACAAGAAACATAAGTTTTTGTACAACAAATAATGATACGTTTGATTGTAATCATAGTGAAAAATTGTGCTTTAACACTCTTCGAAAAATATGTGAACATCTAAGATACAAATTAAAGAAGAAAATGTACTGCAGTGAATAAAAGTGAATCTCCCATGAGCAACCTTTTTGATTCTGGACTATATAAGTAGAAGGTACGTTCGTCGCAGAAAAACAAATACACATCACACAAAATTTAAGGTTGATATTTGAAAGTTGTTGCTTTTTCCTTCTTTAATTTTCAAGTTAAATGTGAGTCAACTGTATTTTTATTCTAGAAACTCAGTATGAGTACTGAATGGCGATATATCTCTTGTGTGCAAGAAGTGTCGCTCAAGTATTTTCACAAGTGTTCCAAATGTGTAAAGTGTACCAGAAGTGATCAAAAGTAGTTTCTGCAGCACACTTCTTACATACTTTTGGGACACCTTTATATTGGAAGCACTTATTGCACACTTCCTGTACACTTCTTTTGCTGCACTTTTTGTACACTTCCTGACACTATTAAAGCACTTCCTGTACACTTCTTGTGCACATTTAATGTGTACAAGAAGTGATCAAAAGTAGTTTCTAGGAAGTGTGCAGAAAGTGTATTTTTTTTTACAGTGTATCTTCACCTGCAGAACGCACGACTACAAGAAACCTGCGGTATCCGTATATTCAACTGTGCGATAAAAACATTGGAAATCTATTGAATCCTATTTTCGTATCCTCGACTTTATAATGAACACACATCAAGAAATTTACAGAACTGTGTATGTATATTCAACAATTATACATAAACATCGTTGAAAATCTTGCGGTACTGTTTGATTCTGATTGTGATTGTGTTGTGATTGATTGTATCTTCACCTGCAGAACGCACGGCTATAAGAAACCTGCGGTATCTGTGTATTCAACTGTGCGATAAAAACATTGGAAATCTATTGAATCCTATTTTCGTATCCTCGACTTTACAATGAACAACATCAAGAAAT
Organism: Lepisma saccharinum; assembly: GCF_977018435.1. NCBI lineage: Eukaryota > Metazoa > Arthropoda > Insecta > Zygentoma > Lepismatidae > Lepisma > Lepisma saccharinum. The sequence goes on along the minus strand of NC_139252.1, from coordinate 33,985,101 downwards.
TTACAGAACTGTGTATGTATATTCAACAATTATACATAAACATCGTTGAAAATCTTGCGGTACTGTTTGATTGTGATTGTGTTGTGATTGATTGCATCTTCACCTGCAGAACGCACGGCTACAAGAAACCTGCGGTATCCGTATATTCAACTGTGCGATAAAAACATTGGAAATCTATTGAATCCTATTTTCGTATCCTCGACTTTACAATGAACAAACAACATCAAGAAATTTACAGAACTGTGTATGTATATTCAACAATTATACATAAACATCGTTGAAAATCTTGCGGTACTGTTTGATTCTGATTGTGATTGTGTTGTGATTGATTGTATCTTCACCTGCAGAACGCACGGCTATAAGAAACCTGCGGTATCTGTGTATTCAACTGTGCGATAAAAACATTGGAAATCTATTGAATCCTATTTTCGTATCCTCGACTTTACAATGAACAACATCAAGAAATTTACAGAACTGTGTATGTATATTCAACAATTATACATAAACATCGTTGAAAATCTTGCGGTACTGTTTCATTGTATCTTCACCTGCATAACGCACGGCTGCTACGAGAAACCTGCGGCATCTTTGTATATTGAACCGTGCAATAAAACATTGGAAACTACCGTGCGTCCATTTCGATCTGCAGCCGAGAGATCGGGAGAAGCGTGGCGGGCGGCGCTGACGGAGATGCCGACATTTGCGGCCTGAAATGCCCGCTTATTTTTATGGACATATGCAGACATTTATATAAATATTGCAAAACGAGCACTAACCTGTGTTATAAGAGTATGGTTTTAATTTTAGTAGCTTAGTGACTGTATGTGCCGATGATTTTGACACGCCCACCTCTTGTGAAACACGGCGTAGAGGTTTGTTTGGAGAACGTTCTAACGCTGCACCAATATCATCGAGTTTTGCTTCGGTTAGAATCCGTCGTTTTTGCTTAGGTGTTTTAAAATTTAACGATACAGTTTCTCGTAATTTAAGGACAAGATGTCTAACCGTATCTCTGTGTGGAGTTGAAACGCATGGGAATTTCTGTACAAATTACCTACACACGTCTCGACACGAGTTTGTTTTCACGTACGTGTCATACATAAAAAATCTTTGTTCTAACGTGAATCTTGCGGCTGGCATTCCAATCGTCTCACTGACACGTCACACATACACACTACAATAACACAAACAAGTAACTGCAAGTAACCAAGAATAACACTCTTGCGCACAGTACGAAATTAACACGCTCTTGGTTTACATTGCTCGCCACTATATTTACAACTCTGTCTTCATCTAGTCGCGAAGGAACAAAAAACTCGAGCTCGGAGATTTCGGATTGCAAGGAAGCTCACGAAAACCATTCACTTTTATCGGTTTCGTCTGCAGTGTAATCCTGATACAGTGTTGCACATTCGAAACCTCCAAACGATTCCCATGGCCACAAAACTCTTTCAAGAATATAAACTTAAACAGGACGTTACTGGTCAAAACTATGATTAAAATGCTTTATTATCTGTGGCTCTTAACATCGTTTCTATAGCGTATTTATTTGTGTATATAAGAGCAGAACTTGGATGAATTACAGAAGAACTTTTGCGTGTTATAACACAGGTTAGTGCTCGTTTTGCAATATTTATATAAATGTCTGCATATGTCTATAAAAATAAGCGGGCATTACAGGCCGCAAATGTCGGCATCTCCGTCAGCGCCGCCCGCCACGCTTCTCCCGATCTCTCGGCTGCAGATCGAAATGGACGCACGGTATATTAGTATCCTATTTTTGAATCCTCGACTGTGCAAAGAATGACGTCGAAAATCCTACATAACTCTACGTGAACTAGGGCCTCCCCGATGGCGCAGTGGTAGCATCGTTGCCTTGTAATCAAGGGGTCCCGGGTTTGATACCCGGTGGAGGCACAAAGTGGTTCGGATCCCGCTTTAAACTGTAGGTTCAGTCCCGATTAGCCTAAAGTGGACTTAAAACACCAAATCAATCAACTGTGAACTGTACAGTAAAAAACAACGGGAAGTTTTACATAACTTGTGTATTTATATCTTCAACAATTATACATTAACATCACTGAAAATACTGCAGTGATTTTTGTTTGACAACATTGGGAATCTTATTTTTGTATCCTCAACTGTACAATGAACTACATCGACAATCCTGCAGAATCTTGCGTGAACTTTACAATATACAACATCTAGAATTAGAATTTGACAGAACTATGTATATATCTTCAACACTTATACGTAAACATCATTGAAAATTCTGCAGTACTTTTTGTTTCTATCTTCACCTGCACAACGCACGACTACAAGAATCCTGCAGAATCATTATATATTCAACTGTGCGATAAAAACATTGGAAAATCTATTGAATGGTATTTTCGTATCCTCAACTATGTAATGAACTACATCGAAAATCCTACAGAACTCTACGACGTGAACTTTATAATGAACAACATCGAGAATTTTACAGAACTGTGTATGTATCTTCAACACTTATACATAAACATCATTGAAAATCCTGCAGTACTTTTTGCTTGTATCTTCACTTGCAAAAATCAACTACGAGAATCCTGCAGAAGTCTCATTGCATATTCAACTGTGCGATAAAAACAGCATTGGAAACTCTATGGTATTTTTCGGTATGGTTTGGCAATGACAAACAGAGATACAATTTTGAAAGTATCATTTCCGGATAGGATCGAAGGAGCCGAGTCTTGTTATATCTCAAGTAAGAGCTAGGTTTCCTAGGCCATAATAATTGCCTAAATAGGCAGGCCGTACTTTACGTTTATAACTTCAAAATGTACAATACACAATATCGAGAATCATACAGAAATATGAGATTCTATCTTCAACAATTGTACGATAAACAACATTGAAAATCCTGCAGTATGAATCTATCTTCAAGAATTGTACGATAAACAACATTGAAAATCCTGCAGTATGATTTTATCAACAAATGTACGATAAACAACATTGAAAATCCTGCAGTATGATTCTATCTTCAACAATTGTACGATAAACAACAATGATATTCCTGCAGTACTCTTTGTTTGCATCTTCACCTTATTACAATTCTTCCCCATCTTTGCAATTAATCAAAAGTGTAAGAAAAGCGAAAAAAAATCAATAAAGCATTTTAGGCATAAAGAGGCACTAACAAAATCAATTCATGGCAACAAAACAGGCAATTAATGGCTCTAGTGATAAATGGGTTTTCAGTCTACTTGTGTATTGCCTGAGCTGATCATCGACCCTTGAGAGGTAGTTATTTGTACGAATAAAATAAATAAACGAAATGCAACACCACACAACTTGATTTAGGAAATCACCTACTGTGGCAAACTCAGGCACTTAGAAGCCCCATCACTAAAACCAAAACAACTGACGTAAGAAGAGTAAATACATAAGCTGAAACAAACAAACAAACAAACAAAAGCGAAAAGTCTGTAGCTTATACCAAATGTGTTTGGACCTGAAAGGGATGAGGAGACAGGTGAGTGGAGAATGTTACATAATTTAGAACTGCATAATTTGTATTCATCTTAGATGGACAGGCCATGTGGCACTGAAGAGTTTACAGGGTTCTTGTAGGGAAACCTGATGGTAAGAGACCTGTAGGAAAGCCAAGACGAAGATGTAGGGATAACGTTGAGATGGGCCTAAAGGAAATCGGTAAGGATGGAAAAGATTGGATTGATTTTACCCAGGAGAGGGACAGATGGAAATCTTGTGTTGCTGCAGCCATAAACCTTCGGGTTTGAGAAGGGTTGAGAGTTAGTTAGTTGGTTATTTAGTTATACCAAATGTTAAGTGCATCATCGAGAAAGATGCAGGAAGGTGCATCAAGGAAACGCACCAATTTTCATCACATGATGCACTTTGGCGTTAATTTTACAAATGATATGCAAACTGTATATCTGATTCTTGGCAATGGCGAAAAAAAATAGTTTCGTTCATCAATCAGTGCGTTTCTGGTAGATCATTTGATGTATTTAGTTTTCCGTGTAGGGTCACTGAGGAATGTGCTTTAGTCATTTCTTTGTGCAGGTGTTCTACCTCCTCCCCCCGTTCGAAAGCCAAGGAGGCGGGCGCTACGCCTGTGAGGTTCCAGGACCTCCCCGACGGTGTAGTGCTAACGCCTCCGCCTTGTAATCAAGGGGCCCCGGATTCGATATTTGGTGAAGGCACATTGCCCAGTGGTTCGTATCCCACTTTAAACTGTAGGTCGAATCCCGATTAGCCTATCTGCGTAAAAAATGGACTTAAAATACCAATTCAAGCCTGTGAGGTTCTGAGGTGAATCATCTGTATTACCCCTGATATCAAGTTGGGCCATTTTCGGGGAACATTTCGTTATCGTCCTGTAGCCACAATCACTACTGCAAATAGAACAAAATAACCGAACAACGGAAGCAGCAAAAGAACATTCATTCCTTCTGTCAGTTGTTCCAGTCACAGAGCATCAAACGGGCAAGACGGGAAAAAAGCGAAAGAAGGCGACCAAAAAAATGTCGAGCCAGATTATTATTTTGAACTCAGGCCAGAAGAAACAGCATGGCAAGTGAAACATCCAATGTAAACAAAACACGAGGACTAAATACATCAGATATGTGACAGCGAGAGCAGAAAGGACGCTTTGAGTGATGGATTGTTGAAAACAATGGAATGTCGCCTGTCTCCTGTCTGCCACAGTAATAGAGGCGGACGGTGTCGGCTTAAAAGAGGCTCAAGGGATAAATAAAGATGAATCGTGGAAAGGCATACTTGCTTAAAGTGGTTCAGTCCAAACTCAGTGCTCTATTTTAACCTAAGTTCTAAATAACCCTAAGTTTTCTTTGCTACTTGAGATTGTATTAGACATTTTCACATATTTACACATCCTTTGAAATGGATCAACATTTAGAATAGAATAGAATAGAATTTATTTCAAGTATGAGCCTTTACAGCTATGCATACCATACAAGTGAAAAGTTTTTAGTGCCCTTTCCCTACACCCTTCCTCCTCTTAGTCAACTTGCACATTCACACTATTTCATTTCAACTCTTTCACTACACTTGCACTGTTACCTGAGTGATTCCTAAATTGTCTCACATTTATTTATTTATTTAGTATCCCTCCACCCTTTCACACATGTTCGCTATCCCCACTGAGCTTCTTTGCTCTCTTTCCCCAGTCGTAATGTAGGAAAGTTCCCAGATTCCTTATTTGCGCCTCCCCCCCTCTCGGTCTCTCCCTCCTAATAACGCTTGTCATTATATTCTCAATGTTATCTTCATTTATTTCCCTGATATACGTATTTTTGTCTTGCCTGCCCTGCTTCTTTGCACTGGAGGAGAATGTGAAAGTTCGTCTCGTCTTCACCGCATAGCGGGCATTCTACGCTCCCGTCCTCCCGTTTTAGTTTAACTTGTGCCCACCCCCCAGTCTGAACCAGGCCAAACCTGACCTTTCTTTTGCCCCACACAAATCCACGTATTTCCTCCTTCCCCATTCTCGATCCGTATCCACTATTTTCGCTGATGTCAACGATATTTTTGCGTCGCATTCTGCCAAAATTTTCTGTTTGTTAATGTCTTCCAGTCTGGTACGAATGGCCCCTAGCATCTGCATATTAATTCTCCCCTCTATTTCCTCTTCCCACACCCATCCCAGCCCTATACTGTATAGGCTACATTTGCTTTACAATTAATTTCTTAGAGATCGGCATTTATTTATACACGTAGGCAGTTACACTTCTTTTAGAATGAATTTATGTAGATCGGCAGTTACACTTCCTTTAGAATGAATGTATTTACAGTGGCGTAGCAAGGGGTGGGCGAAGAGAGCGACCGCCCGGGGCCTCGCGCCTGAATGGGCCTCGCGTCTCATGAGGTTGATACAAAAAATGTATCCAATAGAAGTGAGTGGAAAAAAGATGGAAAAGGCTAATTTTTGTAGGCAAATAAAATTAAAACATTCTGTTTTTATCTGGATTTAAATTCTAGTTAAACGTTACAATACATCAAATCAGGGGCGTCACATACAGGCGGGGGGGGGGGGGGGTTAAGGAGGCCAGGAAAAAGTACAAATTATTGTCATATTTCTCATGTGAAACATTAACGCAAAAATTCACGATAACATGCGTGGACATTTTTACCCATTTATTCCTCTCTCGAATAAAAAGCAATTTGTCTTTCTTATTTCTCTCGACCTTGCACTCCCCGATTTTAATATGTTCACAATAAAGCACCTCCAACTGCCACGAAGCAAGTGCGAGGCATTTAAATGCTTGGGTAGTTTGCAACTGAAGAAGGCAATGGATAATATAAGCAATTCTTACTTCCTACCTACAGTTTCATATTTCAGCTCCCGGAAATCAAAGAAAGACATTTTTAGGGTGAGTGAAATTATTAAATATAATTTTCTTCGGTAATTGTTATTATTTACATATGATAATTTGCTGTCGTAGCCCTGAAGATTTTGTATCGATTCACATTGAGATTTCAAATTTTAAAACGGATGGGGGGCCTCGCATTCTAATCTCGCCCAGGGCCTCGCCATATGTTGCTACGCCACTGTGTATTTAGATCGGCAGTTACACTTGCTTTAGAATGAATTTATGTACATCGGCAGTTACACTTGCTTTAGAATGAATTTATATAGATCGGCAGTTACACTTCCTTTGGAATGAATTTATGTAGATCGGCAGTTACACTTCCTTTAGAATGAATTTATGTAGATCGGCAGTTACACTTCCTTTAGAATGAATTTATGTAGATCGGCAGTTACACTTCCTTTAGAATGAATTTATATAGATCGGCAGTTACACTTCCTTTGGAATGAATTTATGTAGATCGGCAGTTACACTTCCTTTAGAATGAATTTATCTAGATCGGCAGTTACACTTCCTTTAGAATGAATTTATATAGATCGGCAGTTACACTTCCTTTAGAATGAATTTATGTAGATCGGCAGTTACACTTCCTTTAGAATGAATTTATGTACATCGGCAGTTACACTTCCTTTAGAATGAATTTATATAGATCGGCAGTTACACTTCCTTTGGAATGAATTTATGTAGATCGGCAGTTACACTTCCTTTAGAATGAATTTATGTAGATCGGCAGTTACACTTCCTTTAGAATGAATTTATATAGATCGGCAGTTACACTTCCTTTACAATGAATTTATGTAGATCGGCAGTTACACTTCCTTTAGAATGAATTTATGTAGATCGGCAGTTACACTTCCTTTAGAATGAATTTATGTAGATCGGCAGTTACACTTCCTTTAGAATGAATTTCTGTAGATCGGCAGTTACACTTCCTTTAGAATGAATTTATGTAGATCGGCAGTTACACTTCCTTTAGAATGAATTTATGTAGATCGGCGGTTACACTTCCTTTAGAATGAATTTATATAGATCGGCAGTTACACTTCCTTTACAATGAATTTATGTAGATCGGCAGTTACACTTCATTTAGAATGCATTTATGTAGATCGGCGGTTACACTTCCTTTAGAATGAATTTATATAGATCGGCAGTTACACTTCCTTTAGAATGAATTTATATAGATCGGCAGTTACACTTCCTTTACAATGAATTTATGTAGATCGGCAGTTACACTTCCTTTAGAATGAATTTATGTAGATCGGCAGTTACACTTCCTTTAGAATGAATTTATGTAGATCGGCAGTTACACTTCCTTTAGAATGAATTTATGTAGATCGGCAGTTACACTTCCTTTAGAATGAATTTATATAGATCGGCAGTTACACTTCCTTTAGAATGAATTTATGTAGATCGGCAGTTACACTTCCTTTAGAATGAATTTATGTAGATCGGCAGTTACACTTCCTTTAGAATGAATTTATGTAGATCGGCAGTTACACTTCCTTTAGAATGAATTTATATAGATCGGCAGTTACAGTTCCTTTAGAATGAATTTCTGTAGATCGGCAGTTACACTTCCTTTAGAATGAATTTCTGTAGATCGGCAGTTACACTTCCTTTAGAATGAATTTATGTAGATCGGCAGTTACACTTCCTTTAGAATGAATTTATATAGATCGGCAGTTACAGTTCCTTTAGAATGAATTTCTGTAGATCGGCAGTTACACTTCCTTTAGAATGAATTTCTGTAGATCGGCAGTTACACTTCCTTTAGAATGAATTTCTGTAGATCGGCAGTTACACTTCCTTTAGAATGAATTTATGTAGATCGGCAGTTACACTTCCTTTAGAATGAATTTATGTAGATCGGCGGTTACACTTCCTTTACAATGAATTTATGTAGATCGGCAGTTACACTTCCTTTAGAATGCATTTATGTAGATCGGCGGTTACACTTCCTTTAGAATGAATTTATATAGATCGGCAGTTACACTTCCTTTAGAATGAATTTATGTAGATCGGCGGTTACACTTCCTTTAGAATGAATTTATGTAGATCAAAGTAAGTATATAATATAGTTGAGAAAGTAGCGCAGTCTTCCCTCCCGAAGCTGAAAAAAGAGGGTCGTGGGCGTTCCCAACCCTGACGTCACTCACGGGACAGAACTGACGCTGTCACAGACCTTTCCGCTTGTTATAGGATCTGCATTTGTGTGAAAGTGCCTTGTGTTTTCTTTTTCTGTATCTCTTATGTGATAGTGGAGAATTTTTTTCAACAACAATAACATTTCAGGAAAATGCCGCGCAATTGTGCTGTTGCTTTGTGCCCGAACAACGCAAGAAATACAGTAGGACCGGCACGTATCTAAACAAAAAGTTTTTGGTTTAAACTAGATAAAATGAGGATTTTGGTTTCTTGTTGTGTGAAATAAGATAATGTGACGATAATTTAAGGAGAGAAATAATTATCAAGGCAAGACGGAGAATGTTCTGTAACCCTCTTATTGATAATAGCACGCATCCAAAGTGGGGTATAGGGGGCTTGACCGCCCTCTCTCCAGGAAATTGTTCAGTTTACATTAGATAAAATTAGGCTTTCGGCTTCGTCAATAATATGACTGAGAATGTTCTATAACCTTGTTATTGTTACTAGCGCGTATCCAAGATGGGATCAGGTGGCTCGAGTCCCCTCAGGTAATTTTTCAGTTTACACTACATAAAATTAGGTTTTTATCTTCTTGAATAATGTGACGATAATTTAAGGAGAGAAATAGGATACTTATGAAAGCAAAACGGAGAATTACCCTGTTGTTGATAATATTGCACGTAAACTTTACTTGAGCTTTCAGTGTTGTCGCAGTGAACTTGAGCACTATGTAGAGACTTGTCAGTATTTGGAAGCTGCACAACAAAGGTAGCTCCACACGTAGGGCGATTCGGTGTAATTTCTAATCTCTGGAAGACGCGAGAGGGAATGTTCTTGAATAAGAGGAGTCTAACTACTGGCAATATCTATGAATCGTTTATCTGCGGAACATTCTAGAATATAATGAGGATAAATATGCGTTAATTAGAACCATTCCTATATAGATATACTTTGACCGGACCTTGGATCCAATGAGAAAAATTGCGTTGTTTCTGACTTCATTGCCTTTTAAGTGTTCAATTCAAGGACTTGTTCATGATTTATTTGATCGTGTACAAGGCGCTTTACATCAGTCTCCAATATGAAATCATAAAAACTTCTGGGGACTTGATTTAAAAAAATGTGTCCGAGATAACGAGTGGCGTTCCCAGAATTTTCGGAAGGGAAAATGGTTACGTATACTATTTTTGGTGGTCAGTCCTCATTTAGCCATCTTTTCGTGTCTTTGACGTTCAAATGGAGCTATGACCCCACCAACCCTCCCTTGGGCACATCACTGGATATAAACAAGTAAGCATTTAACCATATTGGGAGACGAAACATTAGATGTGTTGGGAACGGAAGGTTTTTTTTCACTCTGCATTAATTGTTTCGCGATCCAACTGTATTCTAGATCTAGAGGACGATTTAGGGGATAGTTGCTCCACACTATGTCCTCTTAATGCTAAGCCTTGTCTATCAAGAGAAAGTAAACTTTCCTTGCAAACACCCTAGTTTTAGAACCAAATTGCCACCACTGGCCTTAAACATACAATACCCCTTAAAAAATGGTGTTCACCCACCTCGCCGAAAGGAATTCCTGGATACGTGCCTGGGTGTAAGCTATTTTTCGTTCCTAAAGGATCCGATTACGTGCAAGATGTGGGTTTCAAAGTGAAGAGATTAGATCCTGTTAACACCAAAACAGCGACAGTGTTCTCATCGCATTTTCTGCATGCCGATTACGAACGAAACTTAAAAGCAGAACTGCTGAGTATTATTACCTGTAGACCGCATCTTAATAGAAACGCTGTACCATGTTTAAATTTGCGTGGTTGTGTGGTGAATTGTAGTAGTGTTCAATAGCCAAATGGCATAATTGATCAGAGCTTACGTGCCAATAAACGTCAGATTCGAAAGCGAGCAGTGGACACACTTGAAGAGTTGTCTCCTCGCAAAAGAATTTGCATGGCACATAATTCAGAGACTTTGAGTACTGGAAATATACCCAATATACCCAATCTCCAATAAGATAGTGTGTTGGAAACTCTGAAAAAGAAATTAAAATGTGCTGAAGAACAAATAAGGAAACTGTAAACACTGCAGGATGAAAGTGGTAAAAAAGTAACTTTTGGATTTTAAACATGAAGTTGTAATATCTCAGTCCCAGTGATTTATCCAATAACTTCGCCCTAACGCCCCACACAATGTTTTAAAAAGGACAACTTTGTGGTCATTTTGGCTTTAAGTATAACTTTTCACCCCCACAAACACGAATTTACACCACTCAAATAGAAAATTCTGAATAAACCACTCTGCTCCACCTCCGAGCCGGCTTTCCCGCTTTTCATTACATGTTTACTAGATATAGTCTGCTCTATACATATACATTTATTTATACATACACGCTAGAACATTCATTCGAAACAAATTTATTTCCGAAAACACGGAAGAAGTGTGAATTCCTATGCCGTTGCTGGTGCTCGTCTTTGACATGTCCCGTGGCTGACGTCATCCGTGGAGGTTTACGAATGGTTCCGAACTTTTCCGAACGCCAGACTGCACCTCCCTGATGTAGATCGGCAGTTACAGTTCCTTTAGAATGAATTTCTGTAGATCGGCAGTTACACTTCCTTTAGAATGAATTTCTGTAGATCGGCAGTTACACTTCCTTTAGAATGAATTTATGTAGATCGGCAGTTACACTTCCTTTAGAATGAATTTCTGTAGATCGGCAGTTACACTTCCTTTAGAATGAATTTATGTAGATCGGCAGTTACACTTCCTTTAGAATGAATTTATGTAGATCGGCGGTTACACTTCCTTTAGAATGAATTTATATAGATCGGCAGTTACACTTCCTTTACAATGAATTTATGTAGATCGGCAGTTACACTTCCTTTAGAATGCATTTATGTAGATCGACAGTTACACTTCCTTTAGAATGCATTTATGTAGATCGGCAGTTACACTTCCTTTAGATTGAATTCATGTAGATCGGCAGTTACACTTCATTTAGAATAAATTTCTGTAGAACGGCAGTTACACTTCCTTTAGAATAAATTTCTGTAGATCGGCAGTTACTCATCTTTTAGAAAAAAATTCTGTAGATCGGCAGTTAGATTTCCTTTAGAATGAATTTATGTAGATCGGCAGTTACACTTCCTTTAGAATGCATTTATATAGATCGGCAGTTACACTTCCTTTAGAATGCATTTATGTAGATCGGCAGTTACACTTCCTTTAGATTGAATTGATGTAGATCGGCAGTTACACTTCATTTAGAATAAATTTCTGTAGAACGGCAGTTACACTTCCTTTAGAATAAATTTCTGTAGATCGGCAGTTACTCATCTTTTAGAAAAAAATTCTGTAGATCGGCAGTTAGATTTCCTTTAGAATGAATTTATGTAGATCGGCAGTTACACTTCCTTTAGAATGCATTTATGTAGATCGGCAGTTACACTTCCTTTAGAATGCATTTATGTAGATCGGCAGTTACACTTCCTTTAGATTGAATTGATGTAGATCGGCAGTTACACTTCATTTAGAATAAATTTCTGTAGAACGGCAGTTACACTTCCTTTAGAATGCATTTATGTAGATCGGCAGTTACACTTCCTTTAAAATGAATTTATGTAGATCGGCGGTTACACTTCCTTTACAATGAATTTATGTAGATCGGCAGTTACACTTCCTTTAGAATGCATTTATGTAGATCGGCGGTTACACTTCCTTTAGAATGAATTTATGTAGATCGGCAGTTACACTTCCTTTAGAATGAATTTATGTAGATCGGCAGTTACACTTCCTTTAGAATGAATTTATGTAGATCGGCAGTTACACTTCCTTTAGAATGAATTTATATAGATCGGCAGTTACAGTTCCTTTAGAATGAATTTCTGTAGATCGGCAGTTACACTTCCTTTAGAATGAATTTCTGTAGATCGGCAGTTACACTTCCTTTAGAATGAATTTATGTAGATCGGCAGTTACACTTCCTTTAAAATGAATTTATATAGATCGGCAGTTACACATCTTTTAGAATAAATTTCTCTAGATCGGCAGTTACTCATCTTTTAGAAAAAAATTCTGTAGATCGGCAGTTAGATTTCCTTTAGAATGAATTTATGTAGATCGGCAGTTACACTTCCTTTGAAAATGGATTTTTACAGATCGACATTTACACTTCCATTAGAATGGATTTGACGAGGTCGGTGGCGGAGTGGTTAACACAGCGCGCTAAGACGCCAGGGGTTTCGGATTCGAATCCTGGGTAAGACATGGATGTTCTTGTTTGTCGTGAAGGAAAAATTAGAGGATTAAGATAAATTGATATGAATATATGATAATGACAGGGGAAACTGCCATTTAGAGATATTTTTTTTTGAGGAGGGGGTGGATACGAGATTTTCGATATCGTCGTGTATTTGTAAGTTGGTTGGATACCTTTCTTTTCAGGAGGTGTTTAATATGTTTGCGCGTCCTTGAACTAATAAAAACATGAAAATAGCTACTTTGCCTGTTTTTAGAAAGTATTTTTTCATCAAATAGCATACTGTATTAAAGGACTGAAAGGTAAAAATACAAGTAAGGAAACTCTTCTCCCTCTGCAAGTGGAATAAGGAGAAGAAAGGGTATTCGTAGGATGTCTAGAATCTTTCAGCGTGGAGCCGCATTTTTCGCTTAACGTGATCTCATACCCCTGAAAAGAGTTGAGTATTCCTTGTCAAGCCTGTGTAAGCTTATGAGGTAACTTTGGTCACGATTATCTTGGAAATTGGTCGACAGAAAATTTTCAAATTTTGCCTGAGCACTGGGAAAGGATGTTTCTGGAGAACCACCTTTTGATATTTTCATTTTCTGTATCAACGTCCCAAAAATTAATTAATTTTACTCTTAAAATAGACCTATCGTATTTTTCAATTTTCTTGACAGAGTAAACCTGCAGAGAGACTACCAGAAGGAGAATTGTGCGGGGTGGGGGTGGGGAGGAGTAGTAGACCCGAGGAGATCTACATCTCCTCCGAGTGGACAATCAGTTTGTGATGTATCTTCATTGTTGTGATTGATTGAATTACCACATTATGGCGATTGATCCAAGGGTGGAAGAGGTTTGAAAACAAAACACAAAAATGTTGATTCTGAAATGGCTCTGGTATCTTGGAATTGGTACCCATGTGTATGTCATCCATGAATATTATCAAGGTTTCCCGAATATTGTTTTGCATTATCATCAAAGACTGAATGGATTTTTTTTTTACCACTTGCTTAAAACCCGAAATCCGTCTAGCAGGACATATATGTTTACATGAGCGGGAGTTGATGCGTGTTCTTTCTTGGGATTCATCAGCATCCACCATCTCCTCCTGAGAGGCGGATCTCATTGATATACGACCGGGGAGCGTCGAGATGGCCATCTCCAGAGGTGTTTTGCTGGCGCGTGATTCATTCTAACCGGTTGCTCCAGGCATCGGGACTTGCGGCGTCGCTGATGCCATAACCATTTCCATGTTTCGTCTGCAGACATCCATCCAAGTCTCCATCATCCACAACCCGGTCGTCCATCAGGAGACGTTTCAACGCCCGGAGGAGAACTTCCATTAACAATTGAAAACGGTCCTCCGCCACGGTGACATTTCTTCCGTTGGGGAGGTTGCAGGATTATCCTATTAAGCCGGAGCAAAAATTTTCTCCCAATAGTCCTGTCTCCTCCGCTCCCTCTCCCCTCTTTTGCAAATCTCAGATCCTTACTCATTTCCCGTCCTTTGGAGAAAAAGAACAGGAAAAAACCTTCCCTGCCATTCTTTAATCCAAAGAGTAGTCTCTGAAGTATTCACTTTTCTCGACATACCTACACACACACTGTCTTTTTTTCCTTTTTGGCTCCCCCATTCCTTTTTTTGTCCTCTTATACCCCATTTATATTAAAAATGAACTGTCGGTTACACTGATGACATGGCTATTTGGGTGCATTTTGAAAAATCACGAGATCTTTTGGTCATCTGAATTTCTAATGCCAGTTTCCGTAAGTTTCATCTTTGCTTACTTCCCATAATTTGTCATTATAATGTTTTCTCCCTGTCCTCTCCCCCTCTCGGCATCCTCAGGACCCCTCTTTTATCCCCCTCCACCCTCAGCTCCTTGCGTCATCCCTCAGGCGCTTCTTTTTCTTCTTCTCAAAGTCGTCAGCCACATGCAGAAACGGGGGAGATATTGCTCCTGTGGTACAAAGCCAGGAGTTATACTGTGTCATTCTTTCTTGTAGTTGGTAAGGAGACCATTTGGTCTTCGCCCAAGCACGACGCTGGAAGAATTAAATTAGCATGCCCAATCAGCTGACTAAAGCATGCATTGTTAACAACCTATCCGATCTCACATCTAAACATTGTTACTCACTGCATCTTGTATATTTTCTTTATCGATATTTTAATAGTCTTGTCACTTTGGGAATCTGTTTGTATTTCGTCTCTCCTCGGTCTTAACTAGCAAGGGTTCTTTACGAAAGAACAAAACGTAGAGACTTCGTAGACAGCGGGGTCAACTTTTGACAAACAATGGGTTGGCTGAACCACGAGATTTGTTGTATACATTTATGCAACACATGTCATAAGCCCCACTTTCTTTTTTTATTTTTGTAATTTAGTGTCTACCACTTTTGGCTAATCGCGACGATGATGAGGGATGATATAAAATTGATGAAGGGATGCTCGCAAAGGACACCCAGACCCAATCCTGGATTCGAACCCGGATCTCTGGCGTCATAGTGCGATGTGATAACCATCCTACCACGAAGGTCGACTTCCTCCATTACTTTCATAATAACGAATTGACCACGGATAGTGTAAATAATATAGAACACTTACAAGTATCAAATTGAAGATCAAACAAATTATTATGAACAGTAATTCAGTTGGGGCATTTCTTAAGGTGTCTAATTATCAAACCGTTTATTTTATTAAACGCTGGGACTTTATTTCTACTGGACCTACAGTTTAAAGTGGTATCAGGGCCACTGTACATTCTGCTATTCTCCTTTCATCCATTTACAAATCAACTCAATCTGTCGATTCATGCTTGGAATAGAATGTGAGGAATTTTTGTTGCAAATAGGATTGTTTTAAGTTGAATATAATCAAACATGATTTCAAAAAATGTCACCATTTCAACATAAAGTGTAATAGTGTGGTTTTATAATCTACGTAACAATATTGCTGAGAACTGTTTTCGGTGTGCATAGCACAATTGACATTTCCGATATTATAAATCTGTAGTAAAAGTTCTGTAAATTGAGTGATGGTAGTGGGCGAATTAAATGTTTAAAACCATACTTCAACAGATTGACGCTAGTTCAAGAAGGACCAGAACATATGGCAATTAAAGTATTCAACCATCCACCAAATTATATAAAAGCAGAAATGTGCAGGACATTGTTCAAAAACAAATTGCAAAAGAGGCACTATTAATAAATCACGAACATTAGCTCTGTAGCGTAAGTAAATTTTTGTTTGTGCTTAATTATCTTGTAAAACAAGATGATATTGTAGTAAGCCCCGCAAAGATTAATGTATATAAATTATATGAAGTAAATAAATAAATAAATAAAATACATTCAAGACATTTGATACTACGAAACATGAAAAAATCTAATGTAAATAGGTAAGTTACAGTGTTAACTTTTATAACCATTATATTGTTAAAGTGTGAATATAATCAAAATAAGAATTTACCTTATTGCTAGGTTTTCAAGGGAGTAGAGGCGGAATCCCCACCCTTTCGTGTGCATTCGTTCTCTAAGTAACAGTATAACAAGATTTTTAGTTGTATTGTATTTGTTCACCTTTACTATCGACCAAGTCTCTTCAGGGGTCATACGTGCCTTGCATGTACATGCATACACCTACAATCGATACAGATATCGCCCATTGTCACTGTATGTCCGTCTCACACCTCCCAAATAGTACAAATCGACCTCATTTATGAAAGAGGCGTAGCCCAACCCGAGTGCACCACATTGTTCGGAAAGGCGAATGTGATGGAACGCCATATTGCTACACGCGTCTTTCCTGCTATATAGTACACGCACTGCGTGCATGCACCGAAAGGGAATGTGCAATCAGGAGGCGGGGGGCAACATTGTTGCATGTGTGAAATCGCACTAGTTGTGTCGGATGCATCTGGTAAGGCTGTCAATTTTGATGTACTGCATGCTGACGGACACCGCAGTCGAAGTTCATGGGTGATATGTCTCTCTTCGCCTGCTGAATGCATTGTCGTGCAGGCGTTCCTCGGCCAGTGCGCTAATTACTGGTTAACGCCACCTATCGTCGCCTTTATCTTCCTTCTGTTCGCACGTAATATTATTCCTTTCTGGGGCCTCCCCGATGGCGTGGCGGTAGCGTCGTCTCCTTGTAAACGAGGGGTCCCGGGTTCGATACCCGGCGTAGGCACATAGTGGCGCGGATTCCACTTTAAACCGTAGGTCCAGTCCCGATTAGCCTTACTGTGCATAAAGTGTACTTAAAACACCAACTCAATCAATTATTCCTTTCTGTGAGATATTGCAACCAGCATAATTGTTTCCTTCAGCCTCCTTGTGTAACGTGTGTGTCAATATACATTTATCAGCGCCTTTAGAATCTATTACTCTTCTTCGGAGTGATTTGACAGTTCCCCATTTTCGTCTGATATTTCTTGATTTCTCTTTCGCCGGCCTCAGTGGCGGAATGGTTAGCACATCGTGCTACGACGCCAGGGGTCCCGGGTTCGTATCCCGGCATGGGCATGAATGTTTGTGAGTGTCAATTCATCAATTTCATCACATTATCACTCATCCCCATCTTCGCATATTAGCCAAAAAAAGTGACACAAAAAGCGAAGTAAAATAAACCAAATCAATCAAATGGATTTCTTTTTCGACTAAAAATGACCTATTTTATTTTTCGACTAATTTTTGTCTACTTATCTTGTCTACAACTATTTGTTCATTTTTATCTATTAATACTTGCCTACTACCCTTTGGTCTAATATTTATAGATTTATTTTTCGACTAATATTTGTCAGTTTTTTAATCGAATAACGTGTGTCGTTTTCTCTTTCGTATAATATTTACGACTTTTTTCAAATAATGATTGTCTAATTTTTACGTCGACAAAAAATTTTCATATTTATCTAGTAATATTTATTTTCTTATCGACTAAAACTGCGTATTTTCATTTCGTCTGGTATATGCCGATTTCTCATTCGACTAATATTTATGGATTTTTCATTCAAGTAATATTTACTGACGTTTTTTTCGAAAAACATTTGTTTACTCCTTGTCGATAAATATTTGTTCATCTTTTATCTATTAATAATTAACAATTTCTCTTTCTTACTAATAAAATTTGTCGATTTCCCTTTCGACTAATATTTGTCTACTTTCCTTGTTGACAAATGTTTGTTTATTTATTATCTACTAATACTTGTCCACTTCTCTTTGGACTTATATATTTGTATATTTCTCTATCGACTTATATTTGTCGGGTTTTCTTATCGATTAGGCCTAACATAATGTAACTTTTTATTTCGACTATTACAGAAGTTACCTACTTTTCTTCTTGACTAATATTTCTTTACTTTCCTTGTCGGCCAATATCAGTCGATTTTTCTTATCGACTAATATTTGTCGAGTTTTCTTATTGACTAATATTTGCCGATTTCTATTTCGATAAATATTTCTCAGTTTTTGTTTTCGAATTAAGTATGTCGAGTTTTTGTTTCCCCTAATATTGACTGACTTCTCTTCTGAATGAGATCAGCTTCCACCTTCTTCGTCGTGATTAATGTACACAGCTATATTAGCAACAAAACAACTATGAATACAATACTTTAATTTTCACGCTTTTTCATTATTACTAATTGTAACACTTTCAAAAGAGCAACGGACTTGTCAACTGCATATGGACTGATATTAGATTTTTTGGACATAAGTCCTGCATATTTGAAAAAAAGTATTAGCCAACTATGTTTTTCATGTCGAGTAAAGTTTTTACTAATGTTACTATCTTCTTTTTTCGACTAATATTGATTAAACTTTGAAGTTTTTCTTTAACTTCTCTAATCGACCAGTATTTTTCAATTTTCCTTTTTCATTTATTTGCAATGTCCTCTTCTAAATTTATGTCAGTCAGTTTCTCTGAAGACCAATAATTAACCAAGACTATTAATCCGAAAATTCCTCTTGTACTTCAAGAGTAATGTTATAGTCGAAGAGTTCTTAGAGACCAATTAGAATTCTTATCAAAGTGTACCGAATACAAACTTTCTGTTTTCAACAATACAGATATTCAATGTGTTAACTATTTGTTATTTTGTGTCTATAGTAAATTGGTGACATTCAGTTGCTAAAGGTATAATTTGTTTTTTCAAAAAATCCTTGATTGGTTGAATTTATATTGAAATTCAATCTCTGTTAAACTGAAGTGTAAAAAATGAGCAATCTTCATATGCTTCATATGAGTTTTGCATTCGGACTTCGTCTACGAATGTACCGAAAAATATATTTTCTGAGCAGGCTCGTGGATCGTTACCGAAAAAATCATTTTCGAAAAAAAATGAGCGTGCAGGTTTATTCAGAAAAAGAGTTAAATCCCACGATTACGAAAAAAACAGCTCCCCACGGAAAAGTAGTAGAAAAAAAAATCATTCAAACATATTAGTTCTGACAGCGATTTTAACTCAGCATGACTGAAATATCATACATCACACACATTCGTGCGAGAGACGCACACACTTCGGTGTAATTGACACCCCTTGATTTTCTGCTGTCACACCGAACCTATACGATCCGTAGTGTGCAACATCAGGAAATGTTTTTCCCCCACTAATTTTTTTTTCATCCTCGGATTTGAAAGGAGCAGAAAACATGTTTCAGAGATGCGAGTGGTTGACAGGAATAATGACAGAGCTGTGTCCCGCCATTGTACGATTTATAAAAGCGTTTTCTGAGCGTGGAGGGGAAATGACAGCCAATAACGGACCTTATAGGATCAGTCAACAGACAGTTTATTTCTATGGGATTTGCATATTTTAAGTGGCAATCCTACCCCGTCTTTCAAAATTTATGATTTTTCATTTTTGACGCGGTGGCTACCGTGTGACGCTCTGGAGTTCATACGCAATGTTCGTACACTGTGTAATGCATTTTTTTAGGGAATAATTCACAAACGGATTCACCTCTAAATTTACTACTTTTGAGAAAACAAATAGTAGCATGTTATTAGAATTTTCGCTCCTGGTTTTCAGTGGATATTTTAAAGTTAATTTACTAGTTATTGCCGTCATAATTAGCTGTGTTTTGAGTCCAGAAGCTAATTTCTCTATTATATTCAACTGACATGAAATTGTTAATTCATCTACAAAATGAAAGCTATTACAAAACTTAATATAAATTATAATTTGACCATTGTGCACATACAATTAGCTTTAAGTATAAATAATCTATTTTTTGGTAACTCACTGAAAATAAAAATGTGTAATAAATGTTGATGTGTTTACTCACGGCCTCTTCTTCCCTTCTACTTACATTAATGTTTCTCTCCTTGAAACTTTTTCCTGAATTTTTCTGGATAATTGCACACCATTTCAGACCTTATCACCTTAGGGACTTACCTGTGAAAGAAATAAGAGTTATGTAAGAAACTTTGAACATTGGTATTAATTTTCTTTATATCATCGTTCTAGTTGCACGATAAATGTTGAACTTTATACTTAAATAAAATGTAATCATGCATTATAATTATTTATTTTTGCTTGTTACATGGGTTACATAAAGCGTTTCTAATTCTGTTTGTGCTTGCATAACCTAAGTTTATTTTAAATTGCTTGCCTGATAAACAAAAATATAGAAATACATTTTTGTAGTCCTTTTGTACATAAACACTCTTGCTTCCAAAACAATATACTGGTGTAATTTATATCAGCTTTGCCGCATATAATTTGTTGCTGAGTTGAGTTACCTCTCAAAATGGGTAATTGTACAGAGTTAATTTTCTAAATTAGAAACTGGATTGGAGTTACTAGTCAAATTGAGTAACTGGAGTAACAGAAAGTTAGTTATTTTTCCAAGGAAGTAATTTAAACAGGGCTACTTTTCAACATGAGTAACGGATATATTTTTCAAGGCGAGTAACTAAAACCAACACTCTTTTCAAAACAAGGGTACCCCCTTCCCCCTCCCCCAAAAGCAATAGCGCATTCCTCCCAGATCATGTCATAATCCCCATAAAGTATTTCATTACGACAGCGTGACTAATACTATCCTATTACTGAAAGTCACTTTCGGTGAGCTTTTCTTTTGAACACTTTACTTTATCTGTCCCTCTTAAATTCTTCCTTGTCTTCATCTTACGAATTAAAAATGTTGCACGTATAGGTATTTTCTACTCTTACGGTGGGCGGCCCTCATGCTCGCAAGGGAAGTGGGGAGCGAGGAAGCGACCAATCCAGCGCGGTAAGAAACGCAGCAGCCTGTAGAACGAGGTTCACGTAGTAGTTCCTCCCCTCGGCGTCGTAACTCTCGGCGGCACCACTGTTGTCTGGTTGGTGTGCAGCGTATTCCCCGCTCCCCACTTCCCTTGCCAGCATGAGGGCCGCCCGACGTAAAAGTAGAAAGGATCTATAGTAAGAAAAGTGACTTCGAATCAACTAAAGTAAATCAATTACTGAAGAAATATATTGCAGTATGGTGCCAAGGTATATATTTTTTAAAAAATGTAGGTATGTTGAATGGTACATTATTTTCAGGGGAAAATTCCAAACCCTAGCCCATCCCCAAATTTTGATGGAGCAGCACCAGCCATTACCTTCCCCTGATTCAAAACTTGCAGCTGCACACAGAACCCAAAACGTGTCAATTGACACATATATATTTTGATTTCAATCACACGTTAACGTGCATAAACTGCAAATGAAGCAATCACCTTTTAGTGTGTCAAAATACACATAGGAATGAATGTATTAAAGTGTATTTTTATGAGATGAATGCATCAATTTGGAAGATCAAACAAGATCATTTCGAAGATAAGAAAATTACACATTTAGCTCTGTCAATTGATGCATTAAAAGTGAAAGTTTGTTATCTTCGAAATGATCTTGTCTGATCTTCCAAATTGATGCATTTTAGTGCATCACACGGAACTTCATCTCATAAAAATACCCTTTAATACATTCCAATGTGTATTTTGACACACTAAAAGGTGCATCATTTGCAGTTTATGCACGTTAACGTGTTATTGAACTCAAAATATATATGTGTGTGATTTGACAAGTTTTTGGTTCTGTGTGTGGAATTGATTTGCTTTTGGAAACGAGTATTACATTTCAAAACATGTAAATGGAAATGGGTTACTTCAAAATTGTTAACAAGTGAGTTAGTTTTCAGAAGGGTAACTTTTATGGAAAATAAAACTTCTTCCAACACTCTGTACAGCTATGAACTCGTAAGCAATGACAGTTAATATCTTGGTGCCTTGAACCGGTAACAGGGCATACGTCGCTCGCTCAGAATTCTCACATTTTCACCGCGAGCGGTTCAAGAGCGAAAGACGTCCATAATTCCTTCGCCCCGCGAGCGAGAAAGACCCGTCACACCTCTTCAGACGAAATCACGACAATAACAACTTCATCGCAGGTTGACGTGTCCGCAACGCATTATGGGAAACAAACGCCCGAGTCGGCCCGTGTTCCAGGTGTAATAACAATTAAACGCAAGACAGCCACTCAGCAATTAGCGGTCACGACGAGTTTGTTAACCTGGGCTCTTCCTCGTTTTTTGCAAAAAATCTTGTGCGCGAAATATTCTAGCTGGGTCTCCGGTCAGACACGCACAATACGTTTCCTGGTGTTGCCTAGTACCCCGGAAGACGAGAAATCAGTTTTCCTCCCTGGACTTAGGGTCCCAACAGCATCTTAATGGTTAAATACTTCCAAACTTTTACATGAAGTTTTATTTCTTCCCATACTGCCTTTTGAGCTTTTCATATGAGTTGAATGAAGTTTGATTTCTTTCCAGTACAGAGCTTTTAAGCTTTTCTTGTGTGTTGAATGCAGTTTGATTTATTTCCAATATATGACTTTCAAGCTTTTGTTATGTGTTGAATGCAGTTTTAATATCCTTCCAATACAAGCTTTCTTGAACTTTCCATGCGTGTTGAATGCAATTTGATTTTTTTCCAATATATGACTTTCAAGCTTTTGTTTGTTATGTGTTGAATGCAGTTTGATTTCTCTCCAATACATGACTTTTAAGCTTTTCTTGTGTGTTGAATGCAGTTTGATTTCTTTCCAATATATGACTTTCAAACTTTTGTTATGTGTTGAATGCAGTTTGGTTTCTCTCCAATACATGACTTTTAAGATTTTCTTGTGTGTTGAATGCAGTTTGATTTCCTTCCAATATAAGAATTTTTGAACTTTTCGTATACGTTGAATGTATTTTGATTTCTCTCCAATACATCACTTTGGAGCTTTTGTTATGTGTTGAATGCAGATTGATTTCTCTCCAATACATGACTTTCAAGCTTTTCTTATGTGCTCAATTCAGTTTGATTTCTCTCCAATACATAACTTTTAAGCTTTTCTTATGTGTTGAATGCAGTTTGATTTCCTTCCAATACAAGAATTATTGAACTTTTCGTATACGTTGAATGTATTTTGATTTCTCTCCAATACATCACTTTGGAGCTTTTGTTATGTGTTGTATGCAGTTTGATTTTTTCTAATACAAGAATTTTTGAACTTTTCGTATAAGTTGAATTATTTTGATTTCTCTCCAATACATCACTTTGGAGCTTTTCCTATGTGTTGAATGCAGTTTGATTTCTCTGCAATACGTGACTTTCAAACTTTTCTTATGTGTTCAATTCAGTTTGATTTCTCTCCAATACATGACTTTTAAGCTTTTCTTATGTGTTGAATACAATTTGATTTCTCTCCAATACATGACTTTCAAACTTTTCTTATGTGTTCCATTCAGTTTGATTTGTCTCCAATACATAACTTTTAAGTTTTTCTTGTGTTGAATGCAGTTTGATTTCTTTCCAATACAAGAATTTTTTAACTTTGTATTAAATGAGTTTGATTTCTCTCTAAAACAAGATTTTTTGAACTTTACGTATGTGTTGAATGAAGTTTGAATTCTCACTAATATTATACTTTTTTAAAAAACTTTTCATGTGCATAAAATGAACTTTGATTTATCTTCAATACATGATTTCTAAAACTTTTCATATGCATTCAATCAAGTTTAATTTTCTCCTTGTGCCCATAAAAATCTTAATTATTCTTAATATAATGTAGTAAGTTTCAACTGTGCTTTGAAGAATCTATGAACAATATTTCATTAACAAGTAATGGATATCATTACACTTATCCTAAATCTGACTACAAATTGAAACTACCCTTCCAAAATAAAATTCAGAAAATGTAATGTTATAATTTGTAGTAGTCTTGCATATTTTACACTACAATATACTTGAAAACATTTTCCTCAATTCGTTTGAAGGAATTTATATACCTGTATAATTATTCTTATCTCATCTGAAATTAAGACAAACATTTTTGTTAGTTTTAGTATATCACAGTATGGATTTTAATTTATCGATACGTAAAACTGTATTTTTATGCGCGATGGTTCACAGGGTATGACGTCCGTTTGGTATGTGTGGACGTTGTTCGATTCTTGTGTTAGATGGTTTCGAGTAGTGCTTTTTTCTATCATGTATAATCGGTTCTGGGTCATCACATCACCACCACTATGGTCAAGGTAGAGAATGTGTGGCATCCTCCCTCCATACCCTTATGTGCTTTCATATCACGTCATTGTAATTTGTTTCTTTTTTCTTTCTTTTTTTTTACTTGTAAAACTAATTTCTCTAGTTTTGGATATCCTGATAACGTTCTATATTTCTCACATATTAAATATAACCGTTTAGATGCAATTTGCATTTCTCGATGCCAAAAATAAATAGTTATCCTATTCCATTGGCTACGTATAAGTATATTTCCAAGTGTTACAACCAACATTGCTAACTTGGAACTTTTTATTGAAGTTAGCAACACTGATACAAGATTTTTTTTATAAACTTCACATGGTTTTCAATGTTCCTCCAGGGTTATCTGGCTCCAGTCATGTCAAGAGATACATGCGGTTCCTAATTACACATAGCAGAAGCTGATCCTTGTCATGTTAACAAGTAGTTATTTGAATTAGAAAAGAAGAGAGAGTGAAAAATTAAATTTTGCGCCACATGACAGGTTGAACTTGCTCGGCATGTGTTTTTGTTTTTAGTCTATTATAGTGATTCAGTCTTGTTTTTTGATGCAATGTTGCAACTACACATTGCTACGTTCAATAAGTCCGGGCCCAACAGCTCTTAGGAAAATGTCTGCCAAGCAAAGCAACTTTTCATTATACAGACCGCGTATAAACAAGGTAAAAGTAAGATTGAATCTAAATTAATTGCGCTGTTGATGTTATGTGTAAGATTGAACAGAGTACCCTCTCTGAACAGTCAACAGAGGTGACCCTAGGTCAAGGCATGGAGTCCCGTGGCCCCTTTTTTTCTGGCTTTCGTGACAGAAATCCGCCACTGTTGCTTTCAAAAAGTTTCCCGATAGAAACGCATGAGTCAACGCAGAGTATTTTAAGAGCCAACCCACGATTGAACGCAGGACCCTCCGCGTTAATCATTTGGCTATGTGGGAACCCAGTATGCTACATGAAGGTAATAAAATAAGGGAAAACTGAATTTTGGCGGGACGTTTGTCATTCTAAGAGGTACAGTCCAGTCCCCCTAAGGATCAAAATGACAGATAATTTATTTCGCTCTAGTGTTCCAGAAACTATGCATCGTAGTACTTTGTAATTTTAAAAATCGATTACTAATATTGCCAACAGAAACAAGTTCTAAATCTCCCACAGATTTTGTAAATCCATGATTGATTTATTTGCTTATTTTACTTCGCTTTTCCTTTTCTCTTGGGTAATAACGAAGAACGGAGGCCGGCGTAAATTCACGAGCACTGCGATAAAACGTAAATTTCAGTCAATTTATATAAACATTTTCTGCTAATTTTGAAACGAAGGGAATATTGAAAACTGTTTCGAATAAAAGTTGTAGTAAAAATCCTAAGTTTTCCAAAAACGTTGAATAAATTGTAAAATGTGGCGAAATGTAGGAAGATAAACCGAAACAAAGTGCAAAACAAATACAAATAAATTGTATCTACTAATATGAATTCTTAAGTTTATGTAATTCAAATTGTAGCCATAGACGAAATGAAACAACAAAGCTAATGGAATTTCACTTTTCTTCATCTTCACGGCTTGAAATCCCTAAGATGGAAACGTGGAGAAATCCAAGAGATGCTTCGAGGATGAGTAGCAATAAGATGCGCGACACAGCATCCCAGTTCGCGTCTCCCCTTTGTTCACCCCCCTCCTCCCCTTCCCGTCGCGTGAAAGTCATTAGTCATCGTATTCCAAAAATGCCAGTCTGGGCGTCCTCGATGCTGGGTTTCTGTTGAGGGGTTGGCGGGTGTGTGTTCAAAGAGTTGTTCGACTGTTTGTCGAAACGTTTCGGTGTTGACATGATCTTTTCAAGAACCGAAATTACACCGATATACAAGGCTAAGGAATTGCTGGCAGAAGTCATTTGTCGCTGACACAGTATAATTATAAATGGATCAGGCGACAGCCGGTAGCACCTACAATACTGTGAATATACCACGGAAAGACTCAAGGTGGTTAGGTTTGTAGGAAGATTGAGTTAACTTCTTTGTGGATACATTCTTATAAATATTTCACTATCGTGTCATAAAAATGGAGGCAATTTAACAGCACTACACATAATGTACTTTGTGATGGTTAAACACCAATCGTGTCACAAGACAAATAAAATCTGATTTTAGAAAGGCATTTAGAATAACATAACCACAGTTGTGTCAACAGCAAACAGATTCGGACCTAAAGGCAATAAAATAAATAAATGGAACCGAGAACACCCACAATGCAATGCTACACAGTTTTTACAATAACATAATAGTAGCAGAAGCAATAAAAAAAAACATTTTGGGTTTAAAATTACACAATAGTCGAGGACAAAGTTACCAAGAGATGAAATAGTTTGGGCTCAAAATCATCCACAACTGCAACAAATATGAGATTGTCCCTGGAACATGTAATGCTTCCAAGGAACACAATATTTTGTGCTTAAAATAAAACAGTGACAAGAGTTCCAAGAAATATAATATTTTTGGGTTTAACGCTAAACTTGTAACGACTTCCAACAGATAAAATACTTTTGGCTTTCACAATGATAAATTTAAAATACAACCATTCACAATGATAAACTTAAATTGGAACAACATATAAACATTCTTGGTTTAAAGATAACATATACAATGACAAACATGTATTATTTTCAAGAAATATAATATGTTGGGCTTAAAATAAAGTCGTCTCTCTACCAGTGGCGTATGCTGGTTTTAACTAGTGGGTAATCTCAGACACTTGATTCATCCACCCACTCCTGAAGTCTCCCTGCAAATTTACCTCAACATTCATACAGGATTTACGAATGTATGTGTGAAAAATGTTACCTTATTGTTGCGACCACTGTGGAATAATTGTTGTGATTGCACTTGCAGTTAATCTACGTTTAGAATTTCAAACAATAAAACAAGATAATATAATAAATCTATAAGAAAAAACCTGTAACAAAGAATATGAAAGGAATTCGGTAGTGAAATAAAAACCCTCAATATTAATTGAAGTGTAAAATTCAAGTTACCCCAGTACCCAGTTCTGATTCCTGATTTTTGTTTTTATACACGGAAGTTTGAGTTCAAGACCTGTGGTACAAGAGATTCTACTGGCCTACCTACATTAACTATTTGCAATTTCTCCGGAAAAGACCCCGTTCCAAATATTTTCACACGAAAATATTATATTGTGGTTCCTTACTGCTTGACACAGACTTCATATTCCCTGCGATGCGCGAGGTTCTATAAGTTGGAATCATTGCGATTTTGTTTATATATTTTACATTCAAACATCTTTTATCATTATGATCATTATTAATCTAGAGAGGGGGGAGAAGCAACTTAAATTACCTAATATATGTGTACGTATATATATAATTTATTTCTGATAGCTTTCCCTTTTAAAAATTATTCATTTCTGTGAAAGAAATACTCTCACTGGTTTTGAAGGCTACAAAGAAAGTAATCACGCATTTTAAAATACAAAAATGAATAAAAGTAAGGATATAAATAGTTTAATTACTTCATTAATCGATTTATTAAATTGTCATTTGACGTCGCTTTTCTGCCACTTTTGGCTAATCACTACGAGTGATGATATGAAATTGATGAAGGCACATTTACAAAGAGCACCCATGCCCAGCCCGGTATTCGAACCCTGGAGCTCTGACGTCGTAGGGAGCTGTGGCAACCACTCCACCACAGAGGTCGGTGTAATTTCTTGAATTTTAATTTATTTAATTACCGTCATCTTCAATATTAAAGCTTTTTTTTCCTATGACAATATCTGTTGAAATAGCAGATATCAGGAAGACAGAAGCAAATATAAAATGAGAATTAACATAGAATTGGTTCGCAAATGTTGTTCACATTTCCCTGTTTCTCGCGCACTTTCAGATGTATTTTCTCTACTTTCCTTTTCAGTACGTAATTTGCGAACCCAGAATTCTGTTTCCTGAGAAATTTCCCTGTTGTAAACAACACAGCTCCTACGATACAAAAGCCACCGGGGAAGAATGGCAGAAGAGGGAACGGCAAAGGCTCTGGGGTGGAGAGTGCGACCTATGGACTCTCTCCAGAAGCAGCTTACCCTTGCCACGGAATAACCGCGCCTGAGAAGCAGTGTTTCCTTCCCCTCCCGTCAAGGGATTTAAAGGGAGCCGGTGGAATCTCACCCTGACGTCACCAGATTCCACCAGCTGGAGAAAGTGGCTGAAAGCCTCTCGGACATTCAGCGGCAAACGTTTGAAAAACATTCGCGCGCTGGAAGTAAAGAAATATGCGAATCAAAGATTGGTTCGGAAGAATATTGCGAAAAAATAAAAAACAACTTTTTTTAAAAAATTATAGTCGGGTCATCTCCGATTACCTAGGTGACCCAGAGTATACGCCGCTGCTCTCTACAATGCTAAACATGTAAATGTTGCAAGAGGTAAAATGGGTCAAAATACAACCATTCAGAATAAACTCATAGTTTCCCCCAAAATAAACATTTTGGATTAAAGAAAAAAGTATTGCTTTCAAGAAATAAAACATTTTGGGCTTAAACATAAAACCATCTACATTAGCAGATAGTTGCAAGAAATATAACCTTTTTTAAAAAATAAATCAATATTCAATTATAAATGGAACAAAGAATAAAGCATTTTGAACCGAAGACGAGACCATCTACCTATATACACATGTAATGCTCCCAAGAAATAAAATATTCAGGCTTGAGCATGCACAAATGCTGTTTGGATTATGTCTAAGAGAACAATTAAACAACTACAAAGTTTTGTTGCTTGCCACACACTAGATTCTTGCGCTTTGACCTCGCAGAGCGAATAGGGGAAACCCGCGTACTTCGCTACAAGGACAACACCACCAACAACAAAAAAAAAAAAAAAAAAAAAAAAGAAAGATGGCTGTCAATGATGGCGTCTCTGTTTAGTGGCATATTTCCAGCGGCAAAGCAACAATTTGTTTTCTTCACACTCCCACGTCAATGGCGAGACAGCCTCCAATGACAGTCACGTGAGAAAACATGTGTGACAGTTCTGCATCGGAAATTGCAAAACACCACTCGCTACATGTCCTCCGAGATAAGATCTTGTCGGCTAGCACTGTGTGGACGTGTACGCGGCAAAGGTCCCCATTGTAAACATGGGAAGTTGGTTTTAAGAGGAAAACACTCTTAGAAAAGGGGCTTGGTAGCATATAAATTCAAGCTTCCGACATGTGATATTTTTAAAGCACGACTCGTCCTTCACATGCCCCTATTCCTTTTCACATATGTAATGTAATGCAGCATGCTTTGGTTGCTTCGGAAATAACATAAGTATCATGAGGTAATTCCACGGTCACGGATGAAATGTTTTGAAACTTTCACCTAGTATGAAAGCTTGATTTTAGTATAAAAAGTAAATATTCATTGCCGCATCCCTTGAGTAGCGCCAAAACCTTGTTTCTGATTACATAAGATTGGCTATTTGTTTTGTAAAAGAGTTGGATTTGTGTAGACAAGATTAATTGAAGTTGCTGCTGCATAACACAATAAGTATATTGCAAAATTATGTAGAAGCTAAGACATTACTGTTATTTTGATGTCAATAAACACATACCTACAATAAACGTGCTCTTTAACAGTAACACATACGGTATTTTAAAAATAAGGCTATTTTATTTCCTCATTAAAACCGTCAATATATAATGTGGTCATGCTTTTTATTGGAGACTGTGTAAAGTATGAGTTGTACACTTTTATATATAGGTGAGGCACGTCAAACGGGAAGATTTAAAAATTTCACAAAAAATAGAGGGAGCAAATATTAGTTAATTTTTGAACATGAATATACTGTACATGAATTGAAATTACTAGTGTACCTGAAAAATGTTCATTTTTTGAATATGGTGTCAGTAAGATGGCGTCCTTGGTTTTGCACACATTGTCGGAGTCTCAGAGTAAATCCGTCCATGACGCTTCGTAGATATCTCCAACGGAATGTTATGGATCTCTTGCTGAATTCGCTCCTTCAAATTATCCCTGCTTCTTGGGAGGGTTGTGCTTGAATACTTTGGATTTGAGGTAACCCCAAAGGAAAAAGTCAGGAGCCGCAAATCGGGTGAACGGGCAGGCCACGGAATATCGCCGAATGTGCTGATGAGACGACCATGAAATGCGAGTCTAAGCACATCCATACATACTCTGACAGTATAGCTAGTTGCACCATCTTGCTGGGAGAGTGTTTCTTCATCTGGGTGATAGCCAGCGAGGGCAGGCAGGAGAAAGGTTACCAACATGTCAGAAAAACGTCCAGCGCGTACCGTCATCGTGCTACCGTGTTCATTTCCGAAAAAGTAGGGGCCGATGATTCCACGAGATGATAATGCACACCACATTGTTACTTTTTCTGAATGGAGAGGCGTTTCATGGAGAGTGTGTGGATTAATTTCGGATGGGCGGATTTACTCTGGGACTCCGCCAATGTGTGCAAAACCAAGGACGCCATCTTACTGACACCATATTCAAAAAATGAACATTTTTCAGGTACACTAGTAATTTCAACTCGTGTACAGTACATTCATGTTAAAAAATTAACTAATATTTGCTCCCTCTATTTTTTGTGAATTTTGTAAATCTTCCCGTTTGACTGCCTCACCCTGTATAATATGTAATTGATAAGAAATTATACTCTTACGGACATAACTCAGAAAACATAAAAGAACACATGTATCTGTGAGTTGAAAAGACAAACAAAAACTTCTTACATGCAAACGATGATAAAAAATCATGCTTTTATAATTTTGTCAGTGCAAATAATCAGTTGATCTCAATTAATGATTCCGGCACAATTAACATGTTTGGGACGTTACAGACGTAGCTTTTCTGCTGACAGTACCACAGCAGTAAGGAAAATCTCATACGAATACATGTAAGTTCATACAAATACTATACAGTATAGTTGAAAGTCATTAAATCAGTCACATGTAACATGACGGTCTTAAATGCATCAGAGAATTTCATATTTTTATTTAATTTTTCCTGGGATTACCCAGTATAAACAGTATAAGTGACTGAAGACCAAATGTAGGAGTTGCATAACAACAGATAACAATAGCCTATTCCACTTTAATTACTTCCGTTTTTGCACATTTAAGCACTGCAAATTGCAATTGTATTTCAAGAGTGACGTCACATTACAACAGAAGATTCAAAAAGTTACCTTAAAGTACGTTTTTGCATAATCACACACACACATCGTAACATTAGTTACTACTAATTCATTATTATAATTAGTTTTTATGAATTATTTTGCCATTTTTAACAATTTTAAGTTACAAGGTGACAAGGATGTTATTCTTGTTCATACATGGCATTTCTCTTTCTTTTGATAACAAATAACAAATAAATCACATAGATGATGAAGATGGAAAAATTTAACACTATACTGGCCAAAAGTGAAGTCTTTCAGTAACTTTATTACGCCACATAATTTTATTTTTATGAGCATCTAATTTAGAATACTAACATTAGTTTCATCAATGAAATTTAAGGTTGAATCTTTTAATAATAGTAACACTACATTTTATTGCCAGATATATTTCTTTTAACATTTTTAAGGTAGGTATCTGGATTGTGCACTTTTATATTGAGTTGTCTTGCACGTACATTGTTTTAAGAGAAATCATCTAGTATCCAAATTTCCATTCATGTCATTTTATAATTCTAGACTTCAGTTCTTAAATGCAGAAAAACTGGACGAGTTAAATATACCGGAATCGCTTATGGTTATCTATGTACGAGAAGGTAAGCTATTGCGGCGAACGTATTCGTTCCCAACTCATTTAGAATGGCGAAAAGCAGCCAACCACGAGAAATAAAGATGTTATAGGATGGCGGGAGATCCTCAGGGGACGTTTTATCTGGTGGCAAAATCTTGATATATGTTCAAAGTGCTTTTGAAGAATAGTTTCCGACAGAAACCAAGAATGTCGGATTCATTCCCCTAAAGTTCTTGCTTTCTTTGCACATTTTAGATGCACGCAGGGAGTGCAGAAAAGGCAAACACACATCAAATTTATATTTTATGCATTTTGCATTGATAATATCATGCGTATAATTATTACTTTCTTGGTTCCTCGTTGGTCGAAACTTAGATCTGATGCATTAAGAGATAAAGAAATTTACAGTGTATTTAAGATACAAACTTTATTCACAATTTAATGTTTTGCACATATGTTAATGAATTGTGTTCGAGTTGGTGTTTTAAGTCCACTTTATCCACAGTAAGGCTAATCGGGACTGGACCTACAGTTTAAAGTGGGATCCGAACCACTTGTGCCCCCACCGGGTATCGAACCCGGGACCCCTTGATTACAAGGCAATGACGCTACCACTGCGCCATGGGGGAGACCCTTAATGAATTGTGTATTCGGCTGTATATTCTCTCGGGAAATCTCCTCTTGTGTATTGTACACCCAACGGCAAAAGAAGCAGTAGGCGAATTGTCCATGACAATTTTCAGAAATAACAGAAACGTCAATATGTAGAGGTCAATACCTGCTTAGAATCAACAGAATTCCATTCTTTTAAACAACACAAGTTGGAGATGAAAAAAGTAATGGACAATTTGCATACTATTTTCTTTGCCGTTGACTGTATATATATGTCTGTGTTCTCCAAATTTATTTGAAATGGAATTAAATGTTCCTAGCAAGGAAACAACGTGCAATATGTTACCAACAATTTAAACAACAAAATATTACGAGTAGGCTACAATTAGACAATTGAACAAGTTTGTAATACAAAAAAAGTAAAGTGCTCCCCTGTGGTTTTTCACTACGCCATTAGGGCATATAGGGGAGTTAGGGCTCCACACTTTCTTGATCACGGCCAAAGGTGGGGTTGATGTGATCAGCACCACGCCTCTGGCCGCCTTTACCCCTCAGGAGTTTCCTCCAGGCACCCGGAGCCGCTTGAACAGGTGGAAACGTTTGTAATACTCATACTCAATCAGCTAAACTGATTGAAATAGCTGAATTATTTGGTTCTACCAAATTATATAATAATATTCACACTATTCAACATTTGTTTCACATGAGCGTTTATTTTAATCAACTATTATTAATTTTCATGTATTATTTTGTTTTTATGGAACATCGAAGTGTTGAACCTGTAAAGGAAAAATTAACATAGAAAATTTAAACCACGCCTCTTTTCAATTGTTCTCTAAAATAACCAGGATAAATAACCAAAAAATATTATTGCCAAGTAAATTTAACTTTCATTACTAGTTACTGTAACTTTAACTGTATCTTTCGTAGTTATATGCTGCATCCTTCACCATTGCAATTCAAGAAGAGATGAATGATGCTTTGTTGGTATCTACACTTCGTTTATACTCGATGGCGAAAGGAGGAAATGACGTAATGAATACTGCTATTTATCTACCAATCTGTTTATTGCAAACGCGTTATCCTACAAACCACGAAAACTAAATCATTCCCAAGCAACAAAATACTGGTCAATTTCACACGGTTTTAACAGGATTCATGCAAGTAGTGGTAGAGGAGACTCAGTTACCCCTCCAGCGCCACTTCTGAATATTTTACACCGTACTTTGGCAGTTTAACAGATATCATGTTTGGAAACTCATCGTTAGATATCTAAGATTATTATAGACTTGGATAAGACTTATCCAAAAGATTGACATCCCATCAACATCTACAAATCTAGCCAGTGGCCATCATGTGTCTCCGAGTCTCATGAAATGAAGAGCAGGCCAGCAGAAAATTGTGCCACAGTCCTATCTTCGGTATCTTGTCTTTCCCAGCATCCCTTCCGCATCTCATCCCCCATTTTTTTCATTCTCCCCCCTCCTTCTCCGTGAAATCTGGTCGTCCCTCGGAGATTTCGGCTGCAGCCATCGGTCAAAAGCCTGTCAGGCAACAATGAGGAGGCGACCTTCCAATCCTTTCATCTGTCCATCTGAGAAAAAAATGGTTTTCGCCTACTCTTTCGTTGCTGAAGCTGCCAGATCCCCATTCGTTCTTTAGTTTCAACCATGTGAGTAAGATGGCGCCAATGCATGTAATTTTGTTATCTTTGAAATGATCTTGCCTGATCTTCCCAATTGATGCATTTTTAGTGCATCACACAGAACACCAGCTGATAAAAATGCCCTCTTATGCATTTCTGTGTGTATTTTGACACACAAAAAGTACATCACTTGCAGTTTATGCACGTGAATGTGTTGGAGTCAACATATAAGTGCCAATTAACACTTTTTGGGTTCTGTTTGTAGCGACAGGCAGCGTACCAATGAACAGGGGTACCACGGATCCTTCGCAGTAGACAAAAAAGGTAAATTTTCACCCCTGCAGGTATGGTTTTGTAACCCCCTCCCTTAAATAAGCCAAATTTTTGCAACATATTATTAGATTTAAACATGTTAATGTGTTCAGGAAGCACGCAGATAGTTTCGTGTTTTCGAACAGTATCATACGTATGCGACAGAACGGAAATGTTCAGTGTGCACTAAGCTTAATATCAATAATCACTAAGGAAAAATGACCATTCGCTAATCTTACTGTTAATATAGAGATATTGGTTGGCTCTGTCTCTGAGCATGGGCGTCACCAGAAATCTCTGTAGGAGCGCTGGTCAGGGCGCTGATATATAAATTTAATGGTGGAAATAATAACTGAATAACAAATAATTATCACCATTCTTGGATTAGCCAAATGTGGCAGAAAAGCAACGCTAAATTAAAAACAAAATAAAATCAGTTTACTCTAAGGAATACAAATGCTTTGTATTGTGTGCCTCCTTTCCCTTGCAGTACTTTTAAAATAACGCACATTTTTTTTTGTCTAAGCCCCTGTTTGAAAGAAGTATGAAACAAAATAATGTCTTCACCGATGGTATAAATAGAGTATTTGGATTTTAAAGCGCAGATTGAATGGCAGAACACAATTTCACTTCTCAAAATATTTGTCTGGAAAGTGAGCTTAGTGGTCAAGAAATGGGAACGAAAATATCTGCCTGTAGCTAGTATATCTGGTAGAAACTGGCATATCCACCCAGTTCCGTAAATATGCGAGTGATATTAGCTCCCTTTCCAAAAATCACTTTTATATTATAAGGTTTTCTACTCGTTAATACTAATGAGGTCAACAAAGACATTTATTATTGTTATTACTATTAACAAGGCACATTTCATAAAACCTTACAGTGGAATGCACCCTCACCCAAAAGCAACAAGAGTTTTAATTTTCACACTGTGTACAGAGACGTCCGTTTGGTAGAGACATATTTAAAGCTTTGTCATAATCAATACTAGCTGCATTATGTCAGAACGGTGAGGTAGCGTGAGAGTTTCATGTACTGTACTCAGTGAAGTCAAATCCTTGTAAATAAACAGGCAGCAATGATCGTTCTTAATCCATCAAACCAGACAATTGAATGTCCTAAACGTAGAGTGCATAAGTATTGCCAAGCAAAATTGTCCATCACCATGTATATTCTCTTTGCATTACGTAATTAGAGCTTCAACAATTGAAACAAAACGCCAAATTATCTGTTGACAGCCTCTGCACCAACACACGTAAAGATAGATTCCTTAAAAACATGTAGGATGCAAGTGAAAAGATAAAGCAAGTCATGGACAATTTGCCGTCCAATACAATGCTGTAAAATTGTATTTTTTGCCATAAGTGTTTTCCTTTCGAACAACCTAGATATAATATAATAGAACACAATAGAAATTAAAGAACACTACCAGAAAAGTATACAAGAGTTTCTAATTTGTGAATTTGCATTCCTTGTTCGTAAGGTGGGAGGATTTTTTTTTCTGAATATAAAATCTATTTATCTGAAAATAAAGAACGGAAAAAGTTTTAACACATAGTATCATAGTATCTTGAAGCATTTTTTTTGTGTTATTCTTATATTAAGTAACAGAACCGAGAATTTTAAAGGATTTTTCTGTTTTGAAAACCAATATGCGTGTGTGTGTGTTTATAATACTGTTTGTTTCCGTTAATACTAAATTGATACAGTCTTCTCTCTAAGAGGGAGAAAGAAATGGAGACCTTACAAGTTCGACAAAAATTATATGGCAGAATGTATACAGCTCAAATTTACAAGAGGTATCAACTATTATTTACAAAACGACCTCAAGGCTGCAACACTTATTACGTGAGCTTCAAAACGCCACACTTGCACAATTGAAGGGGTTTCTTACCCTCTAGAAGCCTAAAACTATTAGAAATTACCCGGCAAATGAAATTTTGATATCTTTATACATGTTTACCACACCAGCAACTTTACAAATGGATGAGGAAGTTTGACAATGGCCTCAGTTTGGAGACAGTTGAGTGGAAACACATTCATATAATGGCTCATAAGAAACTGCATATGCACGCCAAAAATTGGTCTTGAAGTCAGCAATGGGAGTATGCCAAATTGTAGCATACTTATGCAACCATACATGGAGATATTTACTAGAGTAAAAACAAACAAACAAAAAAAATTCAAGGTTTTCATTTTACCCCTTGCACTTGTATATTATGAAATTTCTGTCGTTAATGTTCAAGAAGTTTTGAATTTTAAGCTCTACATTACTCCTAATATTATTTAGTTAATTCCCATTATTATTTATTACTAGGGCTTGGAAGTTGAAGACCTATAAATTGCCAAAAAAAAGACCTATAAAAAGATCTAAAAATATCAAAAAAGGACCTAAAAACGGAAAAAAGGACGTATAAATGTAATCCAAATTAATTAATAACTTCAGTTTTAATTACATATTTAATGAATAAAGAAAATACAAAATTCTGGTGGTATGGAACACACAGTGCGAAAAAAAAACTCTATGAATGAAATGCATCTTCTTTCCGACATTATATATTTTTTAGATTAACATAATTTGAAAAATCATATTTGTAAAATCATATTTGGACTAACCACACTAGGGTTACAGAAGAAGGTGAAGTTGAAAAAAAAAGCCGTTAAGACCTAAAAAAAAGGCTAAAAAAGGACCAATAAGACAAAAAACGCCGAAAAAGGCAAAAAAGGACAAATAAAACCCACCTTTTTCTGGCCTACAATAACCCAAAATGAACATATATTATGTTGGACCTCGTCTTCGGACACTAGGGGAAAAAAGGATTTTTCCTCAACTTCCAAGCCCTATTTATTACTGTCGTGCACTTCCCCAAATTTCTAATGCCATTATCATACTTTCTTTTAGCACCTAGAGATTCGTTCCCCCGATATGAGTACATAATTTTTTTTCACGTACTCAATAAATCAAATTCATCCCACGATAGAAATGATAAAAGTATATTTAATTATGGCATCAATTTGTTCTGTAGGATTATAACCCAGCACCCTCTCCCGTTCCGTTTCCGATCTGCGGCAGCTTCCCTGTGAGACGAAGGGTGGCTTACCGCTGTGTCGGCATCTCGGAAACAACCCACCCTGTTTTTCATTAAGGGCTGATTAGGGCGAACGGAAGTCGAAGGGCGATCAGAAGTGGCCCACCGCTGGGGAAGGGCTTCGTGGGCCGTTTGAAGGAAAATTGGAAGGGATTTCAGAGCTCGAGAGGATCTGCTAAGAGAATGAAGGTGTTATGATGAAACGGTTCCTTGGTGTGCAAATCAAGGATGCAACTGTTTCACCCAGAAAAAAACAAACTAATTTGATTGAATTAACCTTCTTGGTATTCGTAATTAAAAGAGTTGCTAGCCTTTTACTAAATTTAGTAATTTTCACTATTTTTTTTTTTTTTTGGTAACTCCACACAAATTTGCACGATTGCTAAAAGAATTAGGTTCTCTGGTGAACAGTCATTTGTATTAACGAGTACTAAAATAAATTGATTCTGATGAACAATCAATTGTGTACACGATTGCAAAAATAAATTGGTTCTGATGAACAATCAGTTGTGTGCACGATTGCAAAAAAAATTTTGGTTCTGGTGAACAATCATTTGTGTGTGCATTATTTCTAAAAGAATATGGTTCTGATGAGCAGTCATTTGTATGAACGATTACTAAAAGAATTTGGGTGTGAACAATCATTTGCTTGTTGTACATTTAACCAAATGTGCGGTTGCCAGAAATTATTTTTTGGTTACTCCAAATATATTTTTTTTCTCTCTGTACTTATGTGGTAAAGATATTGAATCTCCAACTACTTTTCGGGAGGAAACCTGTTTAGTGGTTTAGATTCTCTAATTTCTTTGTGTAAGATCTCTAATTGGTTTAATTGATTGCACACTTCGCCTCGTAGTATAGGCAAATAAAGTCAAACAATTGAGATCCTTCATTAATTTATTTAATTAATTCTGCATTCATATCATTGAGAATGACTAGAAGTTTAGAAAAACGACGTTGAATGATTATTATGTTATTGCAATTCAACATTCTTGAACGAGTGGAATAGGAAAATGAAGTTCAAAATTGCTTCTCTAATTTATTTATTCATTTCAGCAAACTTTCAAAATAGCAAAATTACTATTTTTACTGATGACATCACAGCTTTAATAGATTCCGTTAACAATAACGTTAATTCTTCTAAATCAAAAGACGAAAGTGGGTTTTGAACAACTAAGGAACTGTTTTTCTGTAAACTATGGAAAAAACCTAGAATAATTTAATTTTGTTCATCTAGAGCTGAAAACTCCACAGCGAAACAATTCAATTTCGTATTAGGGAAGAGTAAAATAACTATTTGCAATACAAAAATTCTAGAAATAATAGATTATTGTCTTTAGTAGAAATTTAATCTAAACCAATTAATCAAGATGTTAAACTCTGTTATAAGAACTTTGCCCCCAATAAATCATTTGGGCTGCTGTGCTAAATATTTTACGAACTTCGAAACTACAGAGTTTGAGATGGGGTTTTCAGTTTGGGGGGAAACTCAGCACAAGCGCAGAAGATCTTTAAAACACAGAAATGAAAATTCAGTATTTTGGCGAGCAAAGATAAATTTGAACCATGACCTCTTTAAAAAAAATGAAGAAAATGGCTGTCTCAAGCATATGTGTAACTGAAACATTTTTTTTATACACGAAACAAAAACCATCATAAATAACTTTCACATTTCAAAAGTGCGATCAACTGCATAGTTTACACAGATTCCACTTTATTAGATTAAATGTAAAAATATTGAGATATCCACGACATTTAAAAGTAAGATTAAAAGATGGTTGTTAGGAAATACCTCGGTTAAGAATTTTAGGGAAAAAAATCATTTTATGTGATAAATGTACGATGTACACTTTATATCTTAGTGCAATGTAGAATAAGAACCATTTTTTATTATGCATTGATTTTATATTCTTATATGTGATTGTTTTGATGTGCTAACGGAACATGGCACTTCATTTGTATGTATGTGCGCTGTCTAACACCTTATATTTTGTAATGTACAGTACCCCACCGTTAGAATTTACCATAAAATTACAATATTTTACAGCTAGAATTTGACAGCTTGCCTGTTAATTCAGAAAAACGTGACGCAACCGTTTTTTTCGTGAGCGCATGCGCATTCATGTCGTCACACCTCTGTGCTGTGGCTAGAATGAGAAACAAACATGGCGTCGGTAACCACTTATAATATTAAACACACACACACACAACACGTACATGTTATGCATAGACTAATAGTACAACATTGAGGCATGTAAGGAAAACATCTAAATTTAAATATTTTTATCTGGTATATAGATGAATAAGGATTATAGGTAAATTACAGTTCAGTGAACCGTGCGTAAATGTGAATCGTTCAAATTGCATTTATTGGGTCAACTTCTAACAGTTGCTAATACTTTAAAAACGGCCATAGCCATTTTTTTACGGTAGTTGGATGGCATCTGAAATTGACGGTTTTAGTCCGGCATGTCTCCCGTCCACAGCGCCCTACGACGCCTGTGCTCCCGTGTTCGAATCCCGGCATGAGTGTTCTTTGTGAGTGTCCTTTCATCAATTTCAACATATCATCGCTCATCCTCATCTTTGCAATTAGTCAAAAGTGGCAATACTGAAGTAACATAAACCCTTTCAATCAATAAATTTCTCCAGTGAACATTTTCCAGTGCAGTGTCTCTCAGAGTATTTCCGGGTTTACATATTCAATGAAATTCAACACATTAAGTAAAACTCAAACAACTTCAGGATTCAGATCCATCGTCTTGCCTGGATGACTATACTCTTATAATTGATTGGGTAATCAATTCTGCATTCTCACTCGTCGTCCAGAATGACTAAAAATGTAGAAAGACTACTACCAGGTGTATAAGCTTAAATCTGCTGTTTTGTAGTCAGAAAAACACATGGTTTGTTCATAGAAAGCAACAAGAAATTTATTCAAAGTACTTGCCCTCACGAGCTACACATTTTGCCCACCTCTCGGGCAATTTTTGGATATCACGCCAAAAAAGTCCTTCTCTTTCGAGACAAACCACTCATCAAGTCATTTTCAGACGTCTGCATACGAATCGAAGTGCTGCTCAGCGAGGGTGTGGCCCATCGACGAAAACATATGGTAGTCGGAAGGGGCCAGGTCTGGTGAATAGGCGGGATGGGGTAGCACCTCCCAGTTGCGTGTCTCCAAGTAGTTTTGGACCAGTCTTGATGTGTGCGATGGGGCGTTATCATGGAGGAAAATCAGCTTGTCATGTCTTTGTTGATAATCGGGCCTTTTGTGACACAGAACACGGTGCAATTTGATCAGTTGTTGGTGGTAGCGGTGGGCAGTGACAGTTTCACCAGGTTTCAACAGCTCAAAGTAGGCGATACCCTGTTGATCCCACCAAACACACAGCATCATCTTCCGGCCGAAGCGATTTGGTCTCGAGGAAGATGTTGATGGTTGGCCGGGATCAACCCACGATTTCTTGTGTTTAGGATTCTCGAAATATATCCACTTTTCATCGACAGTCACAATCCGATGCAGGAAAGACTTTCTTTTTGTCTAGCAAGCAAGATTTCGCATGTGTTTTGGCGTCTCTCCAGCTGCCGATCGGTCAATTCATGCGGCACCCATTTTCCGAACTTTTGAACCTTTCCCATGGCACATAGATGCATGGAAATGGCTGCTTGAGTAACACCCAATTGCTCGGCAAACATCTTTTGCATTTGGGTATCGTCCTCGTCCAAAAGAGCCTGCAATTGATGGTCCTCAACCTTCCTGGGCCGATTTTCACGCTTCTTGTTGCTCAGGTCAAAATTGCAGTCTTTGAACTGACAAAACCAATCCCTGCACGTTGTTTCCAATACATCGCTGTCACCATAGGCCTCCACAAGCATTCAATGCGATTCGGCAGCCGATTTCTTCAATTGGAAGCAGAAAAGCAGAGCTTCCCGCATATGCTCTTTTTCTGACACAAAACTAGACATGCTTACCACAGGAACACTGTCTGTTGTTGTCTGCACATGCTGACGATGTGCACTGATTCGTGTTGGCAGATGTCCAACTCATACAAACACCAGGTATGGCGGGCCCATGGTAGCTTCATACGCTCACTAATGCCATCTATGAGCAAACAGCAGATTTAAGCTTATACACCTGGTATAATTCGTTAATTGTCATGCCCACAAGGAGCGTCCTTGGATTTTCTTCAACAATGACATTTCGGAAATGATTCTCACTTTGAAGAATCATATGAGTTGTCAACATTGAGATGCATTTAAAATTCCTCATTCAGAATTGTATTCACTCCATGGCATTATAAGTTCGTCACACCATTATTCATACAGGTTCATTTTTTTTTTTTTTTTTTTTTTTTTTGTTTTCGAGTGTGCACCACTAAAATATGTTGATAGAAATCATACTAATTTTTACTCTTTAACTCGTTCAGTGGTTTATCTAGAATTTTCAATTTGAGACAGAATGTATATTTTAAGGGATGTAAAAGCAAATGTATACAATCATAATTACCATAAAATTCCACTTTTGTAAAAATTTTGCAAGATTGTTAGAGGGCAATGGAAGTATGTGGTTAAACACTAAAAATCGTTTAACAGGTGATTATGTTTTGGGGAGAAACTAGTGTCAATGTAGACCAAATATTTAATTATTCATAGTAACAGTCAATTTGGATATGTCAAAATAGTTTTGGTAACTGTAAATAGTACTGCATGCAGCCTTTAATACATTTGGTAATTTTTACTAAATTATTTGGAACTCTAAAAAATTATTCCTATTTGATCAGTGTTTTACATTTTAATGAATGGTGTTGGTGAACAATTTTTACCAAATGTTTGCTCACCAGTAAGTATTTGTTACTCATTCCAAATTTTCATATAATCTTTTTCTGTGTCATTTATTTTCTTTAAGGTGAAGAATTCAAAATTTTAAAAAAATATTTAAATTTTTGGTTCCTTATACTCTGATTAGTTTTTAGGAACCTTTATTGGGAACTGTTAGCAATAATCCTTAATGTGAAAAATAGTAAAACATGAATATTTTTATTTACATTTATTGTTTATTTGTAAATACTTTTAAAGAACCTGTACATAAAATGTATAATTCATTAATTATTACGGTGACGAATAATGAAACAAATATTTTTATTTAAATTGTTGGTTACTTTCACTCTGATTAACTTTGAAAACCTTTGCTTGTATTGAAAAAGTATAACGCTGTAAAGGAATTACTTTAAGATCATCCTTGCTTATGCACATGAATGTTCCGTGAGCAACCAAGTTTTAACAAACCGATTCCCAATATGAAGGGGGGATGGAAGAGGGGGTGTTCAATTTTTCTAGCAGATCCTCTGCTAAAACCCAACCAGCTTCAATCCACCCGTACGTTGTCGGGATTCCGATTTTTAATGAGAAATTGATTTCAAATTGAGCAATTTTAAAATAATCTGCTGTCGCCTGCTTGCCAGTGTGTGAGTGAGAGAGGGATAGAAGGGGAGGGGAGGGGAACTCTGCGGGAAATTATAGATTCGCCCAAGCTGTGCCAATATACCTTATATGTGTGTGGGTGTATATGTATGTGTTCGTGTACATATATATATATACACATAGACTGCAACGGGTGGTTAGAGCGTATACGACGCCGCCAGCAGTATGAGTGATATGGAAAAAAAATTAACTTCAAAATGATTGGTTGTTTCAATAATTGAATCTCATTGGATCGTCTCGAAGGTAAAGCATATTGCGTAAATCGGCTTTGGCGAACGAGATTGATTTTGACTGACGAGGATATTTTAAAGACATATTATAAATGTGTTCATATCAGTATTTTAAAGCTGGTATTTCTAGAGTTTTGAACTAAGTAAGTTTTTTCCTGAATTAATGTAAGTATATTGCTGTGAAATGGTCAGAACTTTTCTAAGCTGATAGCAAATATAAAGGTAGGCAAATTATCCATCACTATATGCGTTCATTCACTCTTTTCGCCCTGAAAATGAGGTTCAAGAATTGCAACAATAATGTCGTAATGAGTTATAACTCATATTTTGGTGGCATTTTAAGAACATGTGTGTGATAAATCTTTATATAAATGTCTTGTTGATCTTCAAACTGGGAATTATATATAAAATATCGTGTGTACGTTAAAGAATTCAAGATGTGTATATGTAAAGTTATTCAATATTTTTTTTAAAAATATATGCAATTAATTTGATATGAAGAATTTTTGTCATGATTGTGAGAATTTTATATCGTGTTTATTACTATCAACACATTTTAAGTTTAAGGAGCGAGCAATGTTTATTGCACTTAAATTTAGGAAATGAACTACTGTTATTACAAAAGAAAAGTTACTGTTTCTGATCCGAACTTTTGCTTCATGTTACTGTTTATGATGTGAACTTTTTGTTTAATCAGTGCTAAATTAACAAAGTGAAGTTATTTGGTTCGGTGTAACCATATATGTATACAAAATTACCATATTCGCCAAACAAGACTTGTCCCCTAAGGAGGACTAAATGCTCTAGTGTTTCTAAACACAAATATTTAAAATAGCCTATAGGTTTCCGGAAATAAACAGAACTGCTAAAGTGCTCAAACAAATCAGTTCGGTTATCATTACAGCTCAAACTTCCATGGCCTTGAATATATCATTTTTGTGATGATTTTATGTTCTTGAATTACATAGAAAATCATGTTATGGAAACTAACTATATGTAGGTGCTTCGTCAGAGCATATATATGTATAGTTTCGCTTTTTTTCCCTCCAAGATATAAAGAACTTTCTGTTGAACTTATCTATGTCCGAAGTGGATTAAATTTGCTCTTGTGTCAGTCAAATTGGAAAGAGGCTGGTTGGCTGAC
The DNA here is from genome assembly GCF_977018435.1 of Lepisma saccharinum. Taxonomy (NCBI): domain Eukaryota; kingdom Metazoa; phylum Arthropoda; class Insecta; order Zygentoma; family Lepismatidae; genus Lepisma; species Lepisma saccharinum. The sequence goes on along the minus strand of NC_139252.1, from coordinate 33,940,504 downwards.
GACGAAATGAGTGATCAAGGGACAGTCACAAAGGACAGGCCAGAGCTCGAATCTGTCCATCAATTTCTTCTAATAGCCATTCATAATCTTCGTCACGATTAGCCAAATGTAGCAGAAAAGAGACAAAGGTAAGATAAACACGAGTAAATAGTTAGTAAAAATTCAAATTAATGAATGTGCAACCTGAGATTTTTTCTAGTTTCTAGTGTCTATAAATCACCTTCCTCCTCATAAGAAATATAGTGAAGCTCGATTATCATTTTGTTATTAATTTTCTTCTTAAAATTTACACTCATATTAAGCCCCTGGTCCAGCGGGGCCCCACATCTGCCCCCGTCTTCAAATCTCTTTAATCTCTTTGTCAGTAAGCTATCAAAACAACTACACTGTTGTGCTCTTCCTTCCCGGCATATTATTGGGAAATAAAATAGACTGACATATTTTCAAATTTCATAATTTTAATTGTTTGTCTGTTTTCATTATTACACAAATAGTTCACTCCATGAGAAAAAAACTTCTTTTTTTTGCGTTTTAGAACATATTTATGTAAATTTTGGTTCAAGAATGTATTTTTAAAAATATTTTGTTGATTTTCAGGTCATAAATAGCTCGTCATAAAAAATAATTTTGTTTCACTGCTAATATTTCCACAATTAAATTATGTACAACAACTGAATTAAAATAATTTAACTCGAGGCACGGTGCGGAAAATTCAAAGGTTTGTGGTTGTCAATGTGAATTTTTCTGTTCTTTATAACAACAATATCCAAGATATTTCATGTTTTAGAAGAACGTCCTTACACGCCTTATTAAATTAGGAATATTTAACGCACCTAATTATGAGTAATCGCAAAATAATAATAGGGTCTACATTGTTACAAGATTTCAGGTAAATAGCTTCAGGAATAAGAGTTTTAAGTTATGCAAGAATTTTCGCAAGTGTTATTTTGCTAAGTGCATAGAGTGTGATATGAAAATGATACTATTGAGACGTTTACATTGCTGCTATCTAGTATGGGAAGATTTGTGCAAGCTGTGCTATTTAAGTTGCGAGATCAAGATAGTGGTGGACAATTTGAAGCGATTCTTGGCGCCAAAGAAACCCGACAAATGTCTAATTATGCTGTCCATCATTAGCACCTCGTCAAATTAGGAGCTATTGTTTGAGAAGCTTCTTTCATTTCTTCGTCGGGAATATGTTTAGAGGGTTTCCTGTGTCACGTGTGAAAGAGAAGCCAAAGACCTGCTTGTGGATGTTGACGTTTGCTGCCATGTTTTTTTCTAGTGTCCTTTTCTTATTTCTTTTGTGCTTTGTGACAGCCAGAATTCGAATTAAACAAAATGTACAAATTTTTCTTTCTACGTTTAAATATCCTTAAGTTAATAGAATTGATTAAAATTTTCAGACCATTTCCATTGCAAAAACTGCAATATAGATATGTTCCAAGATTTATCAATTCCTTTTACAAGGACTTTATAATGCCAATGGTATGTACAAATATAATTTTTCCATCTTTAAAAGAAGTTCTAAAGCAGTCTACAAATATACTATTGACTTGCAGCCAATTGGTGTAACACAACAATTATAATTTCTCTATACACAAATTTATCTTGTTTCACATCCAATGGTGACACATGACACCAAAGATGGTGTTGAACAATATCAATTGCGCATTTACACCGAAAAGCATATTCTGTTACACCGAGTCTGTGTATGTGTAAGACTTGGTGTTACTTTGTACTATGTTTTTAATTATTGATGTATGATAATATTTTTAAAAAAATGCTGGGAGGAAAATGTCATTCTCCAGGTTGGAACTAATTTGGAAATGTAAAACCAAGGGGGAAAATTCCAAAATGGGGGGGGGGGGCATTACTAGCACGTGAATCTTGGTTTATTAATAGGCTTACGTACCAACGAAACTATTGAGAATATCTAGGCAACAGCAAAGGCTAACCACATGAAGATTCACATGTATAGAACGAATTCTAAGCACATGCAATATTTCAGATTTTGGAATATCGTAGTGTTCTTTTGAAAAAAAGAGGACATTTTTTTAAGAGCTGCCCTGGCGTTGGCAAAAGGCCGAGCCGAGCTATTGTGTTGTAACCAATTGTTGTAACACAACAAATGCTAATCTTTCTACACGTGGTGTTTCACAGCCTATGGTAAAACAAGGCGATAAGAAGTAGTGTTAAAACTTTTGGAGGTGAAATCGAACGTTAAATTTGATTGTTGTTAAAGTAACAGCGTAAAAGTTATTCGCGTTAGTATTATTGATATTAAAAAGGTATGAGCCTTGTGATTATTTGAAAGGCTGTATGTGGTAAAAAGTAACAGCGTTAAATTTATTTAAGGTTGAAAGAAACAAGTTTACTGGAGGTGGAAAGTGAAAGCCTTAAAGTTGATCCTTGTCAAAATTTACTCCTGGTAAAAACAACTCTTACTAGGAGCTGCGCTATGATAACACGTTACCAGCAAAGGATGCTGGGTGCCCAAGATAATGGAATTTCGTTTTGCATGTTTTTTGGGGTATGGGCAGACAGGGGAAAGCTAAAATCATAACCCTCACTGCGGATCCGCTCTGGTACGTGGCTCCACTAATGGTAAAATGAGGTTAACCTTCAAAAAAAGGATTTCTTGCTCGGGAAGTTGACGGCAGCCGTTATGAGCGATCGATGGGAACAGCGGCGTACTCGCAGCTGTCAGTCATCGGACGCGTCCCGCCCTGTGCGTGTTGGCCCCCACATTTCCTACAGCTCCCAGAGCCTTATGTCTCTACTCGGAAGCTTTCTGATGGCTATGTTTTGTTATAATTTCTCGCTGGTGTTGATCGGCTTCAATAGTTATGGATAATGGTGCTATTTTTATCAACAGTCCTTCCATTTTGCCATAAATTCTTCGCATTTTACTTATTTTGAGTCTTCTCTTTCAATTTTTGCTGATCACACCGATGAAAATAAATCATAATTGGATGTAATTGATGTACATGTCCAGGTATGAATTTAAACTAATGGTGGCGAGATTGTGATTCAACCACTCGACGCCACTACATCCTGCCATTACGTATGCTAGTCTGTTTGTTGCCCACCCGAAACAATTTTACTAACGAACTCTACGAATTCGTAATTTGGAAATAATGAAGATAAACTATTGATGAACACACAATTAATGGCGGTAAAACTGTGAGGAAACTATTTCGAAAAAAAAAATCAATTGAAGTTATGGTAGGAGAATGTAATGCCGGAAAATAACAAAGCAAAGGAAATGGTGTGAATTGACTAATGATGACTTGAGAAATAAACATGTTGAAGGATTTTCCAAAGGAAGTTGCAAATGTACCCGTTAAACTATGGAAAAGCTGACGTCGGCTATTCCACAAAGTTACTACCAAAATGGTGGTGAAATAGCTTAATGAGAGCTTTCCTGTTATCATAGTGCAAACAATTCCCGAACACATTTGAGTTATTCTTATTCGCCTTTAAACTGTACGTCCATTAATGATTAAACTATCTGTTCATAAGGTTGGACCCTAAATGAACTTTGCTCACGTGATTTTTCTGTGGAGATTTCCATGCTGCTATTGCAAACAAAACTAGTTTTCTAAAACTCCTGCTTTAACCATAAACGCAATTAATTTCTGAGTATTTTACATCCAATATTTTATTTTTTTATTGAATTTATTTACACACGCATATGCTCTTTCACACCCCACTGCGTAGTAATTTATGAAGAGTTATGTAGTTCAATGTACAAAAAACAAAAAATCAAATAAAACTACTTTTTTAAAAAGTGGACTTAAAAAAACAAAACTCAATCAAACAATAAAAACTGCTTTTTATTGGTGGTGTTGCACTTTTTCAATCTTCATTTATTGCAACTACCACAAGTTGAATCAGTACACCATTACAATATGCATGTTTACCTAGTTTTTTCTTTTCTTTGTTGTGACAAACAGAAAGAGCATTGGCGTGGCTAGAAAACAAATTCCAGGAGATCGGTTGACTGATTCTCATCTGTCCATACGAGTAGTGTGTGATTCATGGACATGTGTGCGATGTGGAAAAAGTGGACAAAGAGAGCTACATTTCGTGGTTTATTATTAGTATTACTGCGAGGGTATTTCGGAAGGTTTCAACCTCCGAACTTCTTCTTGCAGCATCCTTTGATGAAAACAATATGCAGTCTTATCATGCCAGATGTACAAAAACAAAGGAAGGAAGAAACAAATGGTAACTTAGTGCACATCACAAATGGTGTAGCATAAACAATTATTAATATGTTATACATGTTGGCGCTTGAACGCTTACAATAACTGAATTGGATGTTGCACAACTTCAATTCAGCTTTAAGACCACAAGGAGTGTAAAGTTCTGAGTAATTATTGACACAACACTGTTTCTTTTGAGCACATGCAAACAAGAATGGTTGCAACACATGGTGCATGTTAAGTGTCATAAAATATGACGGTTTGCAGTTTTTACATATTTTTTTTTAATGTGTGACTTTGTGAAAATATCAGCTCGGTAACAAATTGACTTTTAAGTGCAAGTACACTTTTTTTAACGGTTCATTAAAAGGACTGCCACATGTTGAATTACTGTAATGTAGTATGCATGTTTACCAGCATTTTTCTCCATTGGTTTAAGTGGTGAATACATGTGTAAGCTTCTCATGACAAATGTGAAAAAACAACCATAATGTTATGTAGAAATGATTTAATGTGAAATACTTCTCACAGTTTGTGTATTTTGTATTGCACCTATTTCCCACATCCCTTTTCCATGTCTAGCATAGACATTCAACTACCATAAGCATTTTACTTTCTTAGATTGCGTGCTAGCATATTTCGGTACGTTGTCATTTGTTTTTTATTCCCATCATATGCTTTGAGTCCCCTTCACAGTTGAGGGATGGCGCACGAGACGGAAAATTTCAGGCTTCCATTATTTTTTGGCTGTGTACATGTGTCTGGGTTCGTTATTATTTTATTGTTGTTGCTTTTGTTTCTCAGCGTCTCAGAACAAAAGAGTTTCCGCTTTTCGATTGTTTCGTTACAACAGGAAGTAGTCCCCTATCCCCCCGCTTCCCGTCTTAAGATAACGTCCTATCCTATGATTATTTAACAAAAGGAAGTGAAATATATGCTCAGTTTAAAACAGAAATTTAACGTTGAAGCTCAGTAACATGCTCCTTTTTTTTTGTCTCTTATTTTTAGAGATATTAGTTTCCATACATACACATCGTCGCAAATATTAGCGTTAACATCTCTTTCGCCCATCAACCACAAGTTGGTTTTCCAATAAGAATGATATGATTTTGAAATGAACTGGCAACTATTCTTCAATGTCATTTGTGTTTAGTATACTGTGACAATTCATCATGGCTAAATACACGCTTCAAGAACGTTTGGTTCTTGGGCTTTAGTGCAACTTCAAACGGATCATAATTTATAAAATATGTTTTTAGGTCTTGAAACATGTTGGGCGATTTCTTTCAAACGCCATATTTGACCAGTTGTTTGAGATTAGTTATCGTGAGGCTTTCTCAAAAGCTGTAGTTCGACCATGAAGTTCTAACGGTCTGACTGTCAATCTTCAACATGTCGGCAGTGAAAGTTTTGTTGCACAGTTGAAATGCTCGAAAAGATCGACAGAAAACATTCAATGGTGCAGTTGGGAATTGTGAACTTTTAACGGAAAGATATAGGAAAATTTGTGTTCTCTGTGCAAGTTGCACACATTGGTTGAAGAATAACAGTAGCAGAAATCTGGAATGAATCATTTTTCTTGAAAGGTTTTCCCAGAAATATGCATTTCCGAGATTGAGAGAGCTAGGAACATTTCCTCTGCTAAATGATGGGCAGACCCGCGCTCGAGAGAAGGATGGTGTGGCAAGATCAAAGAAGATCATTAAATTACACCGCAGACCTCAAACCACCCAAGAAAGAGAGAGGAGGCCCCCATCTTCAACACGCAAACCAAACCAAACTATCTCATCGACTTGTATAGACGGGGGCGGAGGGAGGGTAGCTTTTGGCAAAAGTGGTCTCGAAATTTGACTTCCTCATTAAGCAGAGGGACGCGGCAGTCATTTGTTTAAAAGGCTTTCTGGGCCGCGAGAGGGCGTCGGGCGGGTTTGAGGGGGGCAAAATGTAGAGTAGCGGATCGGGGGGGCTGTGGGGGGCCGCGGGGTGGGTTAAAGAGAAGGGTATTGATTTGTTTAGCAAGTAGTGTGCCAGAAGGATTCTTGTGGGATGGGTTAGGCGGAGAGGGGGAAGAGGGGGCCGCACGTCAGTTTTCGAAGACGGAAACTTTTTGGTTCTGGAGGAAAGAAATATAACGGATTTTCGGTACAAGGCAGCGGATCCTCAATACTCCGACAGCTCGTGGAGGAAACCTTTGGTTTTTCCGTGAACAATTTATGGCGTTCCCAGATGGAAATTTCTAAACCTTTTCTAGAAAATCTAGTGCCAGTGCTCGCTGGAGAACCCGTAGGTCCTTTCATGTATTGCCGATTTTTTTATTGTCCTCCCTCCTTGGCTTCAACTGGTCCTATATTCGAGTCCCCCCAAAAAATAAATCATATCTTGCCGATATTACAATATTTTGAAAATGTTCTGCATCCATCTGATATTTTTCGAATATTCAAATCAAGAAGACTTCTTTGGGCAGGCGATATGGCACTTACGAGCAGGGGCGTACTGCTTACGCAGAAGGGCTCTGGCATTCTAATACTTGGTGCTCCAAGGCACTTAAATAATATTTGATACAAAAGACAAATATGTAGGAACACAGTAAATGGACATATTACTAAAACAGTAATTTTGAATACAATTTGGACAAAGCAAAAAGACACAAGATTGATAGTAAGTATACTTTTAATGCACAAACATCTAATTGTTTATGACCCTGCTTTATGAATTTATATATAAATTTCGTTCCGATAAATGTTCTTTTTTATGTAATCGTAAATGTAAGTTCGTAATACTGCTACCATTAAGTGATCTAAAAGACAAGAAAAGTAATTTTACAGGTTTTCTATTTATTACCAAGTTAAAATGAGCATCAAATTTCGTTTACGATTCATAGATGTTATGTTTTGTTTTGAATGTTTTAGTAAAAATAATGAAGTATGATTTCGCGGTGTTTTTTTACAGAGCACCTGCCAAATGTGTTGAAATCTGTAAAAAATATTTTATTTATTTATTTATTTCTTACATTTTTAAACGCCTAGGTGTAACCAGTGATGTGCGAAGACTATACGTTTACGTCTACATGCGTTGTCTACACGTAATCTACGCGTAGATTACATTGGGTTGTAGTTTACATAGACTACGTAGACAATGTAAAGTGCATTTTCAAGGCTTTCATGAAAGGAAAGTGATATTTTCAACTATTTTGGTTCCTAACGAAATGAAAACAATCCTATTTACAACAAAATTTCTCTTCTCTTCTATCATCAACTATGGAAGAAGATAAATAGTATGCAAAAAACAACAACAGATGGCAGTCGTGAGGCAAGAGTGGTCTTATTCCCATAAAGCACTAGAATATTTCCTATATTCGGTTTCTTCCTAGATGAGAAATTGTTCGAATTTGGAAGAAATAGTATGAAAGTTCTCTTCACACATCAGCAACTGATACGCAGTATAATTTTCATTTAATTCCATTGCGCCTTTGCTAAGTTATAACCTTTCGCCATGTTGTTTGCATAGATTACCTAATCTACGTGTATAAAATAGACTACGTGTAGAATGTAGACTACCGTTGTTTACGCATAGACGCACATCACTGGGTGTAACCTGTCACAGAAAAATCTCATTTTTGGAATTTTGAAAACTGGGGAACCATTTATTCTTTGGGTTAATACTGCTTCCAGTATTTTACTCATTTTTTTTCGATCTAACGCATTTTATTTACTTTCGTTATTCTGTTCGAATACTAACGAACTGAACTTGATTTCTGTTATTAACGGTATAAGAATAAACTTCTAGAACGATTCCAGTTTCCAAGTGAAGGTCGATGGACAGGTTTCCCTCATGACGCCTATAAGCACAAGTGATGCTGTAATTCTCCTATGAGTTTAGTTCCTAAGCTCCAAAAAATGTAGTCTAAACGAAAACAAGTTACCCCTTCCGTGCCGTTATGCCCGGCCTTGCTCTACAGGTCTCTGAGGCGGACTGTATATAATGTGTGTGTGGTTATAGTCGACGTGCTAGCTACGTTAACGACCGGCTGGCTTTAAAGTTTACGGAGCGCGCTCACCAGCTGCAACAATCACATTCAACGCACAGTGTTGCCACACATCTACTCTACGTCACATTGTCCCTCCGCCTTCCCACGGTCTCCACATTGAAGTTGCAAAGTACGGCAACAGCGTATCCGCAGTCATGTGACTGAGACTCCACGTGGAGTAGACGAGCAGAATGACAGCTGCGCTCATTGGCTGAAGGTTGAGTGTGATTGGACGAAAACAACTCGCCCGCTATTTATCCCCACCCACGTTTGTGTCGGCTGTTTTCTTCAGTTCTTCGACGTTAACGATGTAAACTCATGGACTATACTAGGCGTATTTTGGACGGTATATTGGGCCTTTAATCAAAGGTTCTGAATTCGATCCCCGGTGGAGGCACTTTACCCAATGGTTAGCACTATAGGTCCAATCCGATTAACCCTTCTGAGCATGAAACCGACTTAAAACTGACTTTACCAAACTTTGAAGGGCACAAACATTCTTGTTCTACAGATTCCATCAATCAAGTCTCCGCAATAAAGTATTTCACTTCACTAAATAAGAATTCTCACATCAGAATTTTCAAGACGTATATTTTTACATTCCTCTGTAAACAAAAAGTGTGCACCATGACCCCAAGCACTAAAACTCGCACCTTAGTCATGTGAATGTCCTTGAATATTATTACTTCTTCATCTTTCCCAGCATTTGTTTTTTTTTTTTTGTCATTTGCAACGTATCATTCTCTACATCCTTGCAAGATGATAGATATATAAGTTTTTCATAATGACGGGTTGCAATCTCTCTTCCTCTTATCTTGTTAATAATTATATGAATGCAGTGGGTCTTCATTATCTTGCATTTCCCATAGCAACAGTCTGACGAAGAGGACAAGTTAATAGGTAAAGAATGATAAACGCTTTAGGCTCTATTTGTTGAAGAAACTCAAAAACAATTGAAGGGTCGTGCATTGTTTAACATTGTTATGAAACAAAAATTTCCCAATTGTCAACGATAACGTAGCGTCGAAGATCACTGTTGCTAACTTCAGTCATTCAGTCACTTTTTCCGATATTTTATTTCACATCGATTTTCTAACAGACGATGAGTGCAAAGGATAAGTTCGTTCAAGCAACAAATACATGGAGACGTACAGTCATCGGCATTAATAATGTTACACCTAGATCCTGAAATGCTCGCTCCCCTGCAAGGCGTTATGTGTGTTGCATAACTCTCCGGCGATAAGAGGATTTCAATTCGCGATTAAAATTATCCGATATGCCATCTGGTGAGATTTTCAGGAACCACTCCACGTAGGACACGTCGCTGCGCTTCGCCGTGTTCAAGACATTCAAAGCATGGGGAACATGCGAAAAAGTAGCGCATACTGTTCAGTTTTTTGCTCTAAATCGTTTTGTGGTTCAGGACAAGAGAAAAGCTTACATGTGTTTTCCACCCCGTGGAATCAACAAAATGAAATGTTTAAATAAATCAGGGAAAACAGAACTGATTGACAAGATTGGCATAATTGAAATGCGGCAAGGAAATTACGAAGAATGTACGAGTCTGTTCACTCTATTTTCTGAAATAATCTTTCGGAAAGATGATTTTATTGCCATGAAAGTAACTTTTAAATTGTTCTTTATGAATATAACATTTTTTTTCGAAAACAATGTACTATGTATGCAATTTGGAACAGGTGCAAGTTGATTAAGTGCAAAGATGAAAATAGTTTGAGAATTAATTAATGTCCGTAATCGTAAAGGTAAGTCAGAAAAACATAATTTACATGCTAATGTTGCTGTTGCATTCAGTATGTCAATTTTTAGTGAAGACTGAAAATAGCCTCAATGAAATTGTTGTTGTTATTATTATTATTATCATTATCCGATGTTGTTATTAAACCAGCCTGCCTCTTTGGGGGAAAAACTGCAACGGCATGTTTTCATTTATTTCCTGCCCAAGGTTTGCAATACAGGTGAATTGCTTTATTTTCAAATCATTTCTGAGAGCCCCAGTTAGCAGTTCCAACCGAGGTGCAGATGAAACAGCACTGCTTTTGATGAACAAACGCATATACATTAGTTTCGTCTGCGTTTTCCGTGTTATTTTTATTATCATAATTAAATGCTTCGCTCTCAACACAGCTTCACCTTCGTTATAATTCCTGGAATTTACATCGCATTCGCAATATTTAAATATAACGCGTAATTTAAACGTTTCTTCCATACCAGCAATGACAACACGCTGCTGTTACGCACTACTACTGAATGTAAACAAAGATCTATCCTACGTAGAGCGGCCATATTGGAAGCGACACTAGCGCTCAGGTGGTAATTTTAATCGCGAATAGCAAATTTTCGATGGCAACTTCTACCATCGCCGTAGTGTTAAGCAACACACATGACACCTTGCAAGGAAGCGAGTGTTTCAGGATCTAGGCGTACCATTTTAATTTCCGGTGACTGTACATTACCCAAGATTCGATCCCCTATACCCTGTCGCAGCTAACTGTGGAGCAAGGCAGCGTATAGCGTCAGAGAAGCGAGGGAAATTGAGTGGACAGAGAGAAGCAGTACACGCAGCTGGGAGGGCAGAGGCTTTCCCTCACTCCACGCAATTCCGTTCCTCTCACGTGTTCATTGCTGGAGGCCGTCTTGCGCAGAGACTTGATTTCGTTTGCCTGCTCTACAGTTAGCTGGGACAGAGTATAGTTTCCTATTCTCTTTTCCTGCAATCTCAGGGCCGCGCACATGGAGAAGAGAAGGGGATAGAGCGAATGGGCGGAGATGAAGCAGTACCCACTGCTGCAAAGGCTGGTAACTGCAGTCGCTTTCCCCCGCCCCGCAATCCCGTTCCCTCTCATGTGTTCACTGGTCGCGCCGTCTCGCGTCACTGCGACTTCGTTTCCTTGCTCCAGAGATAACCGGAACATAGTATTGGGTTTATGCTAACATTTTCTAATGAGCATAAAGAAACAAAGAAGAAGCTTGATTCTGTACACAAAACGCTTTTTGTCCAGAACGTTTTTTTCTGTATCTGCAAAGGTTAATGATGAATTAAGGGCGAAGAATAATAAATGGCGGCCATTTTCCAATATGGCTGCGTTTTCCGCTTATTTTAGGCAGTTTCGAAACCACCATGGGCCAAGGAGAGTCAATTATGAACTTAATAAAAAATGTATCATTACATTCATTTGTAAATATCTAGATTGGAAATGCATGAAAGGGAGGCCAGATTTTGTGGGGTCCCCTTGAGTGGTGGTGGATGTGGCATGGGATAGCACTGGGTCTGCATTTACAAAGAGGCTTCAACTGAAAAGAAAAATAATCTTGGATTCGAACCCGGAACCTCTTTAATACACGGCAACGGCGTTAACGACATCGGAGGGGCCACGAGCAGTGACGGCCCATATTTTACCACAGTATAGCCTCTACCAATGAAAAGTAAACTGTCCTATCCCCCCCCCCCCCGCAAGTTTTTGCACCCACTCGCCGATTCTGCCCACGAGTAAAGTAACCAAATCTAATTATAATTATTCTAAAACAAGAAAGTAACGACGTGTCGTTACAATTACTGATGTAATTTCGGTAACGCGATACTAACGCAGTTGCAAGAAAAGTAACGCCTTACTTCCCAGCTCTGCCACCTATCTAGGATAATCGCGGCGATGAGTGATTAACAGGGCGCGGATTTTGTTGACCTAAAAATATCTGAAAAATTATATATAAAATTACCTAAAAAATGACTTTAAAATTTTGTCTTTGTTTCAGGATATGACAATTAGTACGGCATAGTTCATATTTCTGTAACGTTAGAACTGAAATTTCAAGGTCTATGTGAATGTTAAGCAGTGGCGGCCATTGGGTTCCAAAACTGGGGGGGGGGGGGGGGCGAGAACAATTTACTTTCCCTTGATAAATAAGGTTTAGCATGGTGCGGGAGCAAAAATGGCAAAAGGTGAGGCAACTGCCCCCATCGCCCCCTAATCGCCGCCACTGATGTTAAGTATAAATATATGTAAAATTCTTAACTTAATCAAAATTATTGTAGTATGTTGCTTTGTTTCTACAATCCCGTGGCGATAGAATTTTTGTTTTCATTGTTACAGACATCAAGGTGATAAATGTCAATTCCTGGCTAAACATGAGTGAGTGAAACGTAACGCCATCACATTACCTTTTTTTTTTTGCAATTACGCCAAAAAAATACCAGAAAAAGAAGTAAACCGCGAGAAATGACCGAAAAATGACATAAAACTTGAAAAATTACCTAAAACTTAAAAAAATATGACAAAAAAATGCACAATAAAATTCACATTATTATAATCAGAGGTTCATATTCATGTTTTTAATACTTCAGAGCAATGCATACTACACAAGGAAAAGAAAGATGACATGCCGTCAAAATCCGGGCTTTGATGATGAAATACAGTGGCACCAATCCATTCCTTCGTGTAGATAAGACTCTCTAAGGTTCCTGACGTCGTAGCGCTAGCCACTTCACCACATAGTCTCGCTTATTTTCTGTGCATTGGCAACACTGCCCAAGTCTGAGTAAAGTCTAGTAAGGAATGGGGAAAATATAAAATCACGTAGACGATTATTTGCTTTTAAATTACGTAATGAGAATGAACTTTGTTCCCGGGACAATAACCTATATTGGCATTGTGTTATTGCGCTCCTCATAATAGGCAGAGCTGGAATGCAGTAAAGATCGATGCTGAATAATTCACTCTGTATTGCAGTGTAAAATCATTAGTTGAAACATTGAGTCTTGCATTACTTCCTGTTATTGCACAAACTTCAGTAGTTGTGGTTTAATGCCACTGAATATTTTTTTTAGCTTCAGAATTCTACTGTCACAAAAACGCATAATATTCATACCGATATTCAACAATTATCTTTGACGATAATGTGCAACAGTGTTCGAATTTAGTGTTCGAAATGTCGTAAAATGCAGTTGTAGTTTTTAGTTTAGTTTGGGCTTATCAGATAGCTTTTTTTTGTCAACTAGGCAATTTTGATTCTCATGAACATGATGGAAATACATATTATTTTAATTTTCTGTCATTATACGTTTAATACAGTGAAAATAAACCTTTAAACAAACAAATAAACAATTTGGCAGAAATGTACTTTCCTTCCTAAGGAATATACTAGAAGTCTCTTAAAATCGAAGGTTTGCTACGTCTGCCATATTTGAAATTCTGCCATTTTGGAAAACGCAGCCATATTGGAAAATGGCCGCCAGTTCTTATTATTCTCGCTCAATACATCATTAAGCTTTGCAGATACAGAAAAAAAGCGTTCTGAAAGAATCAAGCTTTAACTTTGTTTCTTAATGTTCATTCCTAATCGTAGGTTGTTTCGTGATATAAGATGTTTAATGACGAAATATTTTAGGTTTCCATCTCCAAGTTCATAGGCGTGGATCATGGGTAATTTTCTTTAAGTTTCTTTGCCCACTTTGCTAAATTAACGATGCTCACAAGTGTAAACAAATGCCTAATGAAATTTGCGAGCCTAGGTTCATACCCAAGAACTCTAGCTTTGCAGTACCCATGGATTTGATTTACCATCCTTGCACTGTCAAACATATCAGGTTCGACAGGTTTTACGAAACTTATACAGATCAAGACGTCTCACAATTATATGTGAAAGTAAATTTTAAATTAATTTAAATGAAATTAATTTTACTTCCTGTTGAGTGGCCCTAAAACAGGCATGTCAACTTACATGGCAGACTTATGGTCAACCCCATAAGTGCATCGTCACTATTGTATGCATATTAATGAGTTACTATAGGCTAGTCAAAATGCAATGTAATATTGTGACATTTGTTTCTGGGTATCTCAAGAAAAGTGCACCCACAGGATCCAAAAAGGGTCAATTGACACACTGAAGCATACAAACTGTTAATAATGCACTTTTGGTGCATGCAAAAGCACAGAAATGTATAAAGGGTACTTTTATCAGCTGCCGTTCCAGTGATGCACTAAAAATGCATCGATTGTTGCAAGGAGACCAAATTACATGTTTTAACTGTCAATTAATGCACCAAAAATGCATCAATTTTGATTTTATGCATTTTGAGTAAAGTGTGTTCTTGCACCACATGAAATTTGCATTTCCTGTCATCCCGAAAAATCCAATGCATCTTATGAGCAACATCCAAGAGACAGCCTTCAACCTTGAGGTAGGTCACCACCGGAATTCGGTATGTGGGACAGCCGGATGGACAGAAGACAACCGTTGTCTCACCTCTGCAATAAATCATGAAACCTTCAACGTCCACTTCTTAAGCAGTGGGTGTGCTCTCCTCGGTGTTGATGTTGTTGTGGCAGGCTCTTCCTTCTTGCAGGCTAATCGTGTTGCCAAGTTGGCTTTTGCCCAGGGAAGTCCATCAACAAATCGAGTACATTGTATTCATGTTGCAATTCTGCTTCAACTTGTTGCCGAGCAATAACAATGAAAGTGGTATAGGGGCGAGTGATGTATGATTCAGGTTCGAAGGTTTTAAAATCCAAGTGTTAACTGTTTGCCATTTATAGTTCTTTATTAGTGCATCTTGTTACATTAGTACCTCTTGCACCTTACCACCAAGCTCACTATGAGCAGCAAGTTGCTCTACCGTCAAGGATGAATTATTAATTGAGCTACATTCCCAATAAGATCCCTCATACCTAAGGGTATGAAACATGGTGGATATGCGTTACCAAATAAATAAATATACATTAAGCGTGAAAGTTGTAAAAGTTACTGACAAATTGCCGATCATATAATACGAGAACTATTTGTTGATTTACAAATGGATTTACATACGGACGCCACTTATTGTATCTACACTCTGCACTTGTTCAGAGTTGTCCGAATGTCCTGTAATTTTAAATGAAATTGTGTACTTACATCAGACTTAGGTGGGCAGGCCATGTGGCACGAATGGGAGAGGAAAGAGGAGTTTACAGGATTCTTGTTGGGAAACCTGATGGTAAGAGACCTGTAGGAAGGCCAAGACGAGGATGGAGGGACAACGTTGAGATAGACCGAAAGGAAATTGGTAGGGATCTAAAAGAGTATATAGATCTTGCTCAAGATAGGGGCAGATGGAAGGCCTGTGTTGCTGAAGCCATGAACCTTCGGGTTTAAGAAACCTAGAGAGTTAGTTAGTTAGTACTTACATTTCGTCATGCATTTTAGATGGCCAACACAAGCTTCTACAGAGTGTGACGATCTGTTAATTGCAAGTACGATTGGCTAATATATATTATATATCAATATCGTATATTGGCTAATAATTCTCTGAATATTAACGGTTCTACATCGCTAGGGTACCTCTTCTCTCACAGGACTGTCGAAGGTTCGATTCCCACCACCGGCTAAAATAAATTTCATCACGTGAAGACGAGAGAAAGTAGTGTTAGGAGAAGTAGGAGTTTAGAAGCAATAGATAATGTCCAATTAACATTGCACGCTAAAGTATATTGGCTCATGAACGTCCACGTAGAGAAAAGATTTTGTAGGATGCGCACAGCTAGATATTTTGTCGCCCTACGCAGGATTGTGGCTTGGTGCCCTCCCTACCATACATGTGCGTCCTTCGATGCCATTGTTTGTGATATTTACTTACTAAAAAATTTGAAATGAAGAAACAAAATAAAACTCATTAGAAAATAAAAAGGTACTTTAGTATTATGCGGACTACCTCATTCGGAGATATTTGATCCCAAAGAATAACTCACGAAAGTTAAAACCTGTAATTTCGGAGTACTCTCGCCGCTTTTTGTTAGTAAAAACAGTTTGTATGCACACTACAATAACGAAAGAACACGTTAAATATAACTATCAGTACAAAACCTAACAATACTAACCTAACTACGTAAAATTATAGCTGCTGTTGTGGGAAGTTGTTTTGGGTGCTATATTCATTTGTGTCGGCAAAATGCCGAAATAAAAAGAACAGGAGAACAGCTCGTCATCATCTGGAATCGTATTTGGCGGAATACATGTGGCAAATGGCGGTGGCTGCGTCCGGTGTCGACGCTTTCAACGAGCTTCTCGGTGATATAACTGACTTTCGGAAATCACAATTAACAAAAGGCTAATTGTATGATTTCTATATTGTAATCTTTCAAATACAGTGTTCATATTATGTCCATAAGTGTTTCTTTTGCTTTCCCAGTAAACAGACGATCTAAAATGAAGTAGTCCGTACCAATAATAATGCAGGTTACATTTAAAGATTCGTAGTTTGCATTTCTGATTAAATAAAAGTTAGCATATTTAAGAATATTTCAATTATGTCTT
Source organism: Lepisma saccharinum (assembly GCF_977018435.1). Lineage (NCBI taxonomy): Eukaryota > Metazoa > Arthropoda > Insecta > Zygentoma > Lepismatidae > Lepisma > Lepisma saccharinum. The sequence goes on along the minus strand of NC_139252.1, from coordinate 33,923,962 downwards.
AGAAACGTCTTTAAAAACGTACTATTCTGCTACTTTGGGAAACAGAAAATCCCATAAGTGTGTTACCAGAAATTAGCCTACAATGTGGAAGAAGAAGAAGAAAAATGGTTAAGAATAATAAGTTGAGAACTTCAGTAAGTAAGCATAATGTAAAATATTATATCTATATACAGGGAAAGTCTGTAACTTCGTATCAACCTTATAAATTGAAAAGGATTTATGATAGAATTTTTTTCGTGACGTGGTTGAACAGGAAAGGTCATGTACCGAGTTAAATGGTGGCATCTACTTTCATGTGTGAATCCCCAAAGTAAGTATCTAGGGGTAATTTTCCGAAAATTGCGCCCCCTGTGTATAGCGCTTTAGGCTTCAGCCCCCTCTAGCCTATCACTCGGTACGTTCCTGAATGCGCAACGGGGCTAAACAATTGCGGCGTTAACACAAGCTGTTTATGGCCCGATCATGTGGATGGAAAGAAGACAGCACAACCATCCACAAAACAGGATACATATGCAACAGTCTGCTCAGATCACTCATTACGTCACTGCGAGACGATAATTTCAATCCCCAAAAACCACAGTATTTATGGGGCGATGTGAGGACAGATGCCGTCATTTCATAAGCGAATACAGTTGCATTTAGCCTTTCTTCCAAACCGTAGGAGATTGCATATTGGTCATCTTAAATAAATGATTAAACGTATGAGGATCACAAGACATTCGCCCATCGTGTACAATGATCATACTTGCTCTTTTTCGGTGCTTTTAGGCAACGGACCAATAGGAATACAAGAAGCCGCCAGAGTACTGGAAGAACCAATTAAGAAGGTTACAGAGAGGAGAGAATTAAATTAGTAGCGTCACAGTCTTGTTGACGGAGGTGCTGGTGTTACGAATCCATGTATGCGAAGCCATCATGTGTAATTTGCCTGTGAGCATGATGCTGGAGAGATAAAAGATTACTCCAAGCTGCCTTTTGACATCCGAGCCGCAGCTGTGAACAGATTGACTGATGGCCAAGGCTCATGAAGAGACTGCTGCCTTCTCCCCCCACCCCTCCGTCCCCCACCTCACAACATAGGTGTGGAAGGCATACATAGGGTTTAGGGTTGCCTCAGCAACTTTTTCGACAATAGGTCGTAGGGCTCTGACTGCAACGTGCGAGTCACGGCTTCGATTCCCACACTGGGTTCATCCAGCCTATAATAAATGGGTATCTGGGGGGGATGAAGACGGCCAGAGCGTGGTACTGATCACATCATATACAAAAAAAAATGGCCAAGTTCGTGAGTGTGTGGGGCCTTATCTCCACATCCATCTATGTACCTTCATAACACGTTGCTATGAGCATGGAAACAGGGGTATAAGGGGTGGCCCTTTTCCAAAGACGCCCAAATGTGAACCCCACTTCCATGTACACTCTGTCCCACTTATCTCTGGAGCAGGCGAATGGAAACAAGCAGGGTCGTATCAAGGTTTGTGTAGCCCCCTGGGCAAAATGTTTTGTGGGGGCCCCCATTTTTTTATTACTTTTTACTAGGAGCTTTATTAGCTCAAACCACCAATTTTCAGCAGTTGAAATGGTAGACCTGATTTTAGAATCAGTAGTAATTCACAAAATTCGAACATATCGCAGATAGATTTGCAGGGAGAATAGCGCAGTAAAATTAAGTTACAGGACGAAAATTGTAGCGCTATAGCAGCAGTAAAATTCTGCGTCTAAATGTCTACAGTATATTATGAAGAGTGAACACCGTACCTACAATATATAGTAAATACTAAGGAGGTTCAGACAGGAACAGAGAACTGAGCAGTAGACTGTACTTACGTACATAATTTATTATTAGAGACCGGATGTTAGGCAAAATGCCTATTCTTTCCTGTTAGAGATATGATGAAAACGAATGTTGCGAAGGCCAGGGGGGAGGGATTAGCTTCATTTAAAGGCAATTTAATTTTGCCTATTTTGCCTATTTCATACGATATTGCCTATATTATTTCATAAATGCCAGATATTGCCTATTTTAGGCATTTTCTTTAAAATTGGGACATGACTGAACTCTGTGCATACAATTTCCTGTGCCCAGGATTAGTTTCCGATGCTTCCAAGAAATTTAAAATAACAGTTAGCGAGTTATTGCAGCTAATAAGGACTTGGACAAATTAAGGGCAATTCAACAAGTTCTGAAATGTGAAAATATACAAACAGAGTTAGATCCACATGTTCTCGCGTGCTTTAAGTATGCTCCGGTAACATATGTGGAGGTTGAAAGATTTTTTTCAATTCTAAAAAAATGTTTTGTCCGATCGCAGACATAACTCGTCGGTTGATCACCTGAAGAAATACCTTGTTGTGATGTGCAACCACAATTAGTGCTTCTTATTCAGAGACTGCCAAACCGTACAGTACAAACTTGAAATGCATTTAAACACTTTCGTATTTCGAACTGCTGTGTGGAATATATAGTGTAATTTTTTTAACTGAAATAACCCTGTGTGCAGTGATAAAGTGTATATTTAAATAATTTGCGTACTGGTTGGAAGTAGCCAACAATTTCTTTTGTCAGACTATTGTGTAGCCATTAGGTATACAATGGAAAATGTTGGGCTGACGTGACTCCTGTTTGCAGTGATTTATTAAGTAGTATATTGAACTGCTGTCTCTCTCTAATGGTGAGCTCCTGGTTTATTTTAAGCAACTATAAAGAATGTACAGGTATGTTTCTATATTTTTTAAACACATATTTCTTTTTGTATGTCTATCTTCATTATTTTGAGTTAAATTTAATTGCCTTTTTTATTGCCTATTTGTAGTTTAATGCCTATTTTACTGCCTATTTTGAAAATTATAAGTGCTTATTTGCCTGCCTATTTTATATGTTTTTAGTGCCTAAACATCCGGTCTCTATTTATTATATATGATATTATTTACAATTAAGAGTAAATATGTCACTACATATGCATGGGCCATCTACTGGACAATTACAGACAGGTTCATTGTGGAAACTGTAGTAACTACACTTTCTTCAAGAAAATTCCCAACGGCTTAACACTTATAGTAGACACACAATTTTTTTCCATACAAAAATTCAGTTCTAATACGATGTTATTAACGAAAGAAAGTTATGTACTATTATCTTAATCGTATCTGAGAATTGATTGTTTGAATAAGTATACCTTATTTCCACACCACAGCGAAATCAATCGATGGTATAAAGTATACTAAGCTTCAGATATCTACAAACAGATCGACTGAGAGCTGTGCTACAATTGGGTCCAGAATAGTGTAGACCTACGACAATATTGACTTTTTCTTATTTTTAAAATACAACTTCTTATGTAATTTTTCACAAGCATAGCCAGCTGGTTAAAAGATTTTTTGGTGGAGGCCGTTGACAGCTTCCTTTTGGTGGGGGCCCCGGGGCGATTGCCCCAGTTGTCCATAGGTTAATCCGGCCCTGGAAACAAGTCTCTGCGCGAGTAGTGACGCGAAACGGCTCCACCAATAAACACGCGAGAAGGACGGAATTGCGTGGAGGGTTGGAAAGCGACTGTAGTTACCAGCCTTCGAGCAGCGTGTACTGCTTCGCTCAGCCCACTCGATTTCCGCCACTTCTCTTCTGCTATGCGCTGCCTTGCTTCAGAGATAGTTGAGACAGGGTATAGTACACCCAGAACTGCATTTTGTAGACTGGGAGGCTCTAGCGGACCTCGTGTTGTGTGCTGTTCTTGTGTGTTTGCACTTATTCTGTCATCCGATTTCATCTTGTTACCATTCATCCTCATCTTCGTGATTAGCCAAAAGTGGCGGCGACGTCAAAGAAAGCAAATAAATCAATAAATCATGGGAACTTTATCTACCTACTGCATCTACTTTCTGAAACCACATTACACATGGTAATAGTGGTAGCCATTACACATAATTTTGAGTGTGGTCGAGCGTGCACACAGGAAAGTAAATGCATCAGCTGAAAAAAATGCATAACGTCTATGTCTCAGACCACATGTTTAAATGCATCGTGGATAAATATGCAGAAAAGTGTATAAAAATACATCAATTGGTGCATTAAGGTACAGCTTGACATAGAAAAAAATATTTCCATCGCATGATGAATTTTGGCGATACCTTTACAAAATATATGCAAAAATGCATCACACTGTAAACTTGATTCTTGGCAAAGGTCAAAAACACACTTCAGTGCTTCATTTGATGCGTTTCTGGTGCATACGTTTAGTTTCCTATGTATGTTAACGGGCGAAATCACGATGCAGTCATATATATAGATTGTCCCAGGTTCGACTCCTGGGACGGTCCTTCATCGACTACATGTAATCACCATTTTATCCTCATCTTTAGTATTAGCCAAAAGTGCCACAAAAGAATTAAAAAAAATAGGAATATTTAACGGATTGAAAATATTCACATGCTAATTGTATAAAAGTAACAACAACAATAGAACTTATTTGAAAAATAAGTTCCCTATTTGCTTATTCATCTATTGGCATGAATTCTTCCTTCGGTGTTCTATTCTAATTGACCTCTTATAATTCTGGAAGTGAAACTTCATTGTATCTACTAAATGATAGATTTTTTGGAGAATGAAAATTATTCAATTTTCTTTTGTGTACATAGAACTACATGTATAAAACCATGTCAGTGACAATAAATGGTAAAAAAAAATTCCTAGAGTGAAATCAAAATAATTGAACAGGTAACAGACTTTGTATATTTGACAATTCGGACACAAAAAAAGATGTTGAGAGAATTTTAATAAAATGCAATAGATTAAATAGAATTTTGAAAAGATATTCTGGAAAACAAATGAGAAAAGAAATTCAAATCAGATACCATACAAAACCAGCATTTCTGTTTCGTAGCGAATGTTGGACTCTTCGTTAACATGATAAAACTAGAATAAATTGTTCATGAATTAGATTTTTGCCGTGTTTAAGTGGAGTCACCTTACAAGACAAAATTAGAAGTGAGAAAATCCGAAATAAATGCAAGGTCGAAACAATGGTGGAAGAAATCTAAAAAAATATCAGTTATAGTGGAGTCACCATGTTCTGAGGATGCCAGATAGTAGTTTGCCTCGAAAATTATTAAATTACAGGCCAAAAGGAATTTAGGAAGACCATATCGTCCATGGAATGATGAAATTTTGTAATCACAGAAAGGGTTTTGGTTACCCAGACCTGCTAGAGGAAGAAGAAGAAATATCTCTCTATTCGTTTAACATGAAACTTGATGAATGGATGAAGTACAAATGTTTGGAGCTGCCATCAGTTTTTTGGCTATTTACATCCTCCTAAAAATAGTTACCTGAAAGTGGATATTGAAATATTTTGCAGGGTGTATGTAGCCATTGTTTTAGTCTGGCATGCTTGGTTTAGAGAGAATACCTGTCATGTAGCTAATTGTTATTATATCTCAACTGTCCACAGTTATGTCCTGCTTTGAAGAGGTAAGAACAGGTTACCTACACACAGAAAACTAAATGCATCATAACGATTGATGCACCAGAATGCATCGACTGATGCACTAAAGTGTGTCTTATGGCTTCTTCAAGGAATCAGATTCACATTTGATGCATTTGGGTGCATTTCTGTATGTCGTGAAAGAAACATCAAAGTGCATAATTTGATTCAAGTGAGGATTTATTTCAGTGGAGATGCACTTCAATGCATCAGTTGATGTTCCTTGATGCACCTTACTGCATCTTTTTGGATGACGCATTCTGGTGCATCAAAACGCATGAACTGATGCAATGAAGTGCATCCCGACTGAAATAAATCCTCACTTGAATCAAATTATGCACTTTTGTGCTTCTTTCACGACATATAATGTGAATCTGATTCTTTGAAGAAGCCATAACACACACTTTAGTGTATCAATCGATATGATGCATTTAGTTCTCTGAGTGTACGTATTTAGAAGCATAGCATCGTGTAAGACACTTTTTCTTACAGACTGCCACACAAAATATATTTGCTCATTCTCGGAACGTTAGTGCCTGTGGTTCTTTTATTAGCATGCAGTGTTAATTGGACATTGTGCTTTTAACTACAGCTGCATTTCATGTGACGCCAGGATGCGCACAGCCGCCATGTTTGCGGCCATATTTGTCGTTTGCAAGGAAATATTCACCACGTAATGTTCGTTACATCTGCACCAACTGCGCGTTTGGTTTAAATCACAAATGCTTGTGTTAGTATCTCCCGTCCGCCCGCCTGAATTCGGTATACTTACAAGAACTGGCCTCAATGATGGCTGCTGGAAGCCACATTTGGCGTAGGTGAAACACACCTATACTCATTCTAACATTACGTTTCGAGAGAACACATCTCTTGTCTTTAGAAGAACAATTCCTTTTCTCCGGTGGTGGAGATCAAACTTACGACAGAATTATGATTTTACTTCAAGTAGGTGCGCACCCGCAGACGAGAGAAGATGCGTAGTAGTAGCAGCAGCACTAATATTCAATTAAAATTGCATACTAAAATATTTGTTGTTCGTGCTTTGTATCTTTGCTTTCCTTATTCAGTTCTCCAAACTTAAAAATGTACCACTATATTACTATTTAACAGAAGTTACAAGCTAGAAGGAAAACAAAATATGAGAAGAGAAATGCAAGAAAATGCTATTTTATGTTAAATTCCAAGCACGAAACAAAAAAAAGAACAATGTGTAGTCTCGTTAGGTACATTTTCGGTGTTCTTGTGGCAGGAATTAAATATTTACTAATATATATCCGTTCTTCATTTTCATACATATTTGAAAAATTAATTGCTCAAAATGTATCTTAAGTTGGCACAAAAATATTCACACAGGAAAATTCTAGAATTCTATTATATTATGTTAAATTGCAAGAAATAATTACCAGCCATTGAATTATTTAAAATGAAGGGTTTCCATGGCGAAATGACTAAAATTACACGTTACGAAGCCAGGTGTTCGTCATGTCTTCTGTTCATCATTTAATCTAATCGTTCCTAAAATTTCAACGGACGAAATATATATACAATTGAATAGAATGCAAGTAACAAATGTGGATATATTTCGAATTTCATGTCCCATATTTTTTAAAAAAAAATATTTGAAATAAAAATTGAATTTGAGAAATCTCTTCACATTCAGCAGAGAAAATTTACAAGATTTCTTGATGTTTGAAGGTATTGAAATCGTTTCAATCCCAGGCTTGAAACCAAGAGGCCCTGTTGCAAACATATTTCAGATTTCTGCAGAAATCTGGGCAGCACTGCAGTCTTCATTTGCAGAAAACATGGGGGAACCGTTCTCCTGAAAATTAAGAAAGAATTTCCTTTGGGACAGATTCGTTTATGTAGAAAGCGTGTGGCCATGTTCTAGGTGTGTTTCTGTAATAAGGAGCAAGACCCTCCATACATCAGTCTCTCGGACATACATGCTCTTACTTTCGAGAGGAAACAAGCGTACAAGCCGTATTCGAGTGGTTCTTTTCAAGTGCAAATTAAGGACAACACTCTTGTAGAACAGTAGACATACAAGAATTCCGTACTGCTGTATCAAAATGGTTTTATGGTACATGAAATTTTAATTGAACGTAGAGAAATAATTGTTCACCAATAAGGTTACGTCCTAATTACAAAGCTTAATGTGCCAAAAACGTAACATGCGCTTTGCCACTGCTTGAACAAATTAATGAAATGTTCAGATTAATTTTCTTAAAAAATGACAATGAGTGTTGAAAACTTAGAATATGCTTATTGTGCTTTACTCCGAAATTATCGCTTGTAGGTTCAATTTTTTAATGAACAGTGCACAGAAAAATATTCAATTGAGTATTTGTCGACAAAATACATGGTAGCCTTTATGAAATGTGGTAACTGACTGAATTATTTATTAACTCAAAATAGGGTTGTGAAGAGACTCATTTTTATCCTCTATGTAATCATGCATGTTTTATTTTGAATGTTACATTTCCTTCTGTGTAGAAGTTGTGTTGGCTTTTCATACATTTATACTATTTCATAATCAATTTTCATCACGCCATTATTCTGGAGGGATACAGAAAGCAACATATAAGAAGAAAATTGTACAAGAGGATTAATACAAAATATACAATGTCTTATTCAAGCTTGTTCATATAAAATAGAATAAAATGGACAATTTTGTCAATGATGTAATGAATTAGTTTTGTTTTAAAAATGTTACCAATTACATTACAGAAATCTTAAGTTGCTTGGATATTTGTATTCATGTTATACTACATATGTGATTTGAGTTTGTAATATTACATGTATAAACATTTTCTTTGGACTCTCTTTCTTTACAGTGTTTGTTGAGCATTATTCATTGTCTTTGGTTGGTTTGGATAACGTTCTGTGAGATCAGAGATTCTATGTATAAAACATTTTCCTTAAACACTTAAGAAATAATTTTATGTTTAATATAATTTTGGCAGCAAAAGCATATTTTTTTAAAGGTTGATATCATATTTAAAACCATCTTCCACTCCGCCAAAATGTCTTAAAAAATAAAATCAGATATTCATGTTCCTGAATTTCTTTTGAGAATTATAGCAAATAACAACTGGGTCAAGTAACATAGTATAGACTCGCGTTTCCTATTTTGTAATCAAGACATCAAACGTTTTTATTCCTGAAAACTGTTTGCTTTTCTTCTACAGATCGTTAACAAAATATTTTGTTTGTTGTATTAATTTTAGCGAAATAATGCATGTACCGGTAGTCTTAAATTTTAGAATCAACAACAAAGAATTCAATACATATATATGTTAATATTTTGTAAACCAACAACTTTATAATTAGTATACACCGTCACAAACTTGTCAAAATGCATCAAACCCACTTGTTAACATGATTGTAATTACACATATTTTAAGAGATATTGAAATTCGCTTTCTAATGTCAATATTTTTATTATTTCAGAGGATGAATATTGTACGAAGACATGCATGTGGTAAGTACATACTTCCTTGTTCACTTTTCAAAGTTTAGATTTATTGGTTTGTTGTCCTCTGACTCGACTTTCAGATTATGACAATCGGGAGAGGGCACGACAATACTTTCAAAATATTATATCCACAAACATACTTTTTATAGTAAATAGCAGAAATTTCAGAATATATCCAAAATTTGATAATTTTATGACAAAATTAAATTTTTTCTTTACTTGCCAGGTCGAACACGGCCATTTTTTCTCATTGTCCATCGTTTTACAGATAATTTCTACTTTACGTAACCAATAGGACTATTGAAACCTGAATCCACATATTATTAACGTCAATATCACAACATAAATTGCACTGTAGTCTACTTTTTACTGTAAAATCTAATTAGAAAAGTTGTTCATGTTCAACTATCACCAATTCAGGTCTACACGTCCTCTTGAATAAAAACTTGTTTCAAACAAATCTGCCAGTTGCCTGCTGGAATGCATGGCTTTTTCAGGGGTTCGAAGATACAAGAGAAGTCATTCAATTTTATGGTGGTATTCCCAGCTAGTAAATCCCACCGCAAATTGGTCGCAACTTGGTTTGTAATCCCTCAACCAGCATTGGCTGAGGATTTATGCACTCAACTCCCTCCCCGAGCAGCCAATCACAAACAGATCATTTTGCGCTCAAACGTATACATACCGGATCTAACAGGTCTGAAAACCAGCTCCGCTATCTACCTAGCTAGATAACTTTCTGGTCCTGCAAGGGATGCTGTGGGGAGAGAAGGAGGATGACAAGAAAGATGTTATCGGTCCACATGGGAATGAAGAGTCTTTTCTTCCCTTTTAGTGATGTGTGTTCATCTGGGAAGAGGCTGGGTTTTCTCCCCTGCCTTCCTTGGTTTTCGAGGAGCGGACCGTTTTCGGAAAGTTATCAAAAGGTGCTTAACTTATCTTCTAGGATTTGATTCGGAGAGGCAGAAACTGGAAAGTGGTTCGGCCTAGCCATCTCCTCCTTAACCTACTGATTTATCATCTGTCGTGTTCTTATACGCTGATTCTGTTCTTCCAGGATCGACTTTACTTCCCATACTCGTTACTCAACTACTTTTTCATCCAAGCAAGTTGATCCCAAGAGGAGACTACGGCTGTAATAAAATACCATTATAAAAGATAATTTATCCAAAAAAAATGTGCTTGTATGAAAATAACATTTTCATTCATCCGCAAATTTTAGAAAGAAAATAAACGAAAAATGTATCTTCCGCTTACAAACCGCGGCAATATTTTTTCCAATGTTAATGTTGCTATTATCTTCTGGCTTCCTCCACGAAAGTCTTTTTCGATTGATAGATTCGATTTCCTACCACTTTTGGCCAATTCCGAAGATGAAAATGCGAGGTGATAAGATGAATTCTACAGAACAACAAGAACTCTACAGAGGGTTATGCTGGCTGTGAGTCGAGGCGCCAGAGGCTCGTTAGTCTGCAAATTACAGTCCAGGGTGGCATTTGAGGGTCATATGAAATGGTCGGTTCTTTCAGCCCAAGATTTTTTTTTCGAAAAGCTTTCTCATTCAGGGGTATGTGTTTGAGATGATCAAATTTGGATATTCATAATATTCATTGCATAATTTACACATATAAATTTGTGGCATATTAAGTTTATAATATGCAGTAGAAGTTTATATACATGCATATACTATATATATATATATATATATATATATATATATATATATATATATATATATATATATATATATATATATATATATATATGTGTGTGTGTGTGTGTGTGTGTGTGTGTGTGTGTGTGTGTGTATATGTATGTATGTATCTATGTAGATAGATGAAACCGATGGTGATCTATATGTAAAGTTTTCTAAATTTATAATTTTACAATATTAAAACAAAATTTCCTCTGAGCCACGGAAAATTTGAGATGCGAGGAAATGGTATCCCCCCCCCCCATACAGAATCCTCACAGCTGTCTTATTGTTACCATGTTAAACCATAGGAGCATCGCCCCCAAGCCTCGACTAAACATCACATCCAGAAAACATTTTTCATTTCAAGCGTTGGAGCCATGTAGAATCTTTGGAAAAGGCCAGAGCCTCGCTTTTAACGATGTTATTGCTCTAGTTTGAAAAGAGAGCTAAAATATCCTGACTTCTGAAAAAATTACATGTATTTAGATTTTCTTCTAGAGTATTCTAGTGAATTTTCTTGCAGTTTGCTTTCTCTGTTGTCTAGATATCTGTGATAGCTTACTGGCACCGTAAGCTTATTTTCTAAGTGTAACAAGCTTGAAAAGATATGTATTACTAAAAATATACACAAGTGCTTATGGATATTAGAAAGTGAATGGGACATTTGTGAAAAATCAATTTGCACGTCACTACATTTAAGAAAATTTCAAGGAAATAGGAAGTTTCTTGGAAATGCAAGACAATATTAAGAACAACACTAACGGTTATGCAAGTTTCAGACATAACGAAACGGTTGTTGTCAATACAGTGTTTAAGAAATGGGGAATTTTCAACGCAAAAATGTGTCTTACTATATTTAACACATAATACACTAAAACGATTTTGTCAGTACTGAATAACAGTAAATCAATTTTGATTAAAGCAACCGGCATTTTGTCTTTGAGTTCATTCACGAGCATTGTCTCTATGCTTCCAATATCATTACTATCGCACTGTTGTTCAGCAGCAAGAAAAGGTGTCCCTTTTATTTCAACGTTGAGTGCATGAAACACCGATAACTAGGGAACGCATTTTAAGGCGCAGCACCTTTCAAAAAAATACAGCTGTTTTCATACCAATAGTTTAAGATATGTATTTTAGAGCATGAAATCAATTAAAATGAACACACTTTCGTAAGATTAGCACATGTATCCCCTTTTTACCCACTCTTTAATGCTTCAGCACCTTTTTCCTTCCTTTCCTTTCATGTTTTGCTAAAGAAAATGGACAAAGAAATAAATGATTTCCAATCTTCTAGAGCAGCTACATAAAATCCTATAGCCTCATTTTGTAGACCAGAACGAGAACTATAAAATGGTATAATATAATCAGTGCAGCCCCAATAGTTTCCAAGATAATATAGCAAAACCCGCGAGAGAAAACACAAACTTCAACAAAACCTATTCGGCAGAACGAGTGTTCTCTCTGCGGTCCGCGCGCATTATATAACCACAGTTCTCTGCGCGGTCCGCGCGCATTATATACAGAAGGCGCAGAAAAAGAGAGCATTGAATAAAGGCACTTTATCAGCACCATTTTTTTTGCACCTTTTTGAAAACATGATAATTTTAAAGTATAGAAGAGTTTACATACTTTGCCTGTATCTACAAATGAATGTGACAGACTATAATCATAAGAAAAGGATTAGTAAGTTTTATTACACTGTTAGAATGCCAAACCAGTTGATTTTGCAAAGCCTAGGGAAAGAACGCGTTAATATTGATTTAGTTACTTGTTACTGTCATTTCTTAACAGTGTAGAAACACGTAAGTACATAAGTTCATAGAAAAACAAGCATTTCCTGGAAATACACTACTAAGAACATACTAGATTGATTCTAAAGAAAGCTAGATTGAGCAAATTGTTGTTGGTGTATGACGTTCTTCACCACACACACTGACCATTTCCTCTATATCAGCGGGAGACCGATTTACCATTCACTGCGGTAATTATTAGTTCACGGTCTGGTAAGTGGCACGGTAAGCTGCTGAGCTCAATTAAGCTTCAGAGAATTCTCTCGACTTTATATGCACTACCGAAAAAAAATAGTTCCTTGATAATAAAAGATAAATGGAGGCGGGGCTTTAATTGGTACGTAACGAAAATTGCTGCAAGACGAGATTTCATGACTGGCATCAGCTTGGTAGGGCATATACATAATCTCAAGGTTAAAATGGTCGTCATGTTCTCCTTCCAAATATGGTTTGTTCACCTCAATACTCTTCGCCTCATCTCTGCACCTTGGTGTCACCTTGGCGCTTCTATTGCATCCTTCTTGTCAGAAGCATGTCGTTTGTGTTTTACCTCTACCGGCAGAAAAGTGAATGCATTAGTTGAAACAAAAAATGCATGAAGTCTACAGCTCAAACCATCCAGAAAAATGCATATGAATCGCATCAGTTGATGTATTAGAGTACAGGTCGACATAGAAACACTCACTTGCATCATAATGATGCACCTTGGCGTTACCTTTGCAAATGATGCGCAAAAATACATCCAACTGTAAACCCGATTCTTGGCAAAGGCCAAAAAACACACTTTAGTGTACATCGATGATCTTCTGATGCATCAAATAGATTTGATGCATTTAGTTTTTGTGTGTGCACAGTGTGCCAATTTGCACAAAAATGTAAAAAAGCAGGGATTAGCCCCCCCCCCCTTTGGACAGAGATGTAAATTTTAGAATCCCCGATGACGTAGTGGTAACGTCGTCGCCTTGTAATCAACGGGTCCCGGGTTCGATACCCGGTGGAGGCACATAGTGGTTCGAAGGATCCCACTTTAAACTGTAGGCCCAGTCCCGATTAGCTTTCTGTTCATAAAGTGGACTTAAAACAACAATTCAGATTTTCAATCCTGTCAACTAAACCCTTTCCGCATAAAAGTAAAATGAAGCACAAATTGTGTCATATATTACTCAGTACGAGGACCTGGAAAGTTTATTATTTTCCTCCCTACAACACACTATATCGTTGCTTAAATTAATGCTGAAAATTTTAGAATAAACACTTTCTTCAGTGCCCTTTATTCTTAGTCATATTTGCCTCTTTATCTTCACACAGAGAACTAAACACATTATTCACTATAAAAATGCATACATGCAGACTGTAGCTTCAAGCAAATGACTCTGCAAAACCGTGCACCATCATTTTCAATATTAAATGAGAACATAAATTATCTCATCTACAATAAGCGAAATAACTTTATGAGCATTTATTGATGAAGGATTCACTTTATAAATAGAGGAATGATAGTTCAGTTAAATATCAAGAGGTGGCAATTTATTTAAAGGTCGAAATTTTATGAAAGTTACATTTTTAAATCCAAACAAGGTGAGCAATAACATGCAAGGTATATGTTAGACATTCTGTCTTGTATTACAAATATATTCTATAACTTATAAGTTATTAATTATCACTTCGACGTCATGTGTAATTATTAAGAGTCGTTCTTTATCAAGGTTTATAACTTTGTTATCTCAAATTGTGAAAAGTATTTAAAATCAAGTGATTTTATCCATTAGATAGCACATACTACTCTCCAATTTAATGTTCGTGATGGTATCAACGCTAATATAATATACTGATCAGTAAAAATTATTGTTCACTGCTGTTGTCCCTTACTGGGATATAACTGCGTGTATTAATTTCCATAATTCAATTAATAATGTCACTTCTGCATTTGCCATATTTATATCGTAACTATAATTAACTAATTAACTAATGACATCAGACACGCATGACGGTATGTTTCTGATCCACGTAATGCGATTATTTTGTGCAACATTTCGACTCGTAGGCTACAGCTATTAGCTTGATCGGCAAATGCATAACCGCTTCTGAGTCGTTCTAATGTTCATAACAAAGATTGTTCAGAACTCGTGATTTAACATGTATAGTGTACCTATCAGTTGAATTTATTTTGGGCTTCTTTATGCATCTTGAAATAGTGTTGGCCCATCCAAGATAGAAAGAAAAATTGAGAAACAGAGGCAGATAGAAGAAGAAAATTGAATGTTAGCAGCCATCCTTGAGCCCACATAAACGAAATAATCTTGCGATACTTCAGATTGTTGATAACACACACATATTCTGACAGGAACTTTTTCATATAACTCATTTAATGATTAAAGAAAACATGTAAAGATTTATGTGTTCAAAATTATACACTGGACTCTACAAGCAGAAAGTCATGTATTGTAAATCAGTTTCTAACTTGACAATGTTAATTTTTCAATTTTACGAGTAAGAGTTGAAATAAATTAGTACTTGTATGTGGGTGTCCTGAACTGAACAGCTTACTACACAATTGAGATTATAACCATAATTAAGTACCACATATTCCAATATTACAAGCAAGAGCTGAAGAAATTAGCACATGAATGCATTAACACTTACATGAACGGCTTACTGCACAATTGCATTTATAACCATAATTAATACCACATATTTGTGCATCATGATGCTAAGATTTGTTACATATGAAACTACAATAGTCTCACACACTCCGATATTTACGCCCGCCATCTCTAGTAGCGAAATTGAATCGAAGAACACTACATTAGTTTGGTTTCACTCTTAAAAGGATTTAGTCAAAACCGAGTAATTACTTGTGATCGAATCGTATTACTCATCGAGTTATTTCACGGGCATTGCGTGTATCCTTCCGCTGTCATTACTGCCGTATTGTTGCTCAGTAAGAAAGGATTCCCATTTATTTCAACATTTGTTGCATGGAAAACTAGTAATTTTAAAGCTTACAACTGTGTATGTGGTTTGCCTGAAAATGTACTACGTTCCACAAATACATGTGTACCATACTATTGTCAAAGGAAAAGGATTAAACCGATTTCTTAAACTGTGAGAATGCCAAAATAGTTAGTTTGGGAAGAAAATATTTGATCCTGAGTAAACACGTAAATATATTGCTTTAGTTAACATCTAACTGTAATTAAAAACAGCGTTCGTACCTATACAGAATCTCATATTTTTATAGAAGTAAATCGTTTCATCAATGATTACTTAAACAGAATAAAAAGATGATTTTCATAAAAATGTTTCTAGAACCAAAGAAACATATTCTAACAATTGAGGCGCTCAGAATAATAACGGCAGATCCCAACCAAAGTTCATTTTGAGAAAAATTCATTTCAAAACTCAGGAGACTTTTAACATTATGACGTTATTTGTTAGGTTCTTTTAAATATGGTTTTTCAAGTTTATCTACAAAGTCTTGAATCATTGTGGTTAATACGTAGTTTCACAGATTTTGTGTTGTGTACTAGGAAAAAATATACACAAGTGAAAAAATGGGGTAAAACTTTATGTACAAGAAAGAACCCAACCGAACACCATGCAACTCATGTCCCTACCGTACGCAGGAGTTTCTTTATTCAGAGGAAGCTGGAATTTCACTTCACCGTAACATGATACTTATAGGTAAACTTGCGCCTACTTTCGTCTCTGATTATTCTGTCCATTTTGTATGCCTTTCGAGGTTCATTTTTCACGATAAAATTAAACAAATAGGCATTCTGCTTCGTATAATCACCAAGGTCATACAACTGTAAAAACAATGTGTCCTTCACATCGCCAGACAAACGTTGAAATAGCGTCGTCGCCTTGTAATCAAGGGGTCCCGGGTTCGATACCCGGTGGAGGTACAAGTGGTTCGGATCCCACTTTAAACTGTAGGTCCAGTCCCGATTAGCCTTAATGTGCATAAAGTGGACTTAAAACACCAAATCAATCCAATCCAACAAACGTTGAAACACGCAAGTTGAATCAGGAAAGTTGCAGCACTTTTCTAATGTTCAGAGGTGTAATCGCAATTTAAATAAAGGACGCGTAAGATCTTTTCTTGCTTTGAAATCGGCCAAAATCAGTAAAACATACGTCGAATGTAAACAAGCAATGTAAAACATAGCCTTACTAGGTAACGTAATGTTTAAAACACATAAACCACTTACCTCGCACAGTCCTGACTGAGTGTGTTGTTATGCCAGAATCTCCGAAAAAGAAGGTAATGACGTAGGGTAGGTAATACCAAATAAGTTAAGGAATGCCATGTGACACAGTGATATGTAATATCCACCTTTGGCATATTGTCTACAACGTCACCGAACTCGTAGCGGACATAAACAAAAGCACACACAGTTGGGATATGTCATTTTTACACATAATATTTTCATTCTCCTTACGGACGAATTTTAAAGGTGGCATATCCCAATTCTTTTGATACTTCAATATATGAAAGGTAGGTGGCAGCAGTATACCGTAATACTTGTATCTCAAAATTCGAGGTCGGTTGGGATCTGTCGTTATTATTCTCAGTGCCTCAATTTAGAATAAAAATTGTACTTTCCTTGTTAGTTAGCTATACATTACATCACTTTCACATTGGTGATAGATAGGGTTTGGTATTGAACGAGTCCTATATTGGCAATGGCTCTATAACTGTATAAAAATGATTGAAAACATGTAAAAGTTATGGAAAGACAATAGTTTTCTTTTTCAGGTTTTGAAACAAACACATTTTACTTTGTCCTCCAAAATGATTACATTTTAGTTATTATTATTTCTAACAATATTGAATGATAAATGTGATTAACGTACAAAGTGGACGGCAACATTTATTTATTAACATGTTAAACGATTATATAGTCTGAAAAGATACATAGAAACCTAGAAATACCTTTGAAATGGATACTTATTTATTTATTATTGAACTCGGCAGGTTTACACCAATTTACAGAGTCCATATTATACTAGTACAATTTCTTATAGAATACATAGAATAACAATACTGTAGATTTTCATAACTTATTTCCATTTGTTTTTCTAGACAATGTATTCATAACTGTTTTCTTGAATTGTGAATATGACACTGTGAACAAATTGATGCTTTTATTCTGTTTCTCTATAGCATTGTAGACCGCACTCATTCCATAAATAGGTGACATTTCATGATATTTGTTCGCGCTTTGTTCACATGTTTCATGTTTGGGTCGTGTCTTAATGTTCGGAATGCGTATTTTGAATTGTGAAAGCCACAGAGGAGATCGGAGTTTGCCGTTGAAAAATTTCCAAAGCAACATAAGGCCTTGGCCCGTCCTTCTGTGGTCAAGTCTGTCCATATGAAATTGCTCTATTAAGTTAGTACATGATTCGTACCTGGGGTATTCGCCTTCGAGTTTGAATTTCATGTATCGCAATAATTTTGACTGTACACGTTCTAAATTTGCGGTATGTTCTTAAACTTCTGTGTTCTATTATATAACAGAACCAAATTCGAGGTTTGTACTCACTAGAGAGTAATATAATATTTTTAATGTTTGTGTACTTCTGAAGCCCCTGTCCGTGCGAATAATAAATCCAACAAGCTTGTACTCTTCGCTTACCAGATATAAGTGAACGTTAATTTAGAATCAAAAAGTATTCCTAGATCTCTTGCCTTTTCCGCTTTTTTAAGGTTAACATTATTTATTTTATACTGATAATCTACAGGCGTCTTTTGCTTGGTGTATGTAACAGAGGAACATTTTTTAACATTTAGGGAAAGTGTTATATGAACACCACACACTCAACCTATTTATGTCGCGTTGTAAGGAGGTACAATCGTCTGCACTTGTTATTCTTTTATAGAACTTTAAATCGTCTGAAAACAAGACTTTGCAAGAATCAATCAGATGAGGAGCCTGTTCATTAGGTACGAAGCCATGAGTGAGAAATTAAATCTACCAATTTTACTCAGTATTACGTCATGGTCTACTGTGTCGAAAGCTTCTGAGAAATCAGTATATATTACATCTACTTGTCCCCCTTCATCTAATACTGCACTTGTATAATGCAATTTTTCTCCAAGGCTTGAAAAGTCTTACAACTTCGCTTTGCAAAATGAGTAAAAACGCTGCATCCAAGGACGTATTTAGGGGGTTTCCAGGGGGTACGTTCCCCCACGAAAGACATACCGAGTACTAAAATAAAAATATGAAAATGTACTTTTTAGCATTTGTTGCTGTATAATCAATGGTTATTTACTTCCTATCAACTTGGAAGACAAGGATTATTATATTGTGATTATACTGCTTTGAAGGACAGTTCCAAAAAAGATTTATGCACACTACTAATTATGAAAACTTGCATAAAAAATATTAATCAGGAACATCCTTTTTTATTATTCAATAAATATTCAATTTTTTATCTATTTCACATTAATTTCCTTGTCTTGCAATATTAATAAATTTACACATTTTAATTAATATTTATTTTAATTATAATTTAATTGTTTTAATTTAAACATTATTATTATTATTTCTGGGAGAGTTGGTTCGGACCCTTCCCCCTATATTTCTAGATACGTGCCTGCCTGCGTCATAAGATAACTGTTGTCGTACTGCAACAAAGATCAAGAATTGATCCATTGATACGTAATATCTTCGATCTACACGCTGAAGATGTGGTTTATACCGTGAAGTAAAACATCTTATTGTTTGTCGTATGTTTTCCGTTTTCATGTATGTAACGAGAAGCATTGTTGCGCACGTGTTATTTCTTTTTGTATCTTAACCAACAACTACTTTGTCCGCCGACACTCAAAATAAATGACAAGCGCATTCGAGCCATTGTAACGGGAACGGGCGAACAAACAGATGAATAACGTTCTCCCAGGCGCGAGGCCCGCAAGAATGATCTGTAAATTGACCCTGGTGATTGGCCTGAGACTTGACATCAAGCCGCAGGCCCATAACTCACTCGGGGCTACCCCCCCCCCCTCCCCCCGTGGTGTTCGGGGGAAGCGAGGCGACCCCTCGTAGCAGTAAAGGTCCACAGCATGGTATTGGATGTTTCGTCTTGGTTTGATCGCTTTGCGAATTTCCTTCTGCTGCCGATTGAGGGTGCTGCAATCAATTGAGATCTCTATTGGTTAGGTTGTGAGGAAACTGCAAGGGTTCGTAAGAAAAAATGCATCGTATATTACACACTAAAATGCGTCAATTGACAGGATTGTTGTTTATGTTCTAGAGAAATTGATATCCTTCAAGTGCATTAAGAGAAAGACGATCCACCAAATGCTAGTGCAAATTCATGAAGGAAACTTCTCATCCTATGATTTTTCAATGCATAAAGAGGAATTAAAGCCTTCACTAAATCTCACAATAGTACTGGAATGCATTTTTATACTTTAATACAAAACCTAGTGCCTCTTTCGGTATTTACGCGCTTCTTCGTATCATTAGTTCTAATAACTTCTTTACACTCCCATGCTTTCTGCAGTAATCAACATTATCGTAATTTATTGCCAAAGGTCTGAAAAAAAAGCATTTGTCTCACACAGCAATTTTAGGATGACCTACGTTTTGCAGCTCATGCAATATAATCATTATTCTAAACATGAAGATGAATCCATTCTATTAATTCAAAGTAAACTTGTTTTGTTCAGAGATGCCCCTTCCCCAGCTAGATATAATATCCCTGAGGGGAATTCCACATCAAAGTTTCCCTGAACCTCAATTTTTAAACTGTAACTTTATCCTATCTTGTGAATGAACAATGTAAAATTATTATTTGCGTAACATATTTTACATAATTAAGTTAGAAGGTATTTTACATAATGTTCGTTTATTTTAACTTTTTGATGTACTTGTGTTTTGTATTATGTCCCACCTATGATACCAATTACCTTCTCCCTTCGTCTTAAATAATTTATTTTTCATCATTTGACAATTCACAGAAATTAAAATAATTTTTTTATAAGTGAAGAGGCAGTGTTTCGTCTGTCCCACCAGTGACACAAAATTATTCACTTATAGCTACAAATCTGGGAAACTATTTTAAGGGTAGCTATGTTTAATCAACAGTGTTAAGTTTCATATTTCATTGCAGAAACTGTAAGAAAATGTTGCTTTACTATCAGTAAATTAGTTACTTTAATATAAAAAATGTAGTCAGCGTGTCCCGCTCGTGACAATGGAATGGCCTCTGACAATAAGGTTCCTGGCTGACCCTGCCTATAGTTTAAAGTGGGATCCGAACCACTGTGCAATGTACAGTCATCAGCAATAGAAATGGCGTAGCCAGGAATTTTTTGTAGGGGGGCGAAGTCAATCCTAGAGGGGGTAAATTTTTAATATATTGTGTCACATTGGCGGATATAACAAAAGAGATAAGTAACAGAAAAGGGATGATATCTTGAAACTGCAACGAACTAAAAAAAACTTCGAGCAACATCAAATAGCAATATTTCGGTAATGACCTTTCCAGATTGCCAAAGAATATAAAGTTTAACATAAATAGGCTAATAGGGACTGTATCTACTTGATATTTACAGGTCGATAATGTTAATAGACGATTAATATGTACCAACAGCTTTGGGCCTCTTTGCAGAACTGATTAAGGGAACTCTTTATAAATCATGCTTCATAATGATTCACTCTAGTTTCCAGTATGCAAGATTTTTACGCACAAATGAATCTAACGATAATCCAACAACAAGAAAAATCGAATTAAATAATAATTGTTACATATTATCTACACTTTGATGAATTGTGCAAAAATTGGTAAAACATTAAAACATGGGTCCCTTAGTCCACCACGGATCCTATTTCCTTCAAAGACAATGTTTGCCTACTTTTTACATTAACCATTTTGCAAAGTATTGTGTGAATTGTATTATATTATAGTTGAAATACATGTTTTCACACCTGATAAACAAATAGGAATCCCTTGATTGATCAATGGCTTCTTGGATTACAGTGTCTTGTGTGTGTTCCCTATTTCTACTGCGGTGGAAGAAGTTGCCATTGAAAATTTGTTAATGTATCCTCAGAGTTAGGCAACACACATAACACCTTTCTGGAAAGCGAGCATTTCAGGATCTACTGTCGGATCAACAATTATGGGTACACGAGTTTGGACTCCAATTAAAAATTAACCAGTGGACCTACATAAAAACGAGTTACATCAAAATTTAGCTTATTCCATTCTGCGTTAATCTATGCTAACCACTTTTTTTTTTTTTCGAGTATGCCTTCTATTTTTTATCGTCTTGAGAATAAGAAAAGGTACCGTTTCTTTTAGTTTTGTAAACTTTCGCTCTCTTTGACATTCTATAAATAAAAAACTGGTGGTGTGATCATGATGAAATTTTACTACGGTGCAGGCAAAAAGTTTTTAAACACGATTCTTAATTTTCAGATTTTTTAAATTTACCAAAAAACCGTTCTTATCAATTTTGCGAAACAACTTTTTTTCTTAGTATTGGGTAGTCCTACAAATTCAATATTGGTATTGCTATGAAGCTCCTTCCATCTGTCAATTCACATTGCCAAACAGATTTTATACAGATTTTTATTGAACGGATTAAATATGTACGTGGAACTGTTGAACAGTGTAAACTGTGGACTGTCGCTGCGAGCGCCTCTATTTACTTACCCTCTCGAATTACGTACACAATAATTCATGTAAGAAAAACTGTACATTCAATCTTGATGAATAATAAGAGCCCAAAGGTAATATATTTTGTATTGTATTATCTTGTCTTGACTACATGAAATGTATGGCTACATAGTAATAAAATTGGAAGAATGACAGTCTAAAACCGTCAGTTTCCGCTACCGTCCAATTAGCATAATACATGACAATAATATCATTTTTTTAAGTATTAACTACTATTACAAAGTTAACCGAAATTATGTAATTTTAATGATTATCTTTTTAAAAAATATATATTTATGGTGCACACAACTGCAGTTTTGCAAGATAAAATATTTAAATTTAAATTTGAAAGTTTTTTCTCATGTCTCGTTACTGTACTCTATATCCAGAGGTAGAAAAATACAGGGAAATTTCCACTAACTTTATTTTAAAATAACGAGTACTATATGTGTTTTTTATGTTTGTGTTTTCTGTATCGCACGTATTATTAAATCAATAATAAACATGTCATTGTAATATTTTTCTGGTGCAAGAATTAATTACTTCTAATCCAATCTTGTATTAATTATTACATTAAATGTTTTAAGATCATATTTCAAATCGTGTCTTGGCTGGATTAATGGCTTTCTTAAACCAAATTTGCCTGGAAAAAGGTAAAAAGTTGGTTCTTGAGAAAAAGGGGCTAGCACCTGAATTAGCTTTTTCTTTTCTACCCCTATCTATATCTATATATTTTATATAACATGTACATGTGTGTGTGTGTCTGTGTTTAATATTCCAAGCGGATACCGACACCATGTTTACTTCTAATTGTAGCCGCAACACGGAGAAATGACGATATGAATGCAAGAAAAATATATGACTGTTCCGTTTTTGTACATTAACAGGCAGACTGTATATTTTAGGAAAACGGCTTACAGTGTATAAAGGTGATTTCTTGGTATTGAACTCTCGTCTACTTATCTTTGAGGCTTGTTTCTTAATTCTTCAGTATATATGTTCAATAACGAGCAGTTGAGTTTGAAAATTAAGGAAATTGACTTTCACATTTTCTCTCGTAACATTTGTAACTCACCTTGGTTACATAAGTATACAGCGTGTCCACAATGCGACTCCAACGTTTTGAAAGTCTACAACTTTTTCATTTTAAATTGTACAGCTGTGATTCCGGAAGCAGCAGAAGCAGAAACTCAAAAAGTTTATGTGGTAACGTTTTAGTGTGCGCAATAGCCGTAGTGGCGCTGCAGCACTCGATTGTTTGAAAATTGAGATTCCAAACGAGCGTGCACAGGTTGTGTGGTGGTGTGCAGAAACGAAATCACTTATTCAAGTGCAACGAAACTTTCGTCGTGTGTACAATAAGGATCCTCCGACATTCACGACTATAAAGAAGTGGTGTGATCAGTTTTTGGCGACCGGCAATGTTTTGAAAGGACACTGTGGTGGTAAACCCGGAATCCAGGAACAGCTTGTAGAAAATGTGCGGAGGTCATTCGAAAGGAGTCCACAGACGTCAGTAAGACAAGCAGCGAGAGAACTTGGTATGAAACGGTCGACAGTTCACACAGTTCTTCACTGCTTGTCTTACTGACATCTGTGGAATCCTTTCGAATGAACCTGTGCACGCTCGTTTAGAATCTCCATTTTCAAACAATCGAGTGCTGCAGCGCCACTACGGCTATTGCGGGCACTAAAACGTTACCACATAAACTTTTTGAGTTCCTGCTTCTGCTGCTTCCGGAATCACAGCTGTACAATTTAAAATGAAAAAGTTGTAGACTTTCAAAATGTTGGAGTCTCATTGTGGACACGCTGTATAATGAATTGATATGCTATTGAACAATAACTGATCTAGCTGCAACAAGTAGTTAGACAATATTCTAACTTTTAAAATTCCAAAAACTCAGAAATATAGAAACTCACCAATAAATAGAATGTGTCACAGTTACAATAGCCTTGTTGCAAACAACCAATGTGTAGATTTTTCACTTCCATTTGACAGATATAAAAGAATAATAGAATCAGTGCTATAGAAAACGAAACTCGGATAGAATATAGAATGTTTAATATAAATGTTACCATTTACATTGTACAATACTTGTAAATTACGTATAAACCTCTTGCCTAAATGTATGTAGATAAGTGTGTATATATATCTCATGTGTTACGTATGTTGTATGTTATATGTATTGTACGTGAATGAATGAATATGTGTTTGTATATTTTCATGTAATTTCTATTGTATTAATCAAACACAGTGTACGCCTTCTGTAATTGGAGGTTCAATCCTCTGTAGAAGTGCAAAGCATAAATAGATAAATAAATAAATAAATAATATTATTAATGTGAGAATTATGAGCTTAAAATGACCAAATATGCACTAATATTTGCCAAACTGTTCCCTGAAAATGCAATAAAACTGGAAAAGTGAAAAGGTAACTAAGACATTTGAAGATAATCTTTAGACTATTAAAAAAAAAGCATCCTTGGTGTTTTAATAGTAACGTCTGCCGTAGTATTGTTTTCGTGATGTTTTATGTGCTAAGTTTAAAAAAAAAAATGTACCAAATTTTGGTCTCTCAACTAGGTGGCTATGAAATGGCTTGTTTTCAGGATAACTTTACGACCAATCGCTACGAAATCGCACATTCCTCTCTCCTGCCTCCCCCCCCCCCCCGAACACAAAAAAGCATGCAATGTAATGTAAGGCCGAACACCCTAAAGCTCTTATTGCCCGTGTAATATTATACTCGCATACAAGTCGAAATGCATCAGAATAAAATTATGGACAGAAACATGCATTTTGGTTTATTTGAAATATTTTCTATTTCATCTGTGCAGTGGATGCATTTATCTATATCATTTTTGCATATCTAGCACCGAAAATATGTCAATTGACACAAATATGTGTAAGTTTTTTACTTCAATAATACATTAAAATGCATATACTGTAGTGTTGCCCACGGGACGAGACGGGACAGGCTTTTAAAAATTCGAGACGAGACGAGATTGATCATGTTGTCCGAGACAAACGAATATTTTCGAGACGAGACATCATTTCCACGAGACGAGACAGGCCAAAGTCTCGTCTCGTTGGCAACACTAATATACTGCTTTTAGAGCATCAAAATTCAGCGAAGAAATGCTTCGAAGGATAGCTTTGATCAGCTGCTGTTCCATGTGATGCACTGAAAATGCATCAATTGAAATGATCAGACACGATTATTTCGAAGGAACCAAAATTACACGTTATTAATCAAAAGTGCATGAATCTTGATTTCATTTCGAGTTCTGTGTGCAGACGGTTATTGAAGTGGAGAATAATATGAATTTTTGTGTAATTTGACACGTTTTGAGTTTTGTGTGCAATGTGTACAATTGTAAGCACTCAAGTAGGTTCTAACTGTTCAAATGTGCATTTACACATACTATAATTTTTGTAAGCCATATGAATTTTCATAAAGATAAATCCATGAATTCATAAAAAATTCACCAACTAGTAATGAACAATAAGCCTTATCTAGAATTAACTATAAATTTAAGTGCCAGGTTAGAAGATCTGAAATTTTTTAAAAAAATACATTTATAAAGCGAGATAAAAGAAACTTCTATAAAATATGTTGAAATTATTTTAACCTTTTGTTTTCAAGATAAACATGGAATTGCAAAGTAATTTTCTTTGTAATTATGCTGATTAAGATAAGAGATAATCAAATTTATGGTGCTGTAGGAAACATCAACAATTTTTTTCTAATAAACACATAACTTTTTATTATTTAACATTCATAGAATGTAGGTGCTAGGGTTCTATCAACCCAAAATAAAATTAGTTACAGTGACAGCAATGAATAGGAATTTAAGAAATCAACGTAATAATGTGTACTTATTCATCTTGCAAATGGGTAATTACGTGCTGTTTACAATCAAACTTCCTTTCATATAATACTTGCATCATTTGTTATTAGTTTAGAAAGGTTTAGGGAATTAATAATTTTGAGAAATTCATTTTACTCCATGATTTGTAGGGTTTTTTCTTGCATCGATTTGAGCAGGTGAAATTGTCTAGATATATTGGATCAAAAGGTTTATGATCCAAAGGTTTATGATCCAATATACCTAGAAGGTTTATTAAGTCTAGTGTATTTCCTATACTTCCATAGAACTTTAAATGTTTCTGAATTGTAATGGATTCTTTGTAGACTATTTACAAAATGATCATCTGCCTTCCCATGTCTGTTCTTTAGTGTCGAGGCACCGCTATGTGCTGGTATGCGTTATCAAACCTTGACGTCATTTACATAAACGACAATTTCACCTGCTCAAATCCATGCAAGAAATATCTTACAAATCATGGAGTAAAATGAATTTCTCAAAATTATTAATTCCCTAAACCTTTCAAAACTAATAACAAATGATGTAAGTATTATATATTTACATGAATAGTAACTGAAATTTAAACCTTTCTACATTAATTCTGTGAAATGATGGGAAATTTTGTTCCTGTCATTGATTGGCACGTCAATATATGTATAATTTAGCAACACTTTCTTGAATAGAAACGAAATGACTATTACCACGAAATATTGTAATTAAACTATTAAGTTACGTTATTATTAAAGAAGAGGAAGAACATTTGACACAGTAATGCCAACTCGTGGTTGAGATTCAAAATATCACCCAAGATGTCCTAGAGTTAATGCAATTAAAAAAAGAACATCTACGTGTCTAGAATATGAATTCTCTGAGGTAAAATGCTAATAAACTCTGGTCTTAAAATAGTGTGTAATGTATGCAGAGTGTTTGTGCCAGCCTTTATGGTGTAGTGGTTACTAGTATGGCGCCAAGACCCTTGGTTTTAGAATTTCACCATTGTGTAATTTCCCTTGATCTAGTCTCTTGGTGATAATTATTGATTTGTCTTCTCGTGTTTCCGACATTTATCAGTAATCAATACCGTGTCTGATAGAGATTACCAGAAAAATATTCCGAATACATATAATTCGGAAATAAGAACATATAAAATTGTTTGTTAGATTCTTGGATCCCCTCGTTTTGAAGAGGAATGCTAAAACTCTAAATCCTACACAATTAGATATTTTTAGAATTTCATTAACTCTAGGACCTCAAGAGTAGAGTCCACACAAAGATTCTCCTAATGCTCTACGAGGAATTCTAAGTAGATCTATAGTTTCAGAATTTGCTCCTCGAATCCAAATGTTTTATTTTTTAAAAAAAATGACTACTCCGATAGGGAAAAATCGAGATCTAATAAGAGGTTAGAAAAAGTAAAATATCTAAATATTATATCTCTATAAATTTCCAAACTTGGTTTATCTAATATTAAAATGGGAACCATATATTTTATCCTATTTGAACGATAAAAATTATATTTTTAGAACACGTATGGGCGCATAACCCAATATGTGTCAGTTGACATTTTTTTAAATTTAGTAACACATTAAAGTGCATAAAATACTGATACTTATAGTGCACTAAGGTTCATAAAGAAATCCAGAAAAAAATCAAAAAGTGTGTATTTATCCGTTTGATACATTAAAAATTCATGTTTCTCACATTGGATACTGTCCTTTAGAGATTGCTTAGAGAAATCAAAATTACACATTTCATTTCTGTCGCTAGATGCACCAGAAGTGCAACAAATTTGCTTTGATGTATTTCGAATACCTTTTGTTAATCTTCAAATGAGCATTGTAATTTATTTTATGCTGTGCTCGTTGTGATATTTGTTTGCAAAATGTCTCGTTTGTAAAGATGATCACTTGGCAAAACAAGATACCATGATTACTGAAAGAAAAATCAATAATTGTAAGTTTTTTCGTCGCCATGAATTATATCAGTCTTTAACTGATTTTATACGTTACGTAACTTAGATGTACACAATAAACAAGGAAATCATACATAAATCACTGACGTTCATAAATTGCATTGTAACTGTCGAAATAATTTTGTTATATTATGGAAGATTCTACTAAAATAATTTATGTATTTCACAGTATGAAATAATAGAGCTATAACCTTCCTAGTATAGTAAACGTCAATCAACATATGTTTGAATTTGCATCTTTCATGCAGTTTATTTAACGAGTGTTTATTTATCCTCTGTTCGACAACAATCATAATTTTTCTATAGCCTATTAGTACTATCTAATTGAGACTCGTGAATGTATGAACGATATAATAGTCTTGTATGAAATGTATGTGTGTGTGTTTACACGAAACATGATATTATTCTATTTGACATGGATGAAAAGTAGTGCTACGTAAGTCTTACACAATTTAAGTATTATTATTCTGAATGTAAGAGCAATGCATTTTATTTTACCACGGGTAAACGGAAACTTCTGATACTTTTAGGTGTGGAATTTTTTCATGAATATTACAGTAAGTATTCTCAACACTGAGTACGAAATAAAAATCTATGTTTCAGTTTTCTACAATTTCCCTGCAGTACTGTAAGAACTTGTGTGTGTAAACCTGAAAATATTAATCGCCTATTCTCACTCGGACATTTTTTAGAATTACGATAATAACACGAAATGTTCATTTTTATGGAGCAGCCACCGCTGTTTTACGACGTTCAAATTGCCTGTGAAATTCCCATAAAATTACTGTATATTACAATGTGATGGGTAATAAACCGCATTGCAGCAAGTGAGCATTACGTAAAATATGTAAAAATCCGTAACATCACTAATTATTTTACATTTTCACAATATGCTTTTTTATGCTCACGATTTAACAAACAAATGAACAATAATTCGTCCATTACAATTAAGCGATCAATGTGCTAACATTAGAAATTCTGAACTTCAATCATTCACGAGGCTAGATTTTCTACAATTTCAATGGTTCGACCAATGACACCTATATCATTCTTTATTTATTTATTTTTATTACAATCGTGTGTGTATAGATTATTAAATGTCCCCTGTGATAAATTTGAAAGGCACAAAATCGCAAATACCAAAAAATATGGAAATAGATACGGATACAAATAATTAAAGATATTGGTGCATTTTTTTACTTCGGTCGAAGCATCGTTTTGATGTTCGTTTCATAGTTGCATTCTCCTACAATCGATCTTGATGTATTTAGGTGCACTATTCCATCTATAGAATTTGTTCCTCTATTTGTTTTATTTAATGTATTGCCTATTTCCTTACCGTAGTTGTTACTAGTGGTTTAATTATAAGCATAAAACGTCGTGAAAGAACATGTTCTGGGATCGAATACTGCGAAGAAATGCATGCATGTTATTTTATTATCATTATGACATGAATGAGGCTAACAAACGCTAGAAGTATACAAAGTACACTAACAATTAAGACAAATTTCAGCTGTTCAAATATTATTCTGAATCATTTTTAAAAAATAAAATTAATGTGTGTAAAGCCACAGAAACCGAAAGAATTTAAAAATATATAGTCTCAATACATGCAAAAATGTATACGAAAAACTTGAACCAACATTTTCAGATTACTTTTTGCGTCATAGCAATTACTTTACACAGAAAATGTAAATATTTGTTTTCTTACGGTTTCTTGAAAATATTACGGTGCTTCAGCACGCTCGATATCTCACTACGGAATGTTCTGGGTTTGAATCCTGGTCTCAGCACTAAGCGTCCCGCCATCAATTTACTCCTTATTATCGCGATTAACCAATCAGAATAAGAAAATGACAAATGTAACAAGACCGGCAAATATTTAGGATTTTAAGTACCTTGAAATTTCACTTTCGTTACTGACTGAAAATATGTACACGGTAACAGAAATATTGACCGACAGCGTACAAGCACACACTCATGAATGTGTTGGTTTAAACTGCATTTACTTCTCTGTGTACAGCTGCGAAACTTGTGGCAGAATTCCAGATTTACCGTACGGGAATAAGATAAAAGGTAACGGCCGCGGTGATGTAACGGATAGCGTCGTTTCTTCATAATCATCCTTTCGTTGATTCAAAGTATACTACACTGGTTTTCATGTAGAAATAATTCCACACTGCGGGGGAACAGTGCGAATATTAACATTTTTTCTTGGAGAGGAAGAGGATATGGTGCTGGTTTCAGGTGTGGAAACATATTCCCCATATTTTGCAACAAATTTACCGATAAATGCACATTATTATTATTATTATTATTATTATTATTATTATTATTATTAGCAAGAGTAACTATAAGCAAAATTCGAAATGCATCGAATCAAGGTTGATGTATTTTGGTGCATCAATTGATACAGTTTCTTTGAAATGCATTTTTATTGCATTACGAAGAGAATCTAATAAGTACCCATTCATGCATTTCTTTGTGTACTTTGATGCACCTAAAGTGTTCCATTAGCATTTTATATTTGGAGTCAAGGAAATTAATGGAAATTTGTGTAAATTGACACGTTTTGGATTATGTGAGTATATTTTTAAAATAATGTCAAAACCACATAACAAATCATTCGTTTCCCTTACCATACAAATATACTTCCCCAAGTTTTCACTGTTCTGCAATTGGATCTTCTGATTGTTCATTTTCTGTACATTTCTGTTCTGTTTTACAACACGTTCAGTTTGTTTTGAAGGATTATTAAATGTAAATTATTATTTGTCACATTTTTACACACAAATTCATAAAGACATTTAATCAGCTTCATGATCTTGTCTAATATGAGAACGAAGAAACAAGAAGCATGGAAATGTTGCCGATTTTTCCATCCTTTGAGTTTCTTACATTACATCTATTAATAAAATATATACAGGTTTCAGTCGCATGTGTTGTCTACAATTTCATTGGTATTCGAAAGCACGAAACTTGATTCATGAACAAGTTTACATACAAATACATAGAAATATATGTAACTAAAATGTATTGATGATAAAATTTTCCTCAGGGAGAAGGATGAAAATTTGCCAGAGATATTGGGCACCTCCTCCCCTTGAATTTTTGCCCTGTAAATGCACCAATTAAAATTTTAGAAAATGCATAAAGCATGTAGAGCCGCACCTCTGTGGAGGAGTGTTTAGCACAACGCGCTGCGACGCCTGGGGTCCCGGGTTGGACATGGGTGTTATTTGTGAATGTCTCTTCATCAATTTCATCATCTCATCACTCATCCATATTTTCACGATTAGCCAAAAATGACAGAAAAGCGAAAGTGAACTAAACCAAATCGAACAATATAACACGCACCTTCATGAATTAAAACTAAGAATAGTCAAAATTTTACAAATATTGAACTTAGTACATCACGATGTACAAATAATAGGTTTAGCGAGTATTGTGTTTATATTTGCAATGCGCGCAATATTTTAAAAGGTTAATTATATTTCCGAAACAAATTTTCAAAATGTTTTCAATCAACATTCATGAGAAATTTGCAGAATATCTTTCACACCCTTAACAACGAAAATTCATATTACTTATAGTGTATTGTCTTGATGATTTATTAATTTCTGCCGCACAGATTATCGAGTATATTCTGACTCGCAATCTCACGCCTGGAGATTCTGGGTTCAAGCCCCAGACGTAGCATGTATGTTTCAATTGCTTCATCTGTTTCAAGCAATGATCATCCATTCTCATCGTCGCGATTTATAGACGTAGAGAGGTAGAAAAGCGATGATAAATAACGAATCTTGTCCTTTTTTATTCCTTCTTTCGTAAACATTACTTCACAGAATATTGGAGCAATATTATTGACTCGTACAGCTGTTATAAGTTCACAAATTGTGTACATAAAAAACCACAGCGAAACGCACATTATTAATCGCAAAGCGGATTAAATTTACAATTGAAGCATATGAAATATTAAGGCGTGTTTCTCCTTGGATATCGAGCGGATAATCCAATACATTATATGACTCCTCATTTCGATAAATTTTTCATATGCATTCAAGGTACATCAAATAGGTTAACACAAAACTCAAGGGATATCATTTCGAAGTACAAAACGCACGCTTTTTTACTCCGTAAATCATTGAAGTGGATAGAATGCTCATATCAGGATAAACACTACAGAAAACCACATCAAATGAGACATTCTTCAGTTTCTATTCAGTTTATTGCAGTAAAACTGTGTCCGTAAACAATAAATTAAACAAGCTTGCTTTGATTAATTTTCAGTTTTGTATGTAACTTTTTACATGTGTGAATAATTCACGATATAATTTTAGACATTGTCATCACACACACACTCACTCCATTATATATACTGACTGGAATTGAATATTTATACCATTATTTCAAACTATAACAACAGAAAGATTTAGCAGATGAACAGATGACTTGTACATCGATTTCAAAATTATCTTCCGATAAAAGTGTAGCTAACAACTGAAATTGAATGCTTTGTCATTTTTTCGAACAAGTACACAAAGATTTAGCTGTTAACAATTTATTATTTTTATTTGCACGTCCACTTCCAGAGTGTCTTTGAAAATATAGTTATTGGCTGGAATTCAATGTTTTATGTAAATACTTCGAACAGTAAGAACAGAAAGATTTGACAGTAACAGGTTATTCTGCACGTCTATTTCAAGAAATTGGTCGATAATAGTATTTACCGTTGGCGGCAGTCATTGCACGCATTGGCAATATAACAATATTTACGTAATTTCCCAGTAACAATATTATCACCAATTCGTTATGTAAGAATTGCTAACAAATTACCTTTATTTTTAATACAATATCCATTAACTTATTATGTATGGAAACGCACATGTGGTGTGTAATTTGACAAGAAATGCGTCAGTTACGAAAATCGGACCCGGTCATTTGAAAGAGACTAATATTGCAAATTTAACTGTCAATCAATGCGTTAAAAATTGCATTGGTCGAATATGATGCACTTTTAGTTCGGTGCGTAGAGAGTTTAGCTACATACAAGAATAAATCGTGCCCAAATGATTTCTTCAAGAAGTGACAAAGATTACAGCATACAAGTTTTATACAAGGCGGTGTACATAAACATTTGTGCATCTGAAATATATGTGGATGAACGTCGAATTCATATGCGCACATTCATAGAAATAAAACATTATACATTTTATGTGCATTAATTGACAAAATAAAATATGTATGAAATAATTATGTCTGATCGTCGAAATCGGCTGTTACCGTTTCTCGCGGAGCGAACATATTTTAATGGATCTGATTGGATAATAATAATTTTGCGCATTTTAGTCAATATTTAAAAATACATATGTAGTTTTTGGTGTCAGTTGACACACTGTGTTCTGTGTATGTTTAACATTCTTAAGTTTCACACTGCTTACACACATTGTAATATTAGGTTGCAATTTTTCAGAGCATTGTTATTGGGACACATTCGGGGTTCTCCCTTAATCTTAGGAACTAGATCGAATGCATTTTTAGCAATAATTTTAGAATTTTAACTCGGTAATGATGATAATAGTAATCATCGCCAAAAATAAAAACGTCCGAGAACATGTGAAACCTAAAACAAGATTGTAAAACATTCATAAATGTGCATTCGGTCATCAATAAAAAATTGCCAGTAAATTGTTAGCAGTTTTATGCGGGATTAAGGTATGCATTTTTGTTCTCGATGCATAAATATTTAACAATTAAGTAACAAAGTAACTAATATTTATGTTTTGCAGTGAGAAAATGTAATTGTCAAAGAGAAATTTATTTCTGATTAATGCTACACGATATAGTATAGATGTGAAATGATTTTCTTGTTAAAGTTACGTGGATCATTAAGAAGAACCACACGGATTCCAAAGTATATCTTGACACAAAAATATGTGTGTGTTTGTAAATGTTTGAAAAGTTACTTTATTCTAGATTATTAAATATACCTTGTACAGCGTGTATGATCTGCAAGCGGATTGTTCTCTGATTGCTGATGTCTATCTAAAATTTGCACCAATTTTCATTAATTTTTGTAATAAACGTCATATGTAGAAATATGAAAATAACGTGATAAGAAAATTTTGAAGTAAATCCTTATACCTGAAAACATCAGGTGACAAATGTGTATATTGTTGACGCTTACCCCACTTATGGGCGTTCGAGATGGTCATTCGAGAGACATTCGTTTCTTGATTCTCGACCCTTTTATTTTCTAAATCTGTTAACGGATGAAACTTAATGAAATGGATTAGAACTTAATTTCTATTTTGTTAGCAAATCATCGCTTTGCTCATTACTGTTGAAACGTACAGATCAATAGCTGTAAAAATAACTATTAATTTCGTTACTCGTCACCTGAAAGGGGGAACTGGTTACAATTACTGGAAAAAGTAACTCTTGTAACTTATTTAGTTCCAACCACTAAGTTCGCTGCAGTAGAAATGCATAAATTTCGGAAATCTCAACAATTTCAAAGCAAGCAGAATTACACATTTAACTGTGTCATTTATGCACAAAAAGTGCTTAAAATTTGCGATGATACTTTCGGGTTTTGTTTGTGCGAGAACGTTGTACTGTCATTAAATAATTATTAATTATTTTAATGTATACTGATTAATTATTTGGATGATCAGTTTCATGTAGTCATTTCTAAACCCTTTATGAAAAAATAATGTACACTCCAAAAGTGTGAGTGTCTAAACGCAGTTATTGTCAGTTAAAACTGACTATATAAGCCAGAAAATATTAGCCAGACTTGCGTTATTGTCGTAAAGCTCACGTAGTTGTATTGCTTTCACTCGGGAAAAAATAGCACACACGCGTTACTGCCACGGTCTGTCTAGTACTGAAAGTCTGATTATTGTTGATTTGGTGGGTGCTCTAAGAGGAAATGATTATATGTTGTGATCTACGTATCGTTCAAGCTCATAATAATTATAACCACGCTATTGCTAAGCTATTAATATCACTTACATGAAAATACGCGTGTCTTGACGCAGTTATTGTCAGTTTGAACTGCTTACATTAGCCAGAACATATCAGACTTGCGTTATTGTCATAAAGTTTGGCTAATTGCATTGCTTGTTCATAGATAAATAACATGCACACTACTACCACGGTCAGTCGGGTACAAGTCGGATTATTATTGACATGACGGATGCTCAACGAGGAAATGGTTATATGTTGTGAAATTTTTGATTTATACGTCGTGGAAGCTCATAATATTTATAGCTGCTTGTCCGACCGCGCTATTAGAAGGCTATTAACATCACTCGAGTACACGAGAATAGGATATACACACATCCCGGCGGCATTGTCGGGTTAGAAAGATTGCACATACAATTTGCGGAAAAGACGGGGGGGAGGGTAACACTTGTTTTGCTGTCTCCTAGACAATCTGCAACTCAGCACTCAATAGAAAATTTTACGACTTGTTCTCAAACCCGCGGTGTTGGTATGTATGCCTTGGCGGAGGGCATAAAAGTTCTGCGGGGGTAAGGGGTGGCCCAGAACCAAAGCAATAAGGGAGCCGAGGCTCTGACATGAGTTATGGCCACTCGTAACACGATGCTGCATGACAAGGGTGAAAAGGATGGGGAGGCTGGAAGTGAACTATCATCGAAGGGATGATGCCGGGGGGGTTGTGTACAAAAAGGACAGTAAACGCCGGCGATATTATGCTATAAAAATCCCATAGATTCACCCCGCTCCCTCGTCCTTGTTCAGAAAGAAAGGATAAAGTGAGAAGTTCAAAAAGAGACAATAAAGAGACGTAGAAAACGAA
The DNA here is from genome assembly GCF_977018435.1 of Lepisma saccharinum. Taxonomy (NCBI): domain Eukaryota; kingdom Metazoa; phylum Arthropoda; class Insecta; order Zygentoma; family Lepismatidae; genus Lepisma; species Lepisma saccharinum. Next base: position 33,888,164 of record NC_139252.1, on the reverse strand, counting down.
TAGGTCCATTTCTCTTCACCCTCAATTTCGGCGTGGTAAGGGATTTCGAACAAAGGATCAAGAAAGTTCTTGGGTAATAGTTTTAGTTGGGTGGATATCTTGTTAATATGCGTAACACACTTTTTTTGTCTTAGGCTCACCGCGCCTTGCACTGAAACCAAACGAACTGGAGAAGTGCATTTTTGGGAATCTTTGTTTCTTAGAAATGCCATTGCAGCCACAAACAAATTCTTTGTATACATAGTTGGCAAAGCTTTGCTTTTTCTAGTAATGCCCTTTTCCAAAAGTTGTAGGCAACAGCATTGCATTATTTCACTAAAATGACTGACGTAATTCGTTGATCAAGTTGTTGCAGATAGTGCGATTACCCGAATTTTGAAGACTTGTTTGCAAGATATCTTCTTGTGCTCAATTTTTTAGTGTCACTAAGAAATTTCTTGCAAATAAAGCTTGAAAAACATTGCGGTTTTTTTTTCAGTATATTTTTTTCTGGCAGTATACCTGCTACTGGATAAAATATAAAAGAATTTATATCTTCTCATTAAGTACAGTACACTATTATCTCTCCTAACACTGTAAGGTTCTTGTGTGACCTGATTCATGAACTCAATAGCATAAGAAGTTCGGCTAATAACTCTGTAATAAACAAACAAGAATGTCTGGTTGTATCAATCGGCCAAATAGAAAATAACCAAACTTTTGTTATTCTGTTTCGAATTGTTTGACTGACACTATTCCCGCAATATTATTGTAGACGGCTTTGTTTTAAAGGTTGCATCAGCCAGAGAGCCGGTTTACAAGTTATGTAGCGCATCAAAGTAGGACAATGCTTTTTTGTGTGTGCAAACTTCTACCATGTCTGTTGTGGTCAGGTGTACCACTAATATCTGTACAAACAACTATGATGCGAATTGTAGACATGGCAACGAAAAATGTTTATCATGAAGAAGATATGAGCACAGGTCATACGCCAATACAGAAGTCACTTAGAATGTACTCTGCAGCCTAAAGCCTGTTTTGCAAGGATTGTTATTCATAGGATAGTCTAATATTTTTGAAAGTGCTGTCTTGGCGGAAAGAACCTGTTATCATTCTATATTCAATATATGATTTTTTTTTCTTTTGGTTTACGTACCGCACATCTCCAACCAGTCGGAGTGCAACTGTTTTGGAGCATATTTTCTAGAAATTGACTTAGAGTACCACAAAGAATATCTAGGATGTGCATGTTTGTACATGGTGTAATTTGAAGTTTTTGTCTTGTTGACCCTAATTATCGTATCTTACCTTGTTGGTTACTTTTCCTTGTAGTTTTCTTCTCCTTCATCCATGGGTACTCGGGAACATTCACTCCTGGAGGTGGTTGCTGACCCCCTGGGACGTGGGGGTTGTTAGGTCCATGGCCGTGCATCCCTCGCTCCGCACCTTCGAGTCCCGGGTAGGTCTGAGGCCCACCGGGCATTGCCGGCGGGCTCAGGGCGGGATTTGGCCTGTGCAGGGGGTCATTGAGATGCGGCAAGGCCGTCATGAACTCCGCCATCGATGGTTGACTGTTGATGAACCCGGTTTCGCATGCAGCACCTTCCATGGGTCCGACGAACCAGTCGCCCACCTCTGGTTTGGCCTGGACGTATTGTTGATCCTCCGTTGGGTGTTTATCTTTCATTCGGCTTGTGTCTCCCAGCATGCGGTGCCAACGAAGATGATATTCTTGACACTTGTCGAGTTGACATTCCGTCACCGTCAACTATATCGAGCACATGGACACTGTCACGGCTGCGGACATGGTCCGGGTTGACCATTGTCCTCATATTTCTCTACGATTTTTTTTTTCACATTTGTCAGCGGGTAAGCTACACGCGCACACACCAAAAACTTCTCACTACACTGTAACCGGCGTTTGCATGTGCTGTTTACACGCGCACGGGTTTGTGGTACCACGTCAACGCACCTCACAACTCATACGGGCGCCTATCACTCCTTCCTTCAGTTAAGAAATGTCAGATTGCGTGGTGTGTGTCGGCTACACAGGTGCGGGGGGAGGGGAGGAGGAGGGGGCAACAAGCGTACCTTTCAGGGCTTCTTTCTCGTACCGGCGGGGGGAGGGGTGGGTGCCCCGGCAAAAGAACTCTCATGTCAAACGTACCGCCGAACCGAAGCTGAAACTTTATCCGGGAATTGATAGCGAAAATCTGACCATTTCTTCGCGGTCACGTGATGCGCGTCAACCAATGACAGGAGCCTCAACCCTCTCGCGGTGGGCATGTGATCGCTACGCGGAGCGAGAGGAGGTGGTAGGCGGGAACGACGAACGAAGCGGCGTGGTGCGATCGCAAGTGAGAGACAGACAAGCTCCATGCTTCTCTGAAGGGGGCAAGAATCGGAGGGGGGCGGAGGGGAGCCGGGGAGGGGAAGGGGAGCAAGAAACTTCGGGAGAGAGGGAGCGCAACAGCACACAGTACACAAGCTACGTCGCGCGCGATCGCTCGTGTGCGCCTGCCACGCCGCCTGTAGGCGAATCCGCGAACCACCGCGCTAGCTCAAGCGAGAAGTCATGTTTGGCAGGCGAAAACAATAAAACTACTCGCCCGTAGTGTCATAAATTCATTTCTTCCCGATTTAAAAGACTGAGACACGCGCGCGCGATCTCGAACAAGCTTTCGAAGCCTGTAGAAGATTGATTTACTATCTAAACGGTCGCGCGGACATAAGTCCATGTAAATCACCAATAATATTGTTAGCAAATACTCTCCCGTATCAATTTACGATGTCTTTTATGTGACAATTTTAGCGTTTGCACGCAGTTTTTCTTAACAGTATACACACTACACAAATTTATGTGTTCTGTTTAACTTAAGTTTTTTTCTCTATATAAAGTACTTTTCTTTTCCCTCCTCCATGGTAAAATATTACCAATAGTGTCAAAAGGCCTGATTCAACGTTTACGTCCATTTTGAAAACTACCCATTATTGCATTATTTTCATGTGAAAAACTTATTTTTTAAGTTTTGCCTTGATCAGTAAGACTCGCAAACCAAACCTTTTTAGTCACTACTTTAACATTTCTCGAATGATCAATTCCTTTGTTTTGAGACTACCTAATGTCTATTTTCTTCTTTTTTCGAGATTCAGAGATTTTCTTCTCAATTTAATTAATGTTTCCCCCCTCATTTCATCAATGTTCCCCCTCACTTCATTAGCACTCTCATTTCATCAATGTTTTGCACTGAACGCAGCTACTAATTTTAAACACCAAAAAATATAATTATCAATACACAAAAAAGTGCATGAATAAAATGTCTAAATGCATTCAATGTTTATTTTTATAAATATTATGTAATCGTATAAATCTACTCGCTAATAGTTCTAAAATAGTTTAAAAACTTACTTGAATTCTAAAATATAATACCTACATCCTGATGAAATGCAGTAAATATTGATACGCATTGCGTAACGATTCAAAGCTAGTTATTTTCAACTTGCTGTTTGAGAGAGCGTTTCTCAGATATTCAGAAACAAGTAAGAACAGAAGATTAAACATGCAGAGAAGATTCAATGATCGACGAAGCAAGAAATTAACCATTACACGCCACAGGAAAAAAGAAATATTTGTTCGAATTTTCGAAACAGGTTTGCCTAAACTTTAACTTGATAAACAAAAAAAATGGATAGCATTTACTATCCAACTTGACCGAAGTTTTTCATAGCTCTAAACAAATGATTACTAAACGAATTTCGTTCTAATGAACAATTATTTGTGTGCACGACTTATAAAAGAATTCGGTTCTGGTGAACAATCATTTGTGTGCACGATTGCTAAAAGAATATGGTTCTTCTGATGAACAATCATTTGTGTGCACGATTGCTAAAGTAATATGGTTGTGGTGAACAATCATTTGTGTGCACGATTGTTAAAAGAATATGGTTCTGGTGAACAATAATTTGTGTGTGCACGATTGCTAAAAGAATTCGGTTCTGATGGACAATGATTTGTGTTCACTCCTATTTAAACATGTTTGGTTACGAGAAACCATTTTCTAAACTTCTTTTTTACTCTGTCACCTGTTTCAGTACATTTGATGCGTGTTGTTTCCTGTGTGTATACCTCTGAGTTTCCTTATGTAAAAGCAGCAAAGCAAATGTAAGACTCACGTGTCCTCGTAAGTAACAAACCAATGTATGATATCGAGGAGTCTCATCGTAGTGGTGAGAGAGGAATGTAGGTCATTTCCTCTACGACTACAAGACCACTCTGTTGGGAAAAGATAGATGGCCCAAGCGAACACACAACTGCAAGGATCATCAGTGGGGGGTGGGGATTCGAGGGGTAAAGTGCAAGGGGGCGACTGCTACGAGGGATGACGGAAGAGTGTGGACGGGGTGAACTTAATGGGTCTGCGAGACGACCCGACATACGTATCGCCTAATTAAGAGGTACCCGAAACTCGGCTTGAGTTCGTAGGGGGTTGGCGGATACGGTTTTTAAGCACGTGATGCGCGTTTGCAGTCTTCTAACATACGAGTTCGTTTTGGATCTTTGGTTCTTGGAAAGGGTTGTGTCCCTAGGGTGTATGTGTGTGTTGTTGGTGGGATTGGGTTACAAAACTACCAAATTTCTTCACGTCATGTGATCTGTAATATGAAATATCGGTACGGAAAGAAGAAATATTACTACCGAATGTTCTATGCAGCATCGATGCTTTCACAAGGTACAAAAGGAGGCAGAGTGGCAAACTGGGAGTTCACAAGTTGCCAGAAGAATTAAAGTTAACACGGAATGTCGTACAGCCGTGGAAATACTTCTTCCATTACCACACAGAACCCAAAACGTATCAATTGACACATATATTTTGATTTCAATAACACGTTAACGTGCATAAACTGCAAATGATGCACCTTTTAGTGTGTCAAAATACACATAGAAATGTATAAATGGGTATTTTTATCAGATGAAGTTCCCTGTGATGCACTAGAATGCATCAATTTGGACACTAAAATGCATCAATTTGGAAGATCAGACAAGATCATTTCAAAGATAACAAACTTTCACTTTTTAATGCATCAATTGACACAGATAGATGTATAATTCTATCATCTTCGAAATGATCTTGTCTGATCTTCGAAATTGATGCAGTTTAGTGCATCACAGGTAACTTCATCTGATAAAAATACCCATTTATACATTCCCATGTGTATTTTGACACACTAAAAGGTGCATCATTTGCATTTTATGCACGTTAACGTGTTATTGAAATCAAAATATATGTGTCAATTGATACGTTTTGGGTTTTGTGTGTAATATTAAGGCTCTGTGGGGTATTTTATTCCATGACTGTACATAGCAATGAAGAAGCAGACCCGTAGCCAGAATTTTATTTCAGGGGTGGTGGGGCTCATACCTTATCAGCATGATCATCCGCCAACTAAAGGCGAAAAATTGGGGGGGAGGGTAAAAGCCCAGAAGATGAATCTCTCACTATGTACAAGATACTTAATCCCGCTGAGGAAGTAATATCAATGTACAGTATTTGCAATGTACAGTATTTCCAACGAAACACTTGTAGGATTTCGGGGTTTTGCTTCAGCTCTCAGAGGTTACTCCCTAAGAGCCTGTGAAGATGCCATGCCTATTAGGAGCATACACCATCAGTGGCGTATGCTGAGTTCATGATCTGGACTATCAGTCACTATGACACGTGGTACTAGGCTGTGTCGGGAATAACTGGAGCAAGGCCGCACATAACGAAGGGAAGAAAGCGAATGGGTGCAGCGAAGTAGTACGCGCTGCTGTAAATGGCTGGTAGCTGCAGCCGCGTTTTCCCCTCAATGCACTCACTTCCCCTCACGCGTTTATTGGTTGAGCCCTCTCGAGTCACTAATTGCGGAGAGGACCAGTTTTCTTTCTCTTGCTCCAGAGTTTCCCGGGACAGAATGTACTTTAAAATATTATTTTCTTATTTTTCGTCAGTTTTCTGTCTCTTTTGAATAGTCCTGACAATGAGGTTGATTGATTCCACAATGAATGTCAGCAGACCCCAAAACGTGTCAATTGACACTTATATTTTGACTTCAACAACACATTGACGTGTATAAACTGCAATTGATGCATTTTCTATTGTGTCAAAATACACACAGAAATGCATAAAAGGAAACTTTTATCAGCTGATGTTCCGTGTGATGCACTTAAAATGCATCAATTGAGAAGATCATTTCAAAGATAAGAAAATACACATTTAGCTGTGTCAATTGATGCATTAAAAATGAAATTTTGTTATCTTTGAAATGATCCTGTCTGATATTCCCAATTGATGCATTTTTAGTGCATCACGCGGAACATCAGCTGATAAAAGTGTCCTTTTATGCATTTCTGTATGCATTTTGACGCACTAGAAAGTGCATCATTTGCAGTTTATACATGTTAATGTGTTCTTGTAGTCAAAATATATGTGTCAATTGACACGTTTTGGGTTCTGTGTGTGAATTCAACTTGTAAATTACAAATACGGCAACAATTAATTAAAAATGCATTGTAGAAGTGTTGTGAAAGTATTTTGTTACCGTGAGGGGTTTACACTAAAACATTCACATTGATTCTGACAATGCGGGTTTACCCTACAGCCACCAGCTAGCGCTACAAGGCAAACCCTTAGGTCTTCCTCTTCTTGTGCTTATTGTTGCTATTTTTACGGTGATTTCACGGTAAAATTACGGTCAATTCCTTTTAGTGTAAAAACGAGATATAAAATATAGGAATAGTGAAACCGAATAAGTTCCCAAAAGGGAAAGAGCCAAACCCCGCAGTAGTTTCTAGACAGAGAGGAGCTGATACGAGGGTAACACGGAAGGCCGACCATCGCTGGCTTTGAAGACGCAGGAAGATGATGGATTGTTGCGAGCGCCGGGGACCGACAGGCCGCACTGAATGCTGAGAAAAGGTCAATAATCGGGAGCTAATTCTTCACCCGGCCATGGGAGGCATGGGCAGTGGTCAAACAACCTGACAGATTGGGACAATGCGAGTCGGAAATGGAGGACGGACTGTGGTGGTCAACTGTTCGTTGCAAGGGTAAGGGAAACGGTCAGGGGGAAAGTTTCAGAAAGAAAAAAAATCTTGTAAGTGTGAATTTCTCCCGTTGTTCGTAGACGTGATTGCCATTTGATAACATGCACTCAGAGAACTAAACGCATCATATCGATTGATGCACTAAAGTGTGTTTTATGGCTTCTTCAAAAAATCTTTGATGCATTGGGGTGCATTTTTGTATGTCGTGAAAGAAACACCAAAGTGCATCATTTGATTCACGTCAGGATCTATTTCAGTCGAGATGCACTTCAATGCATCAGTTGATGCGTTTTCATGCACCAGAATGCATCTGTTTGATGATGCAGGAAGGTGCATCAAGGAACATCAACTGATGCATTGAAGTGCATATCGACTGAAAGAAATCCTCACTTGAATCAAACACTTTGGTGTTTCTTTCACGACATACAAAAATACACTCAAATGCATCAAATGTGAATCTGATTCTTTGAAGAAACCATAAAACACACTTTAGTGCATCAATCGATACGATGCATTTAATTTTCTGTGTGTGTGCATTGTCAGACATTTTTGCAAGTTGAGGTTTGGGAGGGGGGAGAGGGGCAGCCAGAATGTTGTATGTTACCGTAAATTTTACAATATTTCCCCGTTAGAATTTAATAGTCTGCCTGTTTAAACGCGACGCAACCGTATTTTCGCGAGTGCACGAGCAATGAGCATTAATTTTTGTCAGCTATCTTTCAGAATTGCAAATGCATCAACTCAAGCTTGATGCATTTTCAAGAAGATGCGAATTCCTGGGTGGCAGGGGTTATTTCCCAAAATTCTTTGCCTCTAAATTTTCCGGCTGGAGTTGTTATAACAATAAAGATAAGAAATTAATTTTGACTTCAGACATTACTAAGGATAATACCGAAAAAACACGCAAAAGAACGAGGAATAGCATCTATCTACGTGTGTGTGTGTGTTTTTGAGTGTTGCTAACTCCCTCTCTTTTTCTCCTTCAAGAGACCAATTAATAGACCAAGACAAAGGGCCAAAAGTGCATCATTAGTAGCTTATGCACTTTAATATAATACAGGAGTCAACATATCAATTGGCACATATATTGGGTTCTGTATGTATGCTGTGGCTATAAACAGAAGTAATCGTAGCGTCGCTAACAGCTTAAATTTAAACGCAGATACAGACACACAGTCATGCCTACAGTACAGAATTGACGTTTTTAAGAAAACTCTGCAAATTTAAATATTAATATTTTATCCTTGCATAGATAGACTGATTATAAATATACCGAATGTCCCAGAAGTATTTCCCTTATTACAAACTTTATTCATATCCGCTATATGCAAGGTAGAGATGTGAAAGCGGTGTAAAAATGTTGGAAAACTAACAAAGTGTTTTTTTTTTTGTTTTTTTGTTTTTTGCAGGTTTGAGTAACGTGGCTGTAGTGTAGCAGTGTTAGTGCCCGGAAAACCGGAAATGTTCACAAATCAGGCAAAAGCTCAGCATGTCCTCTGATATCACGAGACCCGGTCACTAATAACAATGCAGAGGAACTTTCAAATGTACAGAATTCTTTCGTCTAGAATATCTGCCATCAATAAGTTGGTATTTAAAAAATGGAATTTATCTTCATTCCCAAATCCTGTCAAGTCCAAGAAACATTGTATGGAAAGATGCCACCCGATGTCAAGAGCATTAATTCCGGTTTCCTGGGCACTGACACTGCTACACTACAGCCACATTACTGAAACCTGCAACAAATAAACTTGGTTAGTTTTCCAACATTTTGGCACCACTTTCACATCTCTACATTGCATATAGAGGATATGAATAAAGTTTGTAATCAGGGAAAGACTTCCGGGACACCCGATATTTTTGAAACCCAATCATAAAAATTACATAAATTATCGTTAACTGTATACCACTCGTTAATGTGTTTAAAACATTAATGGTAATTTATTTTCCAGTAGTTGAATGGCAGTGGAAACTGACGAACTGACCATTTCTCCAGTAAACCATTTACACTGTTAGCTTGGTCATATTGTTGGCATATACCAACAGGGTATCTACGTCAATGCATACAATATTAAACATAAAATATAAGAAATTCAAATTACTGAAAACACAGAGATTTTACTTTTCCACCTTGAACCAAGGATTTGTGAATTCCGAAAATATTTTATTAAATAGGCTATATATGTCGTAATATTTTTCAAATGTAAAAACCACTGTGGGGCACAGTTAGTTTATTATATTTTTTATCGAAAATTCGTCTGCCTTTATGCACTGGATATTTGGGAAATGTTTTGAAACACCCTGTACAGGGTCGTCGCCAGAGGGTGTAGAGAGTAGGCACACTGTTCATACACACATTAATGAAAATAGTTAATAAACATTTGCAATTTTGTTATCGGTATATATCGATACTTTATCGAAATCGACAAATAAATAATATTGGTCCCCAGTGGTGCACTTATAGGATTTTCGAACGGGGGAAGGCTACGTAGCCTATACTTTTTTTTAGTATTCAGTCCTCATTTTGCCATCTATCCCTTCCTTCCTTAAGAATACTGAGCCGAAGGGGGGGGGGGGTTAGGACCCCCACTAACCCCCCCCCCCGCCCCTTGGGCACACCATTGTTGGTAACTCCCAAAGAAAGAAACCTCCGAATTATAATGAAGAAGAATATTTTCAAACACACTTAATTTTACTACATTTATCCTAATAAAAATTGTTTCTTTTATCCATAAAAGCAAATAATGAAGACTATCAATTGCATATTTACGTTTGTCAGTTTTATTGTGTCTCGCTTTTGAGCATTAGAATTGTTTTTGACATAAAATAATACTAAAACTACTATTTTTATTGTTTGAGGACTTACACGGTCCAGTGGAGACCCCAAGCGCAACAGTCTGGTTTAAACACTCCACTGTCCGCACTGCAATGTTGCATCTTAAGTTGCATCTCTTGAGAGGAATCATTTCATCTTCCGCATCCTCTCTTATCCGCTTCCGCCTAGAGATATTCCAGCATCCCTAAGCGGTCCAGCAATCTCTCTGAGCGACGACGGAGAGAAGAGAAGGTTTAATAAATTTAAATCGATGGCATATGACTTTGACATATCGTTCTATGCATATTTTAATCTCACGGCACAGCTGCGGTAGTCTGAGGGGTGAGCAGGGGTGGGATGAAGGGAACACGGGGGGAGGCACATATCAATGGATCGTTATGGGTTCAAATACTCTTTCCTCCCTCTCGTTTCTTCTTATTTCGTTTTTTTTCATCCTCTTCCTCAACGGAGTTTCTTCCAAGAGGAAATTGGGGATGACACAAAAGAGGATAAATCTGAAACAAGGGCCGGAACGGATCGGTTAGTTCATTGTATTTTTTTTATGGGCAATTCGTCTGCCTTCATGCACTGCATATTTGGGAGGAGGCGGAATTGTAGAAGCAGAAAAAATGGAGAAGTATTTTGGAACACCCTGTAACAAGGACGTCGCAATTGAGTAGGGATGAGTGAGAAATCATTTGCAACAGAAGAATTGCGATAAAACAGAGAACGTAAGAAACACACAAAGAAAAAAGATAAAATTATAGAGAATCAAAGAAAGAAAAATGGATTAAAAGAAAAATAGAGTGAAACTCAATGGAGAAATAAATAAGGAAAGAAAGAGAATCGGAAAAGGGGCAAGACATAGAGAAAAGGAAATAAGAGACCGTGATGGAAAGAGAGAGAGAATCAGATAAAGTAAAAAAGTAAATGAGAATCTTACCTTCTTGGCGTCAACCACATGTGCAGTAGGTGTCAAACAAATAGCAGTTCTTGTCAGTGATGTGCGTTTACGCGTAAACAACGATAGTCTACATTCTACACGTAGACTATTGTATACACGTAGATGACGTAATCTATGTAAACAACATGGCAAAAGGTGATAACTTAGCAAAGGGCGCCGTGGAATTAAAAGAAAATAATACTGCGTATCAGTTGCTGATGTGTGAGAAGAAATTTTCATACGTAGCCCTCCAAATTCGAACAATTTCTCACCTAGGAAAAGAAACCTAACAGGAAATATTCTAGTGTAGACTAATTTTGCCTCACGACTGCCATCTGTTGATTTTTTGCATACTATTTATCTTCTTCCATAGTTGATGATAGAAAAGAAGAGAAATTTTGTTGTAAATAGGATTCTTTTCAGTTCGTTAGGAACCAATATAGTTGAAATTGTCACTTTCCCTTCATGAAACCCTTGAAAATTAATTTTAATGCACTTTAGATTGTCTACGTAATCTATGTAAACTACAACCCAATGTAATCTAGGCGTAGATTACATATAGACAACGCTACGGAACTTCTTATGCACCATTTTAATAATAATGCCGACAAAATCGGGTCCATTTGTTTGGAATTACGGAATAATTTGGCTATGTTAGAAATATGGCAAGACCTACTGGTCATTTTTGTTTATGCTCGTGAGTAAAATCTCAAACAACATAGTTTTAGTTAATACAAGGAAATTCATTTTTGTCTGTAAATTCAATCCATAATTTATTTACATTTTCCCCTCACAACAAAGAACACACCAAAGTTGTTCCATTAGATGATATGTTAGCAACAGTGTTAGCGGCCACATCATTGTGGCACTACATGCAGTTACTCTCCGTCTACCGTAAGATCAAAGTCTAAGGAAACAAATACACGTGACTTGTGAGAATCCTATTGGTTAATATTGATAACGGCTGTTCCACTGAAATTTTACGTAAAGACTTTCAAGAGGGAGATGGAAAGAAATTATACATTCGTTTACGAACAAAATAATTTATTGTGTAGATTAAAAAACAATATAAAACTAACAACATTAAATATAATAAGTTCCTTGAAAGAATATCCACATTTTTTCACTAATATCTTGATACGTAGTATTTTATACTAATGAACCTGCTCTAGATAGGTTTTCATCGTTACACTATATTTAGTATGTAAAAAACCCAAAGTGACATTTTGAATTTCCTCTCTCCTGTAAATGTGATAGATTGAAGTTTATACCTAAAACAAATAGTTTATACACTTTGGTTTATACACTTGCGTAAAATGTTAAATATTTCATGCTTTTTTTCCCTCACAAAAACGCATAATTTCATTTAAAAAGCTACTTACTAATTGCGACAATCATAGGCCCACACATGGCAGGAGTTTTAAGTGTAAAAAGAAATTAGTATCCTATTTTCTTCAGGAAAATGAAGTCCAGAGGTACAAGATCTGACCCCCATAACCCCATTTTGGTGCCAAAATACATCTCGACATAAGTCTTCCAACCTGAGTACACTAAAAATTTGAATGAAAAATTGACAAGTTTTGCTGCCATACAACTACCATGTAAAAATGAAAAATGACCATGACCGTTTCATAAACTATTAGCTGTCACTACTTAGTTATCATAATTCATGTCATTTTAACGATGCAGTGTTTAAAAAATATATTTATGCAAGCAACTGTAATTTATAGTCATTGTCCACATTTATATATAATAAAATATTGAAATTCAATTTTTTTAAAAAAAAAACTGTTATGTCCCGTTTTTGTAAATCAACACTCAAACTGTTAAATTTTAACAGTTGAATAAATTTACGGTAATTTTGTTTTAAATAATTGTTAACACAGTAAAAACAGGTTTGTTTGAATTAACAAAAACAAGTTTAGTTACACCTTTTGGTAACGGTAAACAAAACATTTGGTAGCTTTTACTAAATTTGTCATTTTAACCTTTTTTTTATAACTCTAAGGACACGTGATTGCTAAATGGATTTGGATCTGGTGAACAATCATTTGTTTACACGATTGCTGAAAGAATTTGGTTCTGGTGAACCGTCATTTGTGTGTGCTCGGTTGCTAAAAAGAATTTGGTGTGAACAATCATGTGTATGTGCACGATTGTTAAAGAATTTGGTTCTGGTGAACAAATGTTTGTGTGCACGATTGCCAAAAGAATTTGCTTCTGTTGAACAATCGTTTGTGTGTATGAATGCTAAAAGAATTTGGTTCAATTGAACAATCGTTTGTGTGCACGGTTGTTAAAAGAATTTGGTTCTGGTGAACAATCATTTGTTTGTGCAGTTTTGCTAAAGGAATTTGGTTCTGATGATCAATCATTTTGTGTGCACGATTAGTACAATTATTTGGTTCTGGTGAACAATAATTTGTTTGCACGATTTCTAAAAGAAATTGATTCTTGTGAGCAATCGTTTGTGTGCAGGATTGCAAAAATAATTTGGTTCTGGTAAACAATTATTTGTGTGCACGATTCCTAAAAGAATTTGGTTCTGATGAACAATCATTTGTGTGCACGATTACCGAAAGATTTTGGTTCTGGCGGATAATCGTGTTTGTCGCCTATTTAAACGAATATTTGGTTACGAGAAACTTTTTCTTCGGTTATTCAAATAATTTTTTCCCCTTAATAATATCCTTTTAATTTAGCCTCCATATTCTAATCAAACATACTGTGCGCACACTTTCTTGGCTCAATCATCTCTTTTTAGTGACCTTTTTTAAAAACCATTTTACTTACTTTAGAGTTTTGTAATGCACACAATAAATTGACGAGCTTGAAATAAATGCAGTATATCTTGGTGAATATACAGCCTACTCTGAGCTGGGCCAGAACTCACTCTCCTCCAACCCGGGTCTCTTTCAGGCGGCGTGACAAAGTCCTTCAGGAAGATCAGAGCCTCCGCAGAAGGGAGAGTTCGGGGGAACAAGGTATGACGACGCGTGGCTCCAGAAGCGGTGGTCGAAGACATTAATATTGGTGGCAGTTTGTAGCCAAAGTTAGCAGTTACATCTGCCGCGGGCCTAATTTAGTATGCTAATGTTTCCCGGAGAACCCACAAAACGCCCCGCCACCTACAACAGCTGCAGCCTATGAAGTATAAAGAGTACAGTTCTTCGTCGAATGCTTAATTAAAATCCAAGATACAGTCGAGCCGTTGCTTACGGAAGGGGGCGAGGAGGATCCCAAGAAGGGTGTAAAGAAGTTGGGAGGAGAAGTGAGACAAAGAGAAGAATGCTGGAGAGAGAGAGAGAGAGATTACCATTGTGGAGACCGGAGCGGAAAATTTTTCATTAAATACATTCGTGAAATGATTTTAAGATGAGTTCCTCGGGAAAGACTTCTGGTAGCCGAGTTCTGGACTTTTCTTGAGGTTTCCCCTATTGTGAGGATGCTGGGCTCTGGAGCGGGAGCCGAGAGGAAAGGGAGTTTAGGGAAGAGGGGTGGGTTCCAGGCATCCAGGTTCCTAGAAGGGACGCGGCTGGAGTCTTGGGGATTTTGATGGAGACGGGAAATGTGATGCGTCAAAAGGGCAAAACGGTTGAGTGGTCTGCTCAGATATCGTCACTGTGTTCGAGCCCTGGTACTGGTTCTTATAGGAGTGATTCCATAACTTTCATCCTCATCGTCACGATTAACCAATAGTGAATAATAAGAGACGTAAAGCAAAATTAAATTAGTATGTCATACAAATTTATATATCATCATATATCAGTTGATATATGCGTATATCGTTGGACTGTTTAACGAGTCAACATCTCGTGTGAATCCTGCCAATTTTTTTTCAATTCTCCTACTCCCGTGACCTCGGTTCGATTCTTGACGGAGACCCTGAGATACTTACCTTCATTTTGTAAAGTTCTGCCACTAAAAGACAGGGATGTTCAGAAGGTAAGATGGCGTTTCACACCTGGAAAATAAAAGTCAACGTAAAGTGATATATTATGTACTTTCATTTCAATCACAGCAATTTGCTTTAATTATCATAAAGGGGATAATTACAATCAATGGCAGAGATCGTTCCTGAAACACGATTAGTTAAAACTGAAGGAGCGTTTTGAGGCGGAAAAAAATCATTCTTGAACCCTTCTTCACGGAAGTAAATTCTGCGGACAACCTTGCTAACACATTCAAATGTTCTTCCACTTCCTGAGCAATTGCAGTTCGCAAATTCGGTCACTAGCGGATCCAGATTTTCCATGTGCTCAGACATTTGCTTGAAGTTCGCAAATTCGCTCACTAACGGATCCAGATTTTCCAGATCCTCAGATATTTGCTTGCAGTTCGCAAATTCGGTCACTAACGGATCCAAATTTTCTATACAGTCAGACATTTGCTTGCAGTTCGCGAATTCTGTCACTACCGGATCCAGATCTTCCATATGCTCAGACATTTGCTTCGTTCGCAAATTCTGTCACTAACGGATCCAGATCTTCCATGTGCTCAGATATTTGCTTGCAGTTTGCAAATTCTGTCACTAACGGATCCAGATCTTCCATGTGCTCAGACATTTGCTTCGTTCGCAAATTCTGTCACTAACGGATCCAGATCGTCCATGTGCTCAGATATTTGCTTGCAGTTTGCAAATACTATCACTAATTTATCCAGATTTTCCATGTCCTAAGAAATTTGCTTGTAGTTTGCAAATTCTGTCACTAAATCTCAGATTCCACGTAGCTAAATGGTTAGCACTCTCCTCGCCTCCGGAGCGAGCGGTTACAGGTTCGAATCTACAAAATGTCCTTTGACACTGCATCGTGAGGACATTGTGGAGTTGCTTGAAAGTAATACGAGGTGGCTTCGGTGTCGAAAACCAGAAAACAGCGGTTATGGGACTCTGGATTCGACATGACTGCACGTCACTTAGAGTAAAGCTGTTTTTGCAGGTGTGGCCTCAGAGAGCTGTTGTACCATGGAGTTTTGTTTTAGCAGTCATTCGCAGGTGCAAACTTCCAGTGGCTTCAGTTTGCAAAATTTTCCCACGAGGAAAGAGAGGGTTATGTTGGCCACGATGGTCCCGAATTGGGCAGAAATTTTCAAAAGAGGACGCATCTGCATTTTTCTTCTTTGAGGGAAGGTCCTGTCATGCAATCAACGACCATGCAAATGTGGGACATTTGGTCGCAAACTCATATGATGAATAGCTGGCCATCCTAGTACCTTTTCGTACGTCGAAGAACCCAAGGCGCGACCTTTGATGGCGAGTTCCGAGGGTTCAACCAGAGGCCATCGTTAACAGAATCCGCCGTTGGCACCAAAAGCTCCGATGCTGCATGCAGGCTGGTCACCGCTTACCTAATCTCCAGGGTCGACCCTTGCTGATCCCCTACGAGCAAAGGTGAGGACGGTCTGAGAATGCTAATGACCTCATTCTGCTAACGGCGAAGAGGCGAGTGATGATTGCAACACCTGTTAGAACCTCGTTGGGGGTTTTTCTTCAAGATCTCCCGACTCTGAACCAGTAAAGTGAGATGATCTTTCTTTGCCAAAATATCTTAACTGCTTACGGTGAAAATAAGGAACGATACCCGTTGTACTAAAATGGTATTGGGTATCCGCTAACGGAGTTTCAAAGAGAGAGTCTGGTCGTCGGCTTAGACTTAGAGATAGTACAGACCAGACCAGTGGTGTGCCAAGGGGGAGAGCTTGGTTGGGGTCAGAACCCCCCTTAGGCCAGTAACCTAAACAGAAAAAAGCAGGAAAATGTGACAAAATGATAACTGACTACTAAAGAAGTATACGTACCCCCTTTTTTTCCGAAAATCCTGGTCACGCCACTGGATCAGACCTTTTGAGACTTGACGAGACATACTGTCAGTCTCGTTCGAGACTTTCATACGATGTTGAAATATATACAGTACCTAAACCAAAGTTACTTTACTGTGCAACTTCTTCAGATATATTCAAGCAGATACCTAGCGAATTACTTACAAGTCATATTCGTACTTGTGCACAAAAACATTCCGTGATTATAAACGACCACAAAATTTTAATTATGTACATTACGAAATTTTTACCGATACCATTCGAAAGAACAGCTCAAAGAATTTTAGCGGATGTGTAATTGTTGGCGTTAACTACAACAGTAGATGGCATAACAATAAAAGAATGAAAAAAGGAAAAAAATAGCCAAAAGTAGCAGAAAAACACATTTTAGGATGCAAGAGAAAATTAATGAAAATAGTCATGGACAATTTGCACGGTAATACTCGTGGATCCCACTGTACAAACCTAAACATCCAGTAAACATCAACAGTAACACAATTTGCTTCTAACAACTATGCCATTTACAATTACACATTAAGAATCGAAAGATCTTTTGGTGTTTTCTCTCTTGTCCACCATTACGTTTCTTATTATTATTATTTGAAGTTTCTTTGCAACATTCATTCATACAGCATTGTACAGGGGGATCCATGAGTATTTCCGTGCAAATTGTCCATGACTATTTTCATTAATTCTATCTTACATCCTAAAATGTGTTTTTCTGCTACTTTTGGCTATTCTTCATTCTTTTATTTATATGCCATCTATTGTTGTAGTTAACGCTAACAATTACACATCCGCTAAAATTCTTTGAGCTGTTCTTTCGAATAGTATCGGTATAAATTTCGTAATATACATAATTTAAATTGTGTGGTCGTTTATAATCACGGAATGTTTTTGTGGACACGCTGTATTTTGTTTACATAAGTAAACGGCTGCAAACGGCTGGTAGCTGCAGCGGCCTTTTCTCCTCCACGCACTCACTTCTCCTCTCGTGCATCCATTGGTCTAACCCTATAGAGAGGTAGTCTTTCGCTTGCTCCGGAGAACCCCAGTGCAGGTTCTATTTTCTATTAGCTTACCTGAGTAGAAAATTGACTATACAAAAGTATCCATAATATAAACACATTTCCTGACTAAATTATGTTTATTAATTTAACAAATAACTGAGATACACTTTTGCAATAACGGATTTATAAAGTACTTAAAAAATTACAACATAAAAATAATCACCCTCCTTAAGCGTGGATAATTGTAATTATTTATTTTGTTGGTAGAGAACAAATATTCCTTTGCTGATTCATAAAATCTGTTTCAGCAAAGGTATATTTGTTCATACTTGTATAACGTGCACTAAATGCAACATTTCACGTTGGGAAAATTCGTCGGATTTATTAAATTATCCGTTTCCATGAAAACTAGTAACAGGGAAACAACATTTGGAATTGTTTCATCAATATCCATGGATACCAAAATTGTGTAAAAATGCCCTGCGATAGCGTGTTGTAATCGAGAATGCCTCGAGTTCGATTCCTGGTGGAGGATTATTGCGTAATTGTTTGGGCCTCACTTTTAAACTATGTTTGTGTAAGTTTTTCTATTTACTTGTTTGCCTTCAGCAGAGAATGCAGTTTTCTTGATGTGGCATAAACAAAGTACAAAGTTCTAATAATAATAATATGTTATATATAGAGCCCGGAAGTTCAGGCATTTATTTTCGTTAAAATAGGCAGGCAAAAAGGCATTTATAATGTGGTAAATAGGCACTAAAAATGAAAAAAAGGCACATTTAGAAGTCGCTTACTTTTATCTATAATTTCTGGCAAAATGCTAAAATCTAAATTGGGAAGAGCATTTCAATTTTCTCCGTCTTGATTGCACATAACTACAAGGTGTTTTTTTAAGTTCTCAACATTCATTGATAGTCATCTGTCAGAGAGAATGTTTTTCATAATAGAAAATGATCTTTCTACTTCGACAGAAGTTATTGGAGCATACATAAAACAAGCTAATGTAGCTGGACTCATTTCGGTAACAGCATTTTCATCTTTTAGAATATCACAAATTGTTTTCAATTGTTTCAAGTCCTTATTTGCACTCACTACCCGTTTGCACTTTTCCGCAACAGCTGACCCCTTTTCTCCTGGCACTTCCATCATCTGCTGCATAGATTCCTCGAAGATTTTCATGGATGCTACAAGAGTCTCACCTCTTTTTTCTAGCTTTGTAATTGTCTCTGGCAATGCACCATAATGTGCAAAAATAAACGACAGTTCATTTTTCAGTTCTGAATAGCACAGGAGTTTTTCACTTCAAGAATTGAAGCCGCTTCATTTTCTGGATGAGCATCGATCACCTCACTGATTTTTTCAAGGTTGTTAGCATAATATATAGCTGCTGATATCCAGGTTCCCCATCTTGCCAAGACTGGTTGCGGGGGTAAACTAAGCTCAGGCGCAACTTCCTGAAATTTTCGAGTTCGAGAGGGAGATTTCAGAAATATCATCTTTGTGTTCGAAATCAACCTCTCCACTTCAGCAGTCAATCATGCACAAGGAAATGTTAACCGAAAGGCAATATCCTAACTCAGCATGAAATACTTTTTTCTCACACTTTTCTCGTTCAACAATGTTGAAACATGCGTGAGTTCAATATTATTTAAATAAGGCAAAAACTATTCACGTAATAAACGGAAGACAAATAAATGCCAACATTTTTTTTAAAAAAAATGGTCAAATTTCATTGAAAAAGGCAGAAAAAGGCATTATAATTAAAAATAGGCAGTAGGGTCCCAAATAGGCAAAATGGGCAAAATGAAAAGGCTTCTAAAACATTCGAAACAACATAAAAAACGTATATCCGGAAAATTTTTATCAGTATATGCACTAAATAAAAAGAGGCATTTTGCCAAACTTCCGGGCTCTAGTTATATATTATTAGTGCCCGGAAGTTTGGACAAAGTGTGTTACATTCCCACCACTGCGGGGTGTGAGTGACTCGACACTGTATTGTAACAGACACGCGCAGTCGTAGGAACCAAATTAATTACCCACAGCTCCTGTAGTCAGCATCATGAGCACTCCATCAGTCCACACTGGAACCATCTCAGATGAGTAGAAGAAAAACTCGAACCATAAGATATTTGTTATATCTAGTTTTTATTCAGGTAAGTTCATTTACGTACATGGGGAAACTAGGAGCGCGAGACTGAGAAATCGGGTTCTTTTGGATTTAGAAACGCGATTACTGTTTTCATTTCTTAGATGTCCGACTGAGATCATTCAAGGGAACTTTCCTCAGTTATAGATAATTTCCTGTGCGGTGTGAGCGACTCAACACTAGGGCTGGTAACAAACCCACGCAGGAGGGGATATCAAGAAACCACTACCTTTGCCATAAAATGTCGGCGTATTTATACCCGATTTCTGCAAGTTGTCAAGACAAAATATTTCTTCACTTACATTATAATGTGCAGTATTTACATAAGTTGAGTTTGATAAATAATTCAAAAGGTTTAGATACATCTTTTTCTGTTAATAATTACTTGTACATCGATAAATAAATAAAAAAATAAACTTCCGCCATTACATAAAGGTTAGTACATCAACATCTTCTGAATTTTGATATGCGCTCCTTCGATTACGTCATAATATTTCATTTATCGGAACAATCAACTCTACTCTTTTTTGTCATAACATATCCTTTAATTTACAACCTTTAACTTTTCACCTTATACATTTTATATTTCTTTCTTTATAAATGTTCTAATAAATTTATCAAATTAAGCAAGGCGTAACAAATGCCCTTTGGTAAATTTCTCGTAAGGAACAGACAGATTTCATCAAATTTACAGGAGAAATTACTTACCGAATGCAGTTTCTTTATACTTCTGGAAGTTCAGGGTGCAGTGGGGTGGAAACACTGTATGCCGAGTACGGTAGTGAAACTGTGACCGCCATTTTGCGTGTTACCGAAGGCAAAAAGAAACGAAGAAAACTTACTCGATATGTCGCAAATAGAGCTTATTTCCGTGAAATAAGCGAAATGCCACCTTCAGCAATGTTTCTCAATGCAGAATACGTAAGTACGAATATTCAAATGAAATGAACTAGCAAATTTCAGCCGTCTGTCCCTTACGAGAAATTTACCGCCTTTTTTTCATGCTGCATTTATTGATATTAATTTATTTAATGATCTGGATTGGTAAATTTGACAGTATTTATATCTGTAATTATCTTAGATGAAACTGGGGCATTTTAGATCAATAAGTTGTGGTCATTGCATAATTTTGGATTTCGTGAAGGCTGTTTGTGTACAAATACAGTATAGGGAATACTTTTATTTGATAAGAGTCTAGTGTAACTGCTACCCAAGCATTTTATCAATGAGCATTTACCATTTCTTAAGGATGTGTCAAAGGAAGTAAAGAGGAGGGGATCCAGTTTTGCACCCAGGAAGCATTGGGGAGGGGTACCAAAGAAATCACGGGTGAAACTCCTCATTATCTTAGAAATGTGTAGATTTCATGTTGAGGATTACAAGTTACGGGAAACTAACCTAACCTAACTTCTGAAACCGTAAATTGGTGGTGGTGGGTGAGAGGTGCTAAGTTAGGAAATGTATCACTACGTTTGGAGAATTTGAAACAATCTAGCTTTCATGACTGAATTCAATTTGTGCTTCTCTTCTGGGGTGCAAATGTTAGGTTAATATCCCAGGGGACTGCAAAACGAATCTAGTCTTTGATGTTATGTTGGACTTGATTGACATGTTAAAAAAGGTAACGTTCTCCCCTGTGCGTTGCACCATGCCATGAAGGTATATAGGGGGTGTGAAAGTAGAGCCTCACACTTTATTGATCTCGGCCATAGTGGAGGTGATGTGATCTGCACCACGCTCCGGCCGCCTTGATACACATTTTTTTTATGTTGTTGCTAATATTTTAGAAGCTATTTTGCCTAATTTGTACCCTGCTGCCTGTTTTTAATTATAATACCTTTTTTGCCATTTCCAATGAAATTTTCGAATCTTTATTTAAAAATTATATATAACTTATTTTCCTTTAAAAAGTTACTTATTAGCGCATTATCATGTTGCCAGAGAAAATTACACAAAGCTGGAAAGAAGGGGTGAAACTCTTTACAGCATCCATGAAAGTCTTCGAGGAATCAGTGAAACAGAGAAAAAGAGATTAGTTGTGCCAGGAAAGTGCAAACGTGGGCTCGGAAAAATTGAAAACAGTTTGTGATATTCTCGAAATTCCTTTCTTGATATGAATTCGTTTACAATAGCTACCTGCTTCATCTATGGTCTAATTACTTATCACAAAATTTAGAGTTGTAAACAAGAATTATGGATTTTTATAAAATGGGAATGGTTTTGTGTGAGCCTGGAAGATATAGTTGTAAACAAGAACTATGTTTTTTGTAAACTGAAAATGGTTTGATGTGGCGGTATACGTATAACAAAATTTAGAGTTTTAAATAAGAATTATGGCTTTCTTTATCAAATTGGAATGGATTTTGAGTGAGCACAGAAGATAGAGCTGCAAACAAGAAGTGTGAGGTTTGTAATCTGAAATGCTTTATGTGGAGAGAAACTTTTCACAAAATCTACGATTGCAAACAAGAATTATGGCTTTCTTTATAAACAAGGAATGGTTTCATGTGAGCGCGGAAGATAGAGTTGAAAACAAGAACTGTGAGGTTTTTGTAAACTGAAATAATCGTCGATTGGGATGGCGGACAATTGCGATGACGGACAATTGCGATGAACACAGAAGTGAAAAGGCTTGTGGCCAATTGCGATGAACACACTTAGAAGTGAAAAGGCTTCTGGACAATTGCGATGAACACACTTAGAAGTGAAAAGGCTTGTGGACAATTGCAATGAAAACACTTAGAAGTGAAAAGGCTTGTGGACAATTGCGATGAACACACTTAGAAGTGAAAAGGCTTGTGGACAATTTCGATGAACACACTTAGAAGTGAAAAGGCTTGTGGACAATTGCAATGAACACACTTAGAAGTGAAAAGGCTTGTGGACAATTGCGATGACATTTTAAATCTTTTATCAAATTGAAGGGTGACTTAAAACCCCGTACAATACCTCTTACAGCCCTCCCCCGTGGTGGAGTGGTTAGCACATGGCGCTACGATGCCAGGGGTCCCGGGTTTGAATCCTGCCTTGGGCATGGATATTTGTGAGTGTCCATTCATCAATTTCATCATATCATCACTCATCCCCATCTTCGAAAATAAACCAAGTGGCACAAGAAGCGAAGGAAAATAAAGCCAATCAATGAATCAATACCTCTTACAAGAGAATTATGTGAAATATTGATATTTTCGAATAGAACACTGATTCCTGTCACACTTTCCCCAGGCTTGAGACTTGCAAGGTAGCTTGTAAACGTACTTGCATTGCAACCTCTTACAGCCCTCCCCCGTGGTGGAGTGGTTAGCACATGGCGCTACGATGCCAGGGGTCCCGGGTTCGAATCCTGCCTTGGGCATGGATATTTGTGAGTGTCCATTCATCAATTTCATCATATCATCACTCATCCCCATCTTCGAAAATAAACCAAGTGGCACAAGAAGCGAAGGAAAATAAAGCCAATCAATGAATCAATACCTCTTACAAGAGAATTATGTGAAATATTGATATTTTCGAATAGAACACTGATTCCTATCACACTTTCTCCAGGCTTGAGACTTGCATGGTAGCTTGTAAACGTACTTGCATTGCAACCACTTTGAGGTTAGGTTAGGTTAGGCGTACCTGTGGGTTAGTCAACAATTGTCCTACCATCAATTTGTAAAATGACCTTCACCGTCAAAATCATCGCAATTGTCCGTGATTTGAGCTTCGTTGCAATTGTCCGCCATCGCAATTGTCCCATCTTCTACTGTCCAAGGTATTAGGTTAAGAATTTGCACACGTACTTACCAGTCCGATTTCGTAATCATAATTTGACATTGAAGAGGGTTCCACACAGTCTCGATTACGGGTACATGAAAATTACGGAGCGGGATGGAAGTTGTAAACATGACATTTTGCAGTCTAGGGTCGAAGGCTTGATGCGTTGAGTGATGGTCGTCATGTCGCCCAGGAATGTAATGTTTGGATAGCCGAAGCAGAACAAGCGGCAAGGAAAGTAGGGGAAGGGGAGAAATAAGAGCGAAAAAAACGAACGGCGGAGAGAGAGAGAGGGAGAGAATAGTCCACACTTAAGCTTGATTGATGAAGTTTAAAGTGCCAGATGTGTTTGAGCACAACTCACTCTCACTTCAGCGTCCTACGCAACCACATCGGGGAAACTATCCATCGCGTATTCTGCGGCCGCAGATAGGTCTATCCTCGGCAACTCTCTGTTGTTCTTGTATACTCTCTCCAGGGCATCTCTGGAGCAAGGTCGCGCGCAACGGTAGAGAAGGGGAGAAAGCGAGTGGACGGAGTGAAGCAGTATACGCTCCTGCAGTCGCTTTCCCCAATTCAGCGCATATGCCACTCAACTACTCAAAAGGCATAGCTTGCTCATCTTTTATCATACTTGTATTCGGTTCATTGGCTGCTCACTGGCTCATGTGCGACAGACATTGGATGTTGCCACTATTCGTTTATTCATATGTCAGGAGTTTACAGAATTGCCGGAAACTTTTTGGGTTATTCCAATGATAGCATCAGGATGCGTGGGGTGGGCTTTATTTGATACTTTAACCCTACATTGCATTATTTATTACATAGGATTGATAATGACCAAAGAAAGTCTACTGCATGTTCGTAGAATACTAGAATTCAAAATTCAACCGATTTTGAGAGGGCGGACCAGTTTCCATCCGCCAGAGAGCAACGAAAAACTGGATAAAAGTATGTTTGTTTGGCCCAAACATACATAATTTTGACATTATATTTAAAGATTGATTGAAAGGGTTCATTTTTCTTCGCTTTTCTGCCACTTTTGGCTAATTGCGAAAATGATGAGTGATGATATGATAAAATTGAAGAATTCATCATATCATCACTCATCCTTATCTTCGCGATTACCAAAGAGTGGCAGAAAAGCGAAGTGAAAAGAATCAATGATGAAGGGACGCTTACAACGAGCGCCCATGCGCAGTTTGGGACTTTTTTCCTTTCACCCAGTGGAGAAACTGTCTTGCTTGAACCCCTCTGGACAATATCTGACGAATTGACTATACTTCTTACTCCTGCAATGCAAAGACTACAGCATAAATACATTTTTTTTCTCTGTGACCGTGGAAGTTTACAAATTATTTCACGAACGTCACGCGTGGATTTCGGTTCCCTGGACTTTTTAATTGAAGAATTCAGAACCGACAAAAAAAAAAATCTTGCACCCGCTCCCGAACGCTTAGGCACGACGCACTCAGCCCACAAGAACAAAGATCACCGACAAAATCCAATTAGCCCATCCTCTCTCCCAACCACTGCCAGGATCTTCGTGTATCTCCTCCATATTAAGACTTAATAAGACCTGCTAACCGACCAACCAAAGTGATATCCCGCGTGGCGGCAAAGAATGGTGTCGGGGAAGGCAAGGTTTCTTGAGGTTTGCTGGAGAAACCTGTTTCTGGAAGGCGGTAATTACAACGAAACAGCTAATTACAAACCGCCAATGTTCCTTCTTCATGCCTGTCCAAGGGCGAACCTCGCTGGGGACTCTCTCTTGGGTGGAAAATCTGCAGAGGCCTCTGGTGGCGCTTTTGGTAAACGGCAGAGGACAAGTGCGATACGTTTTATTTATTAATTTAATTACCTCAGTCGAGGTTCTCCGCACTTGCAAAACGGTAAAAGAAGAAAACCTTCCTTCTGTTGGAAAAGAGGGGGAGGGTGGTGTAATGTATACACAGGACCAGCAGCGCCGCATGCGGACAATGGCGGCAAAGCTGAAGATGGTGTCTCTCGACGATATTATAGACCGCTGCGGATGGTAAACTGCCTTGGCTGCTTGCGCTACGGGACCGCACTTGGTACTACATTAATCTTTGGTCTGTAAAGTGGGTTAGAAGAGGATTTCCTAGCGAGAGAGTGGGGAGAACACGTAATGTGCAAAAGTCTTGCATGCGGTCACGATGCCACTGGGCGGTATGCTGAAAAGAGGGGACGAAAAGCGTAATGTGACTTGGGAGTTGGCGTCGGTGGAGGTTCCCCGAAGCAGAATGTGGTGGAGCTACTGTTCCAGACAGGCTCATTTCCCAAAATTTACATTTTCGACTTGGTTTTTCGAGGACCCTTCCCTCCTGGTCTTCCAGAAACCGCCCTCTCCCTCTTCCCCCCCTCCACCCTCTCCAAATCCAAAGCACTTCTTCTCACTTGGTCTTTCCAATATAATACAGTGGTAGACCATCTGTACAGAACACGTGTAGCACCGCGTTCCAACATATGGCGTTATGGAGCTCGGTTATAGCTGCAATGAAACATAAAGACTGGGCGTGAGAGAAATATTTGAGGCGGGACCCTCCCGGAGTTGGGAGCTTGGTACTTTGTCTTCCTTGTTTATACCACCAGGTTAACCGCTACCATTGCAGCGTAAGCTGAGGTGAAAGGTCCCGGAAAGAACCGCATCTTGGTCAGCATTCGAACATCTATTACGGGCTCAGCACCACCTACGTCAACTCCCCACTGCCTTCTTAAGCTGTTGGCTTACTAACATCTCTTGAAGAATAAAATTACGTGAAACTGCTTGATAGTTTGAAAATGTGCTACTTACATGTGACAACTTTATTCACTCTCAGCCAGTGGCGTACACTGAGTACAATATCTGGGCTATCTCACTATGTCACGTGGTCCTAGGCTATGAATAGAAATAAATTTCCCAACTCATAAGAAATCAGGTTGCCAACTCATAAGAAATCAGGTTGCCAACTAAAAAGAAATCAGGTTGCCAACTCATAAGAAATCAGGTTGCCAACTCATAAGAAATCAGGTTGCCAACTCCTAGGAAATCAGGTTGCCAACCCATAGGAAATCAGGTTGCCAACTCATAATAAATCAGGTTGCCAACTCCACAATCAGCATCATCATATCACTGATATGAATAATATTTACAATTTCTGATCGATTTTTCTCCTGAATTTTATTCTCTAGACGTCAGGCTTCGCAGACAGCCTGGCTAGCCTAGAATATACGCTTCTGCTCTCAGCATGTAATTCTCGCAAGACGAACCTGTAAATATGTTACCAAACATGAATATAAATGGAAGAGAAGCCACAGAGCAAACATCTACAGTGTTGCACTTTTTAAAATAACAATTTCATCAGATTACTACTTCTCGAACTGTTTCCATCTGTTAAAGTATATTTGAATTAAAAATGAAAATCCTCACGTATTCTCGAAATTTCCACCGGTTTGAAACTGACTTACAAGGGGAGACAAAATATTTATACGAAAGTCATAGTTCATTGAAGCCCATAGTTCTTGTCCACAATCCTGTGATAGGTCAATTTCACATAAACTATAATACTCAGTTCATAAGCAGCCGTAGTATTTGTTTACAACTATATCTTCTGCGATATGTTTGTCCTCATAAAACCATACACTTTCATACAAAGCAAACGTTCTTGTTTAAAACATATCTTCTCTGATAATTTAGCCTCACATAGAACCATTCCCAGTTCAAAAATAATCTGCACAGTTCTTGCTTACAACTCTTATCTCCTGTAATAGGTTAACCTCACATAAAACCATTCCCAATTCAAAAATAATCTACACAGTTCTTGCTTACAACTCTCATCTCCTGTAATAGGTTATCCTCAATAAAACCATTCCCAATTCAAAAATAATCTACACAGTTCTTGCTTACAACTCTTATCTCCTGTAATAGGTTAGCCTCAATAAAACCATTCCCAGTTCAAAAATAATCCGCACACTTCTTGCTTACAACTCTACCTCCTGTAATACGTTAGCCACCATTCCCAGTTCAAAAAGAACACACAGTTCTTGTTTACAAAACCATGTGTTGTAATAGGTTAGCCTCACATAAAACCATTCCCAGTTCAAAAATAATCTACACAGTTCTTGCTTACAACTCTTATCTCCTGTAATAGGTTAGCCTCAATAAAACCATTCCCAGTTCAAAAATAATCCGCACACTTCTTGCTTACAACTCTACCTCCTGTAATACGTTAGCCACCATTCCCAGTTCAAAAAGAACACACAGTTCTTGTTTACAAAACCATGTGTTGTAATAGGTTAGCCTCACATAAAACCATTCCCAGTTCAAAAATAATCCGCACAGTTCTTGCTTACAACTGTCATCTCTTGTAATAGGTTAGCCTCACATAAAACCATTCCCAGTTCAAAAATAATCCGCACAGTTCTTGCTTACAACTCTTATCTCCTATAATAGGTTAGCCTCAATAAAACCATTCCCAGTTCAAAAATAATCCGCACAGTTCTTGCTTACAACTCTCATCTCCTGTAATAGGTTAGCTTCAATAAAACCATTCCCAGTTCAAAAATAATCCGCACAGTTCTTGCTTACAACTCTACCTCCTGTAATATGTTAGTCACCATTCCCAGTTCAAAAAGAACACACAGTTCTTGTTTACAAAACCATCTCTTGTAATAGGTTAGCCTCACATAAAACCATTCCCAGTTCAAAAAGAACACACAGTTCTTGTTTACAAAACCATCTCTTGTAATAGGTTAGCCTCACATAAAACCATTCCCAGCTCAAAAAGAACACACAGTTCTTGTTTACAAAACCATCTCTTGTAATAGATTAGCCTCACATAAAACCATTCCCAGTTCAAAAAGAACACACAGTTCTTGTTTACAAAACCATCTCTTGTAGTAGGTTAGCCTCACATAAAACCATTCCCAGCTCAAAAAGAACACACAGTTCTTGTTTACAAAACCATCTCTTGTAATAGGTTAGCCTCACATAAAACCATTCCCAGTTCAAAAAGAACACACAGTTCTTGTTTACAAAACCATCTCTTGTAATAGGTTAGCCTCGCATAAAACCATTTCCAGTTCAAAAAGAAGCGACAGTTCATGTTTACAACTCCATCTTCTGCGATAACGTTGTCCCACATAAAACCACGCAGATCTAGTTTTGGTGCCCGCCTGGTGCATGGAGCCTGCTTCGGCACAGTAGCTGGGCAAGGGTGAATCCTCGCACACCCTCCCTTGCTCCTTGTCTAAACGTCACCTCATCCATCATGGTTTGAAGCAAGGGCAGAAGGAAAGGAGAATGGAACGACAGAGACGCAGTGGCGGGGACTTACAACGAAGAAAGCAACATTTCAATAGCTTGTCAGTGTAACGAGCTAACTGTTATCGTAGCGCCCCCCCCCCCTTTTGCATGTAACTACAGCCGTGGGTAATTGTTGGGCCAGAGGACATAACAGCAGTTTCCTCGTGTTTGAAAGTGGAGACGGTTGTCTGATGCAGCCGCTGTTGGGATCAGCTGTTGTTGGTCTTTGAGTAACATTGATGTGTGGTCATGCGAAGGCCGGTAGGGCAAAGCTTCCAGTTTATTGTTTGTTTTTTTTTCCTTTCAGTTAGCCCCTACAAATATGGCCTCGTACTTCAGGTTCGATTCCCGGTGTGGCAAATCTAAGATCGATTATTTTTAAGGTTCTCTGTCTCTCGGGCTCATCCAGGTCTTCCCTCATCAGTGCGTTGCTGCGGAAGATCCTGGAAAAATAAAAAAGTAGTGGGGCTGTGATTGGGAATGTGTGGAACCCTGTACTATACACACAGAAAAGTATAGCTATGCATCAGTTGAAACAAAAAAAAATGCAAATAGTGTGAAGCTCAAACCCAATGTTAAGGTGCCTCATCACAAAAATGCATCAGTTGATGCATTAAAATACCCCACTCCAGAAAAGAGTACACAAATGAAGATGTTTCTAATGACCAAAAAATGTTTTCTGGCATGGCAACCAATCATTTGTTTCAATAGGCGAAAAATAATTGATCACCAGAACCAAATTCTTATACTAATCATGCACACAAATTATTGTTCACCATAACCAAATGCACACAACGATTGTTCAACAGAACCAACTTCTTTTAGTAATCATGCACTCAAATTATTGTTCACCAGATCCAAATGCACACAAATGTTGGTTCACCAGAACCAAATTATTTTACTAGTAATAATGGACACAAATGATTTTTCAACAGAACCATATTCTTTTAGTTTTCATGCACACAAATTATTGTTCACCAGAACAAAATGCACACAAATGATTGTTCAACAGAATTAAATTCTTTTAGTAATCATGCACACAAAATATTGTTCAACAGAACCACCGGTCCCCGTGGCGTAGTGGTTAGCATATCGCTCTACGATGCCAAGGATCCCGGGTTCCAATCCCGGCCTGCGCATCGATGTTTGTGAGTGTTCATTCATCAATTTCATCATATCATCAACATCCCCATCTTCTCAAATTAGCCAAAAGTTGCACTAAAGGCGAAAGTAAAATCAAATCAATCAATCAACAGAACCAAATTCTTATAGTAATCGTACACATTTGTTTAAAACCAAATTTTGTAGTAAATGTTTTATTATTATTATTATAACTACCAAAATTCTTAACGAAAGGTGTTTTGCTAAATTAAACAATTTTTTTTTTTCATGTGTAAGCAACACATTCGGTAGAAATGTACATGCCTTCCTAACAAACTTACTAAAGCTCCCTTACTATAATTGAAGCCGTGCATATTGGAATTGGCGGATAATTTTAGGTGTTTTGCTCATATTTCATTAACCTTTGCAGATATGGGGTGGGGGGGGGGGTTTGTAGTTTCAAACAAAAAAAAATATTGCGTAAAATTTTCAGCGGAAAATGGAGGCTCGACCAGGACTCGAACCCGGGTCTCTATGGCATACCGCGAGCTAGTACCGATCTTCACCTGATTTTTCGTTGTCGCTGTTTTACCTGTATGAAATCAGCAGCAAAAAATCAACGGAAGCTAAGCCGGCTCGGTAGCTCAGTGGTAGATCAATGGCAAGGTATGGCAGAGACCCGGGTTCGAGTCCTGGTCGAGCCTCCATCTTTCGCTGAAAGTTATACGTAGTACAGTCTTGGACAATGCTGGGTTGTAACGACCCTATTGAAGAAGCACTGAAGCAAGCCCTCGGTGTCTGACCACCAAGCGCCTTGTGACTAGACAACCCAAACAACATTGTAATTCTGCGGCTTGTATACCAGTCACGGGTATACATTTCTGTAAATTGAGCAGTGATGCCAATGAGAAATACGAGATGAAGATTGTCGGAAGTAATGTTTCGTGTTCTCGACATGGAATAATACTCGGTCCAAGTTACATTCCTTTATTTAATGTTGTTTGGTAACAAACCTGACGGACTGGGTTTATATTTTCACTCCTTGAATTACACTAAGTTCTATATTTAACAGTTATATTAATGCTTTGAACGAAAATAATACCTAGAACAACATCCAACACACGTTCACACCACTCTTGTCACACACATGCACGTGAAAACGCACACACAAAGCTAAGTTTTAACTTCCAAGTGAATGTCCAAATGACAGTAAACGGAGAAGCATGATGTGCGAAACATGTGATATTTCACAGAATGAATGCGTCTATTTTTGACATACGTGGTTTCTATTAATAGAGAATGAGACAATTATCAGAAATTAAGATGCATTTGCTTTTTCATGTGCTGAGGAAGGAAACAGACTGACTGGAAAAAAGAAAATGTAGTGCTATTGTTAGTGTGTTGGTTAGCGTGCAGAACTTTCATCAGCGAGGCCTGGGTTCAATCACCACCATGGGCAAACTTTTTTTTATTATTCGCTTGCAGTGAACAAATTTATTATATTGTTTTCTAGGCATCTTAACGAAAGGATACACATCAAATTTAATATTTTAATCTGTCCTTTCATTCTTATAATAGGTTCTCTATCACAAGGGATATAGAGATTCTCTATCTTGACGAAGGATATTTTCTCAATAGTTCCGTAGCTACGATTCTCCAGTCCCTTCCACCCACTTATTTATTTACTTTCTTCATATCTACTCACGAAATACCATGAATCTAACGAAAACACACAGATATAGTTAGAACAAGAAACACACCTCGCATCGAAGGTTCCAGGTTTGAGTTCTGGATTTATTGCGAGGGTGGATTATTCCTGTGTATTTATTTATCATCTTCGTCTAAAAAACATTTCTCACTATTCCCGTGATTAACTTAGGGAGAGACCAAAGCTACTCAAATAACAAAAGTACAGAAAAAGCAAGACACACCTGGCTACGCATGTTACACCTTGGGAATTAGCAATCTGAAAATAAACTTTCGTTTTGGTGGACTACTTTCAAAATCTTTTCGTGTTGTCTCGTTTGGAGTGTTGGCTAGCGTGCGGGCAACCTGAGTTCGAGCCCAGCAGAAGGTAACTTTTTTTTTTTTTTTGTCAAATTTCATCCAACCTTATTTATAAAACTCAGATTTCTTTAAAACCTTTCGAATTACATGCCACTTCGTATGTTAGTAATCTGAAAGCAGCAAAGATGAACATTTCTTGTTCCGAAGCGACGATGTATTTGTGTATAAGTTAAAAGACACAGTTATTTATTAGCGAAAAGCATGCAGCCACGTTATAATTGAGATCATAGTTGTCAGTGCTAATATGGCAATAGCTACATTATGTCAACACACCAACTTAACGTTCCCCGTAAAATGATTACCTTTCCACGTTTCAAAATCGTGAGTGCTGTCTAAAGTAAATACTTTGATACTTGCGTTTGCATGTTGGAATCCAAAGTAATACGATTTTCTTTCCCAGCAAATGACATTGAAACCATTAATAACTGATTTTGCAATGTGATATTGATATCATATATTGAAAGATTAAAAATGGAGAATTTCTCTTAAACCAACTTATAAATACTACTGATGTGAAGCGTAAGATGACGATCAGAAAGCCTGAATGTTGCATTGAAAACTGCAGAGAACCATGACTGGCTTATGAACAGCGAAAAGTTTTTCTATGCTTCAATGGGATTTTAGATATTACTATAAATAAACAAGGGAGAAGAACACAGGTTGGTTTGATGAACTAATTTGTAAACTAAAGAAACAAAATACGTTCACGATTTAATATGTCATTCAATTTCAGGCACATTCCACCAACTGAAAGAGTATTTTCAAAATTAATAATATTTGGATAACCGACAAATCCAAACTTGACGTTGAGCCCGTAAAGCACTTGATAATTACAGAAATATACGTAATTTTACTTGAGCATGCCCTTAATTTTGTGTCTTGATTGTAGAAATAATGTGTTGCAACGAGCAGTAGTATGTTTTAGAGAGTGTTTAGAATCTATTGTGTACTGCATGAGAATACTGAAGTCATTCTTAGTTTCCTAATCAAATAAAAATTATTTATTGTAATCTTTGGTGACGGAGGAACAGTGTGGGAGGGAGACCAGCAGTCGGTAGGTAAGCCAAGGCCCTCACGGGCTGTAGAGCTATGGGTTATTATTAATCTTTGGTGACGGAGGAACAGTGTGGGAGGGAGACCAGCAGTCGGTAGGTAAGCCAAGGCCCTCACGGGCTGTAGAGCTGCGGGTTATTATTATTATTATAATCTTTAAATAGGAAAGCCTTTGTTTCTTTGCAGCTGTTAATGATAGAAATCCAATTGCAAACAAGTTACCAAATTAACAAATATTTCTCTTACATATTTGTGCTATGTGCTCGTATGCTTTATACAGGATGAGGAAGGAAGCAGATTGTTCTTGGGTAACCTGTCCTGCTTTTGTCAGAAAACCTGATCAGCATACTGAACCAAGCCATCATACGAGATACGACTTCAATAATAAGATCCGTTTCTACGGCCAACTAATTCCAAAAAGGGTAATAAAATTGTCAGTGTGAGGAGACTGAGAAATAAATGCCTCCCATATTACATTATACTCTGTATGCCTAGTGTGGTTTGCCTGTCCCTAAAGAATAAGCTGAAGACAAACCTCTGTCGATTGTAACGCGTGTAAAGTCTGTTCCAGCTTACAAATCACATGAAATACCTTCGCTCGCTTCAGTGTGCTGCACAAGGTCATTTTCGACTGATAACCAGACACCACGTGACTCCGCGGCCAACCGACAGCACCCCAGAGAACATTCTGTAACTTTGCGAGGTTCCTTCGCATCCTTGATAAAGCGCATGCGTGTAGTCCAGGCACATTTTGCATAACTGGGTAACTAGCAGTGAGTTTGGATTCTGGATATTTTTTGAACTCGGAGAAAAGTAATGATGTGCAGAAAAAACATTTTTTTCTGTATGTTTTGATTGTGTGCTCAAATGTTGCAGTAAACATATCTCCTTGACACACAACAACAATTACATTAGTCAGTCACTCCCGAAAAAAAGCGCTTCAATGTTTGGAAACTTGAAGAACATTTCTCACTATTCCCGTGATTAACTTAGGGAGAGGCCAAAGCTACTCAAATAACAAAAGTACAGAAAACGCAAGACACACCTGGCTACGCATGTTACACCTTGGGAATTAGCAATCTGAAAATAAACTTTCGTTTTGGTGGACTACTTTCAAAATAGTTTCGTATTGTTTCGTTTGGAGTGTTGGCTAGCGTGTCGGACTTGCGTGCGGGCAACCTAAGTTCGAGCCCAGCAGAAGGTAACTTTTTTTTGTCAAATTTCATCCAACCTTATTTATAAAATTCAGATTTCTTTAAAACCTTTTGAATTACATGCCTAATCGTATGTTAGTAATCTGAAAGCAGCAAAGATGAAAAGTAATACGATTTTTTTATTATTCCCAGAAAATGACAATGAAACAATTAATAACGGTTTTTGCAATGTGATATTGATATCATATATTAAAATACTAAAAATGGAGAATTTCGCTTAAACCAACTTATAAATAATCATATCCTGATGTAAGATGCACGATCAGAAAGCCTGAATGTTGCATTCAAAACTGCAGAGGACTAACTAACTAACTAACTCTCTAGGCTTTTTAAACCCGAAGGTTCATGGCTGCAGCAACACAGGCTTTCCATCTGTCCCTATCCTGAGCAATATATATATATATATATATATATACTCTTTTCCTTCCCTACAAATTTCCTTTAGGTCCAACTGAACGTAGTCCCTCCATCTTCGTCTTGGCCTTCCTACAGGGCTCTTACCATAAGGTGCCACATGGCCTGCCCACCTAAGTCTTCTTCATTTCATTATTCTAATATTTAATAATATCTGGACATGAATACAAATTATGTAACCTTCTCCACTCACTTGTCTCCTCATCCCTTTTAGGTCCAAATATTTTCCTAAGGATCTTATTTTCAAATACTCTCAATTTATGTTCCTCTTTCAATGTAAGGGACCAAGTTTCACACCCATATAATACTACAGGCAAAATTACTGTTTTGTATATTTTAACTTTTAGTTTCTTAGATATTAAACGAGAAGACAAAAAAAGTTTATGAAGAGAAAAGTAACATGCATTTCCTGAATTAAGCCTACTTTTTATTTCCTCTTTAATATAATTTTCACTTGTTAATATTACTCCTAAGTATTTGAATTTGGAAACTGGTTCAAGCGAGTTGTTATCAATAATTAGATTTTGATTATTATTATTATTATTGGTTTCCACTTGTGAGCATATATTTAGTTTTCTCTTTGTTAAGTTCCAAACCTATCTCTTTAGCAGTTTTGAAAAATATTTTAGCATTATTCTTAATTGTATTTATATCATCCCCTAATAAGTCTACAGCATCTGCATATGCTAACAACTGAGTCACACAATTTAATTTAGTCGTTCTTCCTTTTATCTTCCTAACAGCATATTTTAAGGCAAAATTAAAGAGCAATGGAGATAATGCATCTCCTTATTTTAATCCATCAAGAATTGTAAATTTGTCAGACATTAATACCCACACGAATTTTAATTCCTGTTTCACTAACAAGCTTCTTAGGTATTCCAAACTCGACTAATATATTATATAATTTATCTCTTTTGACCGAATCATATGCTTTTTTGAAATCAATGAATAGCTGATGGACATTTTGATTATATTCCCACTTTTTCTCAAGTGTCTATCTGATGTGAAAAAATTGATGTGTAGTTGATCTGTCACGTTTAATGTAATTACATAAACTGCACTTACTACACAAAACTGCAGAGAACAATGCATTATTTTTTTAACAGTTTATAATGCATGACTTATGAATTGTGAAATTATTTTTTTTACTATAGTAGGAATTTAGTTATTAATATAAATAAACAAGAGAGAAGAATTAACGATGAAATAAAATTGTAAACTAAAATAAAATATCTAAGTTTCTCAGGAAAAAGCACACAAGTCACAAACTGTGAATATCTGTTGATTCCATCTAAGAAGGAGAGGCTTCGGTTTGGGACGGGACTTTGTATAGTGGTAGGGTACCCTGTAGCTTTTTTTTTTATTAATGAATTAAAGGAATACACCTACTCGTCAGTATCCCCAGTTCTTCACATTT
Source organism: Lepisma saccharinum (assembly GCF_977018435.1). Taxonomy (NCBI): domain Eukaryota; kingdom Metazoa; phylum Arthropoda; class Insecta; order Zygentoma; family Lepismatidae; genus Lepisma; species Lepisma saccharinum. Next base: position 33,852,031 of record NC_139252.1, on the reverse strand, counting down.
TTCTCAGTTGTCATACATGTCAATTTTCTCTATGTTCTCTTTATTCTCATTGGGACAAACACAAACATCCATGCCCGAAAAGAGTATTGATAATATCGCACGTTAGCCAGCAATTTCCGAGGAAAAGTTTGATACCCGGTTTATACGCGAGGGTTGGGATCCCACATAAACTAGAGATCCAATCTGGTATAAGCTTTCTTACTGTGCATAAAGTGGACTTAAAAGAAGAAAAAATCCAAGGAAAAGCGCTTGAAGGTTTCAATGCTTTCCAAGTGCCTTGATGAGGAGTTGCTATAGTAGCGAATAAGTATCACGTCCCGAAGGTTATGGGTTCGATTCCCGTTCTACTTCCCAATTTTATTTTAATAACTCGAGCAACAAATGTTTGCATTTTATTTAATAATGTATTGAAATAAAGGTGAAATATATTTTTACTTAATTTTTGATGGAAATCTCTATTATACCGTTTTCAATTTTATTTATGGAAATATTTGTTTAAGATACGAGGGTCACTATTTATATTTTGAGCCTTGGCAACACTGATTGAAGTTAGGCGCGATTTGACGTTTGCACGGAATCGTCTGGCATTATTGACCATAACGTACTTCAAATGTTTTGTCAATAGCTTCATTTGTGTTGTTTATGTTGCCTTGGAGATTGCGCGACAACAATAAAATGGAATTAAATCGTGAACATTTTCGTGCGATGATTTTTTACGATTTTCGACGTGGATTATCAAGACAAGAGTGCATCGATCAACTTACTTCCACATTTGGCGATGAAGCCCCATCCTTTGCCACTGTGAAACGCTGGTATAACGAATTTAATCGTGGCCGCCATTCGCTCACCGACGAGATTCGCGAAGGTCGTCCAAAATCAGTTGTTGTTCAAGAAAACATTGATGCTGTGCAAAACCTAATACTGCAAGATCGTCATGTGACATACTGTGAGATTGGGGCAACCATAGGCATTAGTTCCACCAGCATATATAAAATATTACATGATCATTTAGCTGTGAGAAAGGTATGTTCTCGTTGGATCCCACACAATTTGACAAAAACTCAAAAAGACGCTCGCGTCAATTGGTGCAAACAAATGCTCAATAAATACAATCGTGGTGCTTCAAAAGACGTATATAAGATTGTAACAGGTGACGAATCATGGATATATGCATATGAGCCGGAACGTAAACAGCAGTCGACTGTATGGGTGTTTCAAGATGAACCCAATCCAACAAAAGTTGTTCGCGCTCGAAGCACATCGAAACAAATGGTCGCCTGTTTTCTCGGGAAAACTGGTCATGTGGCAACTGTGCCTTTAGAGGAACGTAGAACGGTCAACTCTGAATGGTACGCAACAATTTGTTTGCCAGAGGTCTTCGGTCAAATACGGAAAATAAACAAACGCCGTCGGATCATTCTTCATCAAGACAATGCCAGCTGTCACACATCTCGTCTAATAACCGACTTTATGAACAGTCAAAAAATCGAATTGATGGGTCATCCGCCGTACAGTCCTGATTTGGCACCCAATGACTTCTTCTTGTTCCCGAATGTCAAGAATAAATTGCGTGGACAACGATTTTCGTCGGCGGAAGATGCCGTTGATGCGTTCAAAAACCATATTATGGAGGTGTTTCAAGAAGATTGGAAAAACTGCTTTGACAAATGGTTCGAACGAATGCAAAAGTGTATTGACCATAAAGGAGAATACTTCGAAAAACAATAAAGCATTTTTCAATGCCAAATTCCTGTTTTTTCATTGTTAGGTTCAAAATATAAATATTGGGCCTCCCCGATGGAGCAGTGGTAGCGTCCTCGCCTTGTAATCAAGGGGTCCCGGGTTCGATACCCGGTGGAGGCACAAGTGGTTCGGATTCCACTTTAAACTGTAGGTCCAGTCCCGATTAGCCTTACTGTGCATAAAGTGGACTTAAAACACCAACTCAAACCAAAATATAAATAGTGACTCTCGTAGTTTTCCAATTTTCTCATTATTTTACAAACATTTACATATTAAATTGTCCACGTTTTTTATTCAAAAAATGTTATCCTGGTGAAAAGTATACATTTCTTTCGAGAAAATGAACCAGGAATAAATATAATTCTATTCGCAACTAATTATCGTAAAAGTTTGGAAAACAAAATTCAATTCGAAATTCAACAATTCGCAAAGCAAATAAAATAAGAATGTGTGTAATAAATAAAATGAAATAATTAGTTGCTTGCGTTAAGAAAAAAATTGGAGGCAATCAAATGGAATCGAACCAAGTACCTTCTGCGTGTCAAACTAACACGCTACCACCACACCACCGGGCCTTCTGACAAACGGACAATATATTCGTCTCGTGAGTACGGCTTGATAAGTTTCCAAACATTGAAGCGCTTTTTTTCGGGAGTGACTGACTAATGTAATTGTTGTTGTGTGTCAAGGAGATATGTTTACTGCAACATTTGAGCACACAATCAAAACATACAGAAAAAAATGTTTTTTCTGCACATCATTACTTTTCTCCGAGTTCAAAAAATATCCAGAATCCAAACTCACTGCTAGTTACCCAGTTATGCAAAATGTGCCTGGACTACACGCATGCGCTTTATCAAGGATGCGAAGGAACCTCGCAAAGTTACAGAATGTTCTCTGGGGTGCTGTCGGTTGGCCGCGGAGTCACGTGGTGTCTGGTTATCAGTCGAAAATGACCTTGTGCAGCACACTGAAGCGAGCGAAGGTATTTCATGTGATTTGTAAGCTGGAACAGACTTTACACGCGTTACAATCGACAGAGGTTTGTCTTCAGCTTATTCTTTAGGGACAGGCAAACCACACTAGGCATACAGAGTATAATGTAATATGGGAGGCATTTATTTCTCAGTCTCCTCACACTGACAATTTTATTACCCTTTTTGGAATTAGTTGGTCGTAGAAACGGATCTTATTATTGAAGTCGTATCTCGTATGATGGCTTGGTTCAGTATGCTGATCAGGTTTTCTGACAAAAGCAGGACAGGTTACCCAAGAACAATCTGCTTCCTTCCTCATCCTGTATAAAGCATACGAGCACATAGCACAAATATGTAAGAGAAATATTTGTTAATTTGGTAACTTGTTTGCAATTGGATTTCTATCATTAACAGCTGCAAAGAAACAAAGGCTTTCCTATTTAAAGATTATAATAATAATAATAACCCGCAGCTCTACAGCCCGTGAGGGCCTTGGCTTACCTACCGACTGCTGGTCTCCCTCCCACACTGTTCCTCCGTCACCAAAGATTAATAATAACCCATAGCTCTACAGCCCGTGAGGGCCTTGGCTTACCTACCGACTGCTGGTCTCCCTCCCACACTGTTCCTCCGTCACCAAAGATTACAATAAATAATTTTTATTTGATTAGGAAACTAAGAATGACTTCAGTATTCTCATGCAGTACACAATAGATTCTAAACACTCTCTAAAACATACTACTGCTCGTTGCAACACATTATTTCTACAATCAAGACACAAAATTAAGGGCATGCTCAAGTAAAATTACGTATATTTCTGTAATTATCAAGTGCTTTACGGGCTCAACGTCAAGTTTGGATTTGTCGGTTATCCAAATATTATTAATTTTGAAAATACTCTTTCAGTTGGTGGAATGTGCCTGAAATTGAATGACATATTAAATCGTGAACGTATTTTGTTTCTTTAGTTTACAAATTAGTTCATCAAACCAACCTGTGTTCTTCTCCCTTGTTTATTTATAGTAATATCTAAAATCCCATTGAAGCATAGAAAAACTTTTCGCTGTTCATAAGCCAGTCATGGTTCTCTGCAGTTTTCAATGCAACATTCAGGCTTTCTGATCGTCATCTTACGCTTCACATCAGTAGTATTTATAAGTTGGTTTAAGAGAAATTCTCCATTTTTAATCTTTCAATATATGATATCAATATCACATTGCAAAATCAGTTATTAATGGTTTCAATGTCATTTGCTGGGAAAGAAAATCGTATTACTTTGGATTCCAACATGCAAACGCAAGTATCAAAGTATTTACTTTAGACAGCACTCACGATTTTGAAACGTGGAAAGGTAATCATTTTACGGGGAACGTTAAGTTGGTGTGTTGACATAATGTAGCTATTGCCATATTAGCACTGACAACTATGATCTCAATTATAACGTGGCTGCATGCTTTTCGCTAATAAATAACTGTGTCTTTTAACTTATACACAAATACATCGTCGCTTCGGAACAAGAAATGTTCATCTTTGCTGCTTTCAGATTACTAACATACGAAGTGGCATGTAATTCGAAAGGTTTTAAAGAAATCTGAGTTTTATAAATAAGGTTGGATGAAATTTGACAAAAAAAAAAAAAAAGTTACCTTCTGCTGGGCTCGAACTCAGGTTGCCCGCACGCTAGCCAACACTCCAAACGAGACAACACGAAAAGATTTTGAAAGTAGTCCACCAAAACGAAAGTTTATTTTCAGATTGCTAATTCCCAAGGTGTAACATGCGTAGCCAGGTGTGTCTTGCTTTTTCTGTACTTTTGTTATTTGAGTAGCTTTGGTCTCTCCCTAAGTTAATCACGGGAATAGTGAGAAATGTTTTTTAGACGAAGATGATAAATAAATACACAGGAATAATCCACCCTCGCAATAAATCCAGAACTCAAACCTGGAACCTTCGATGCGAGGTGTGTTTCTTGTTCTAACTATATCTGTGTGTTTTCGTTAGATTCATGGTATTTCGTAAGTAGATATGAAGAAAGTAAATAAATAAGTGGGTGGAAGGGACTGGAGAATCGTAGCTACGGAACTATTGAGAAAATATCCTTCGTCAAGATAGAGAATCTCTATATCCCTTGTGATAGAGAACCTATTATAAGAATGAAAGGACAGATTAAAATATTAAATTTGATGTGTATCCTTTCGTTAAGATGCCTAGAAAACAATATAATAAATTTGTTCACTGCAAGCGAATAATAAAAAAAAGTTTGCCCATGGTGGGGATCGAACCCAGGCCTCGCTGATGAAAGTTCTGCACGCTAACCAACACACTATCAATAGCACTATATTTTCTTTTTTCCAGTCAGTCTGTTTCCTTCCTCAGCACATGAAAAAGCAAATGCATCTTAATTTCTGATAATTGTCTCATTCTCTATTAATAGAAACCACGTATGTCAAAAATAGACGCATTCATTCTGTGAAATATCACATGTTTCGCCCATCATGCTTCTCCGTTTACTGTCATTTGGACATTCACTTGGAAGTTAAAACTTAGCTTTGTGTGTGCGTTTTCACGTGCATGTGTGTGACAAGAGTGGTGTAAACGTGTGTTGGATGTTGTTCTAGGTATTATTTTCGTTCAAAACATTAATATAACTGTAAAATATAGAACTTAGTGTATTGCAAGGGGTGAAAATATAAACCCAGTCCGTCAGGTTCGTTACCAAACAACATTAAATAATGGAACGTAACTTGGACCGAGAATTATTCCATGTCGAGAACACGAGACATTACTTCCAACAATCTTCATCTCGTATTTCTCTTAGGCATCACTACTCAATTTACAGTGATGTATACCCGTGACTGGTATACAAGCCGCAGAATTGCAATGCTGTTTGGGTTGTCTAGTCACAAGGCGCTTGGTGGTCAGACACCGAGGGCTTGCTTCAGTGCTTCTTCAATAGGGTCGTTACAACCCAGCATTGTCCAAGACTGTACATCCTGTGTGTGCCTATTGGTTTGAGTTGTGAGTATCATGAAAAATTAATCCTATGCAGCTATTTCTGTCTTTAGATTCATCGCGACGATGAAAGTGAATGATCGAAGGATGAAATGGGTGATGGAACGCACATGCCTTATCCAGAATGCGAATGTAGAGTCTTTGGCATCGTAGCACTGTGCTCTGTCTGGGGAAACGGAATTGCGTGGAGGGGGTAAAGCGACTGCAGCTACCGGCCTTTGCAGCGTGCACTGATTGTCTCCGCCCACTCGCTTTCTCCTCTTCTCTGTCGTTATGCGCAGCCTTGCTCCATAGATATCCGTGATCGAGGATAGTATATGTTGGATATTTTACGTTCTTATAACATTAGAGGTTTCTTATCAGGAAAAGGCTATCCCACGCTAGACATTTCGTCCCTGGTACACTGTGGGAGGAATAAATATAAAACCAATCGTGTCTCCCCTCTGCCTTCCCAAAATGCACACGCACACTCGTAACGCACACGCCAGAGAAATTATTTGAAAAATAGACCAGGTCGTCTCCCGCTTGCCCCCCCCCCCCCAACTCCCCCCTCCCTTTCCCAAACGTCTTTAATTCGTGCAAGCGTACCTTGCCTGACTTGGATCCATCTTGCTGTCCGTAGTTACACACCGAACGGGAAAATGCGTGTCAAAAACAAATGACTAACGTCACGAATTCGGGCGGTTTTTACCTAGGGAGGAAATCGAGGGGGGGGGGTGAAGCCCGACGGGGGTGGGTGTGGCCATGGGCAGAGAACACGGACGAATTTCGCCCAGTAAAATTGCCATTGGGTCCTGATGCACGCATATTTAATGTCTTGGGTGTTGAGCATTAAAGGAGGCGACGGGGGGGGGGGAGGGGGGATATGTTACCTAAGGTAGGCAGCTGCACATTGGATCAAACCACAAGCAGTGTTCAAAGTATGGTAATTTCTTTGGTACAAAAGTCCAATCCTAATATTTTGTTCATTCTTAGGTTTCAACTCTGAAATCCTATACCTACACTTTGAACTTTCTAAATTATACATTTGCGTATTGTTCACTTTAGCTCTGAAATCTCAGTCTCACACTTTTTATTTAGCTCTTAGCTCCGAAATCCCAAGCTTAAACTTTGTACACTACTGTTCACATAAAGTGGTAAACTTAACAGTGTAGAACCGTTGTACAATGTGCCACTTTATCTGAACTGGAGTGTACTTTAATTATCATTCCTTACACATTGTTTATATTCAATACTTCAGCTCTGAAATTTCAATCAGTAAATTTCTTATATCAGACAAACGGCTGAAATTTGCTAGTTCTTTTAATTTCAATATTCGTACTTACGTATTCTGCATTGAGAAACATTGTTGAAGGTGGCATTTCGCTTATTTCACGGAAATAAGCTCTATTTGTAACATATCGAGTAAGTTTTATTCGTTTCTTTTTGCCTTCGGTAACACCCAAAATGGCGGTCACAGTTTCACTTCCGTACTCGGAATGCAGTGTTTCCACCCCACTGCACCCAAAAATACCTACGTAGCCCCACAAATCATTGACGCATAGCCCCACGAACCATTCATACATAGCCCCACGAACCATTTCCGGTAAGGTTAGGTTGGGTTGGGTCACGTTTAGGTCAGAATAGTTAAAAATTGGTTTAGAAAAAAAATGCGTAGCCCCACACACCATTCTCACATAGCCCCACGAACCATTGACACATAGCCCCACGAACCATTGACACATAGCCCCACGAACCATTGACGCATTGCCCCACAAACCATTTGCGGAAACGTACCTTCTTCAGTTACAAAAACACGTGTTTGGAAACATTGACTGGGATTACGTCATCACACAACATCGGGATGGAAGGAAATGGATGCAACGGCTTTCGTGCATAGGTCACACATTTTTATCGAAAAATAGATGATTTACCGGTAAAATTCAATGAACGATGCGAGAAACACTTCCCCGAACTTCCACAAGTATAAAGAAACTACATTCGGTAAGTAATTTCTCCTGTAAATTTGAAGAAATCCGTTTGTCCGATATAAGAAATTTACTTTTCAATGTAGCACCTTTGTCTGTATTTGAAATTGCACTCTCCACTTTCATCCTTCTTAAACTCTTAGCTCTTAAATTCAATTGTTACAACCCGTTATCCGTACAAGCACTAGGGTACTAGTTTTTTTCTTCTTCGCCAGAGGGTGCTGGAATTGTAAAGATAGATATTATTACATAGCTGCGTTCTAGCAGGGGTGGGATATATTATAAAATATTTTGTAATTTCCATTTTTAACCTTTGGTTTAAAATTCCCAAAAATTGCAACTTTATACATTTTTCTTTTGTAGCTTTCGTCTTACACTTTGTTGTCTCGTAGCTTGTTATCTGTAAAATTCACATTTTACAATTCATTATTTCGTAGTCCACCCAAGGTGATATTAAATGTGTAGGTATTGATGGTCTTATCATTATAAGTAAATGATGCTACACGAGTAAGATCCTAATTTCACAATTCTTTAGCTCTGAAAATACAATCTAAGGTTTAAAACCTGAATTGTTCTCCGGTAATATTAGAAACAAAAGTGAAGTTCGAATCCCGCCACTTCATCAATTTCATCATATCATCACTCATCCTCATTGCGATTAGCCAGAAGTGACAGAAAAGCGAAGTAAAATTTATCAAATTAATCAAAAGTTTGTGAGAAAAGCGTTGTTTTGTATCACTCCTATTTTTAAATCAGAAAGGTATAATGTTTACCAAAGATTTCTAGGAAAAAATCATTGGTTAGCAATATTGCAGTTGCTATATTTTATTCAAGAATCGTTTTAGTCATGACTGGTAGCAACATAATTGATAGACAACATGTTTTAATGACATGCCGTCTTCTACCACATCTGGAGGAAAAAATGTTGGTTGGCAACACTACATTTACAGTGTTCCTCTCTCGGACGCCTCCAGACTCCAGCAGATAAATCTCCAGCTGCCTCCGCCTGTGGAGCGATCATTTCGCGGTGTGTGGCAGGAGGGTTTCCTAATCGATGACCACTGGGGCTTGTGTCCCCCCTCCCCCCTTTCCTCCCCTCACTATCATGGTCCAATAGCGGTTTCTGCCTTTCACCAATGTCGCTTTGAAAACTCTCCCGGTGTGTTGAAATAACTCGGCAATAACCGGAGCCATAACTCATCCGGGGCGAGAGGGCTACCCGGAGTCCAAAACGGCTCCGGTGATTTACAAGCCGGTCTCCCGGAGGTTAATTGAGACGTCCAGACGGACGAAGCTTTTCTCGCTGACGTTTCCGTCAATCAGAGATGTCAACACTGCGACAGGATAAAAATTGTCAACGTACATTTCTTTCATAAACGGAGATCTTGCTTATAAATTCATGTCAAGATGTGCTGCGAAGGGATTTAAAAGCTGAAAGAAGCCGCTAAAAGCTTTCCTGCGAGCTTTCACGTGAATATAATACAGTAAAATACATGTAGTTCGTTCTCTTTTACTTGATCTTGTCCTATTTATAATATCAATCATAGATGGCGCTAAAATTTAAAGTGTTATTTGTACACCATTTCGCAAGAACCAACGACCTGTCATAACTGATATTTCACAGTAAAATAAAGGATGTGAAACTGACAGAAGAGTCCCCTTCTAAACCTCACGAGAGTATAATACAATAAAATAACATGTACTTCATAATTTCTGTGTTTGTTTATAATATTAATCATAGATGGCGGTAAACTCTAAAGTGTTAATTGAAGGGCATTTCGCAATAATTTGTGGGTTATTGTAATCAAAGTTTCAGTTAGTAATAAATAATTTTATTCCCTCGAAATGAGTTCTGTGTAGATGAAGTTTTCGTAATACTTTGTAATTATTATGTTTTGCGATATACATGCACTATAAGAATATATACTTCTTTTCTTTAGAAAAGAAAGGAAATTCAGGAGCAGTGTTTAAACTTTCTCTCTGATCAATCATTCTCTCTCCTTTTCTTTAAGTCCCTTTTTACCTGCTTCTGGTATACGTGAAGATGAGGATATCACAAAAATTTGCGTCCTCACTAACACTTCACTGGAAAATAAAGGATTCAAAACTGACAAAGCTCCCTGTGAACTTTACGGAATACAGTAAAATCCACTTACTTCGTGATTTCTTTGTTTATAATATTATTTACAGATGGCGGTCAAACCAGAGCTGTTGTTTGAACGGCATTTTGCAAGAATTTCGGGGTTACTGTAATCAGCGTTTCACTAGAAAAAAAAAATCATATTATTTTCCTTGAAATGTGTTCTGCTTGGATGAAGTTTTGTCAATACTGGGTAATGATTTCGTTTTACAATGTATACCCCCTATCAGAATATTCACTCTTTCTTTTATAAAAATAAAGTCGGAAGCAGCAGTGTTATAAATCTTTCTTCGAGATTCTGTTGTATGTCCATTTTGTCCCACTTTGAGTATATGTGAAGATTAGTAAAACTGATGATGATGAGATAAAATTGACGAATGGACATTTACAAAGAACATGCATGACAAGATGAAACATTATAATCTTATATCTCCGCATTAACTTAAATAAGGCATTAATATTTGCCTTATTTAAGTTAATGCACAATTTGCTTCCAAAATAAAAATAAATGAAATATAAGAGTCACGTTAAAGCACAGTCAAAAAATATACAGAAGGGAAGGTACTGTATGAAAGAAACATACATTTCATTATTCTTGTCGGTGGCTTACAATAAAACAGAACTTTCATTAATCGATTTTTGAGGTCCTGATGATCGAATATGTTGAGGGTTACGGTTTCGTCTTTGAGCGTTCTAGTTTCTAGGGCATTGTGTTCATGGGCGTCCGGAAGGGGGGGGGCGTCCCCCCTTGGAAAATGAAAGTCAACCGAAAGTTATATATTTTTCACATATAATTTCATTTCAGCCACAATAACATGTGTTAATTATTGCATGAATATGATAAATCCAAATTTAAGCAATGTTTTTTGAGGGAACAACACTATTATTGGGGAAATGTGGATTGTTTGCCCCCCCTGGAAAAAATACCTTCCTTGTCCCTCCCTGGAAAAAATCCTGCGGACGTCCATGATTGTGTTCATTCTTTCTTCAATTTTATCTGAACAAAATTCATCCTCAGTCGCAATCAAAAATAAAAATACAAATTAATGTAATTCGCTTCCTTTTTTGATAGTTTGTCTGTGCTAAATCCATACAAAGTGTTCAAATTGAATGTATTTTCTTTAAGTGAAGAAAGTTCCTGGCGTGATTTCCTCATAATCTGGAGGTATGAGTTCTATTGCATGAAATGCTACTCTTCACCCTGTCCCGGGAGTCTCTGGAGCAAGCGCCTCGAGAGGGCTCGACCAATGAACGCATGAGAGGAGAAGCGATTGCACGCAGAGGAAAACGCGGTTGCAGCAGAAAGCACGGCTTTACTCCGCCCGCTCACTTTCTCCCCTTCTCTACCGTTACGTGCGGCGCTCCTCCACAGATTCCCGATGCAGAGTGTAAAACCAATTTTCTTTACCGTGCGACTTCTTCAAACACTGGCGTACGTCGAGGGAGGGAGAGGGGCTGATGGGGCAATAGCCTCGTCCGAAATTTTGAGAAAATCAACATTTTCAAGTAACAGCACTGAAGAACTCGGGAAAATTAAACAAGCAGTAAATGCAAGCTTCTTAAAAATGACCCCCAATTGAAAGCTCTAAATCTACGACACATTTTGTTGTGTATGCTGCCCCTTAGAAAGCAGCCAGGGGCACCAACTTATGAAAAACATTGGGTTCTTATAAGCTTAAAAGAATCCCCATAAATCCTCCCTTCGATGTACATATTAATGCACACCAACGGTACATTCTTACTATTTTACATCTGTCATTTACTGACACCCATAAGCAAACATGTAACAATAACAAATATAATAATAATACAACGAATTATTTAGTAAGCTCAGACTCCACAAGCCCACATAAGTTAGCACCACTGAACTATGCACTATCATGGGCGTCCGGAAGGGACGCCCCCCCCCCCCGAAAATGAAAGTCAACCAAAAATTATGTATTTCACACATATAATTTCATTTTAGTCACAATAATATGTGTTAATTATTGCATGAACACCATAAATTCGAATTTAAGCAATTTTTTTAGGGAACAACACTATTTTTGGAGAAAATGTGCCTTGTTTGCCCCTCCCCCTTGAAAAAAATACCTTCCTTGCCCCTCCCTGGAAAAAATCCTGCGGACGTCCATGTGCACTATCCACCTATACAATTTCAGCCGCTTCCGAAAACAATATTCCTGCATACGCCAATGTCTTCAGACATATGCCGTGGATACCTACAAGATTGATTTGATTGATTTTGTGTTTTAAGTCCACTTTATGCACAGTAAGGCTAATTGGGACTGGACCTACAGTTTAAAGTGGGATCCGAACCACTATGAGCCTCCACCGGGTATCGAATCCGGGACCCCTTGATTACAAGGCAATGACGCTACCACTGCGCCATCGGGGAGGCCCCTACAAGATTATTTATGGATACGTTAGGCCTATTTGCTGTATATTTTGCTTATAGTAATTGCAAAAGTCGATCGATTAGTGGCAAGTTAGACTGTGTGTGCTGCGTGGTTGCATACCGGGTGTTTCATAAACGATTGAGGGGTTACAAAATTTGATTGCAAGTAAGCTATTGAAGTTACGTAAATGAAACCAGTCCAGAACGATCGAGGAACTCAAGCAGTTTGTCCGTGTGTGTTTTGTTAAGCTGGGAGTTCATATCCCTGCCGCTAGGCGACACTCAAATCACCCACATCACTCAGTGCTTTGTGCAATGTTTTGGTCCTCCAGATCACCGGACCTTACACCGTGTGACTTCTTTACGTGCGGTTTCATCAAAGACAGGGTAAGGGAGCGTATCATCGCAGCGATATGCACTATCGACAGGTCCATGTTGATAAGAGTGTAGCAACAATAAGACTTTCGTGATTATATGTGCCGTGTCACCAGTGATGTGCCGTAGACTATAAGTTTACGTCTACATACGTTGTCTACACGTAATCTACGCGTAGATTACCTTGGGTTGTAGTTTACATAGACTACGTAGACAATCTAGAGTGCATTAAAATTAATTTTCAAGGCTTTCATGAAAGGAAAGTTACATTTTCAACTATATTGGTTCCTATCGAAATGAAAATAATCCTATTTACAACAAAATTTCTCTTATCTTCTATTATCAACTATGAAGATAAATAGTATGCAAAAAAACAACAACAGATGGCAGACCACAGTACGAGTGGTCTTTTCCCCATAAAACACTAGAATATTTCCTATATTAGGTTTCTTCCTAGGTGAGAAATTGTTCGAATTTGGAAGAAAGAGTATGAAAAGTTCACCACACACATCAGCAACTGATACGCAGTATAATTATCTTTTAATTCCACGGGGGCCCTTTGCTAAGTTATCACCTTTACGTAATCTAGGTGTATAAAATAGTCTACGTGTAGAATGTAGACTATCGTTGTTTACGCGTAGACGCACATCACTGCGTGTCACCCGTGGTGCATACATTAAAGATTTGTTGGTGTAAAAAAAAATGGTTGACTTCCTCGTTCGTTCGTTCGTTTCATTAAAGTAAGTTCAATATTTTACTTGCAATAAATTTATGTAACCCCTCAATGTAACCTCCGCATATTGAGGATAAAATTCTGTTTTGTTCGAAGGCTCGTAGCGTCGAAACAAAGCGTCAAACAGGACAACTTCATTAAGAAAAGTTGTTTGCCTCAATGACCTCTATTCGCTGTTAACATTTCTCCGGTAACACGTTCATACTATATCGATACTTACCTTTCGAGAACGAGAGAGATGTTTATTAATCGAGACTAGACGAAGACACTGTCAAGTCTCGACTCGTAGGAATATCCATTTTCTATAAATATAATTCAAGCAAAAGAAAGTTTCCATAAACTTTCCCTTTACATATTCTCAACAGCAACCAGAATTCATATTCAGATAATCCATAATGAAGACGGTTTCATAGAGAATTCACAAAGGAAACATTACTGGTAACTCTCGCAGCTTTTTTCCGCCTTTCATCTGTGTGGAAGTCTGTCATCTTTCTCTCGGCAAAGGGAATACCATTGTGGAGAAAACCAAACACACATTCCCCTTGTCTCTAAGAAAGACGCCGAAAGTGAATAAAATATCCACAGAGCAAGGACCAGAGGTGAATAAAGAACAAAGTTCCAGACAGAGTCCCTCTGAATTTTGCGCTTTATTATAGCCCAGAGTCGGAAACAATTCTCTTACGTTGTTATTTGCCTTCCGTCATGAATTACTGTGGCCTAGCTAATTGCTCAAGCCCCTTGTAAGTTGGATTATATAAAGATGTCATACTTGGTACTGGAGTGAAGCAACCTTTCGTTGGTTCTGACTTACAAATGCACGAGCTGTATCCGTGCTCTATATTATGCATGCAATGACTGTATCGAAAGCTTTCCCAAAATCACCACACTGTTTCAAATTCTCAAAAATTTCATTTCATTGGAACTCGTTATGCAGTATTCAAATGAACCTTTGTATGGTTCTGCTATTCTCTACACTCCAGAACTATTCAAGGGCCAGTTCAGATCAATGACATATCTGTTGCATATCCATTAGATATCTATACTTAATATTCATGTGACATCTTTGAGAATTCTAAGGAGAGTATTGAAAAACACTTAACATCGTAAATATCCAGTATATGTTCATAGCTTATCCACAAATAACAATGTGTTTTTTAATATCCTTGCATTTGTTTTCTTGCTATGATCAAACTGATGATAGGATACTGTTTCTATATACAGGGTGTTTCCGGGCTGATGATACAAACTATCACGGATGATAGAGAAGGGCACATGTATCAATTTGAAGGAACCCTGGTCTGGAAGCGACTTAGTCGAAAGTTATAAGCGAAAATCGGTGTATGAAGATGTAATACTTGTATTACCTGCACAAGTGGCGTCCCCACTTGATTTCTTCTTGTGGGGTCATGTGAAAAGTCTTGTGTACGAGACACCTGTCGAGACTGAAGAGGATCTCCTGGCAAGAATTCTCGCTGCCTGTGACATTGTTCGAACGACCCTGGGGTTGTTCCAACGGGTACGCCAGAACTTTGTGCGACGATGTCATGCCTGCAGCGAAGCTGGGGGACGCAACTTTGATCAACTGTTGTGAATGTAGAAGCTTGTGAAACTTGTGCAGGTAATAAAAGTATTACATCTTCATACACCGATTTCCGCTTATAACTTTCGACTAAGTCGCTTCCAGACCAGGATTCCTTATCTCAAATTGATACATGTGCCCTTCTCCATCATCCCTGAAAATTTGTATCATCTATATTATACAGGGAAACACCCTGTATAATATAGAAATCTGCGAGAACTTATTTTGGCCGAAAAGGAGGAGGGTACAATTTCATAAGCACGCCCGGGGAAAAAAAAATATCTCGACCTCTGACGTAACATGGTTTCTTTCACTATCGCTACCCCCCAAACTCCCGTTCCATCAAAACTCTTTTTTTTGCCCCAGCTGACTTGAGTTTCGGCAACTGCGTACCCCTTCCCCCTCCCTCAAAACAGTAGCCGACGAGACAGCTTCGGCAAATCCACCAAGGAAAGCGTCAACCCCTCGTACGAAGGTTGACACGCGAGTGATGTATTGGCCCTTGTGATGTGTCCTCTGAGCGAACCGTGTAGTGTAGGTTGTCTGCGTGCCTACATTTTTTGCGCCCCTTTTGCTTTTTCCTGTAGCCATTAAAGGGGGCGACACTTCTTTTTTTCCCCTTGCACGCATCGTTTTCTCTGTGTGCGTTCTGCGGCTGGGAAATTTGTATCTTGCACCGATCGAAAACCGTGTGAAAATGTGTGTGAGTTCACAGAGAACAAAAAAAAGAAACAAAGTTTAGAAGTCTCAGGTTGCTTCATACGTTCTGATAGAGAGATGGATGCCTTTATTCGAGAATTTGCAAGTT